>NW_026019116.1:7204125-7251282 GCF_020466585.1 Dendroctonus ponderosae
GATTTTTTCCAGCTCAGCAAACTTTGGTCTAAACGGGGCCGTTTTAGTCAACTGGACCTCTTCTTTAAGCGGAGTAAACTTTAGTAAGAACGGGGACAATTTATCCATCTGGGCCCTATTCTTTAAAAATTAGCTGGAAACTTTCATCATGAGCAGAAGACGCTTGACTAAATATGTGGAAATTTTCATCAAAAACTCCCAAAACTCTGATTTTCGCCAGTTAACTAAAGTTAGTTTGATGTAAAAATTGTAACTGTCAAACCAGAGCAAGTAGCAACATGAAACTTTCAACAGTCCTTAGAGTGTGGTCCTCTCGAGACAAGCTCAAATTTGCTAAAACAAAGCAGTTTGCATACGAAATTAATGTCTTGAAACCGCAAAACCATACTTTTCATGGAAGTAGTCAGATAAACGCATTGAAGTTATAACTCTCCAAAACTATAACTCTCTTCTTTTCTTTCATGGACTGTTTTTGAGCTTAAGAGTACTCGAGTGAATTTCCCTATTTTGTGAAGGGTTTTTTCGTCTGAACCAAGATGTCCAAGTTGTAAACTAACGGAAGGCAATCGAAAATAATATCCATTTGATAATAAATCGTTGATATACATCAGGACAAGAAACTTTTTAAAGGTAAAACACGTCGCAAATTGATACATCTGCCATCGGCAGTGCAAAATCGAATTTTATTCGAAGAAAAAATCGCAAAACGAACATCTGTTCCAAGTTTATCGTTCATTTATTGTGACATATAGTGATGGAGTGCCACACTCGAAATGGGAAAATGATGTATATGACTAGAGTGCACTTGGTAAGCTCTAGTAAAATTGATGTTGTTCAGATTTCGGGCCAAACATCGAGGGCTTCATCCCCGATTTGGGAATAATGCGACAATCAGCCGGGGCTAATTAAACTATAATAAACGTGCAGCAATTAATAGAGCGAGAGATAATGGGATTGGTAAACACGTAACAGTTTCTCCACTTGACTGCAACAGTTTCTCTAAATGTGTTTTCAAAATCAACAAACCTCGAGCGCTCCGTACAATATTTATGTGAAAGTGCTCGAGCTAATGGCCCCCATTATTCCCTGTTGACTAACACTTATTTGATATTGTTTTCGAATTGGTCCTACATTAAGCACTCAATTTTTGTCATAATATCGCATTTATTAGGCCAGCAGATTGCTTTAGCATGCGTCGAAAATTCGTCCAGGTACAGTTGTTTAAAGACGCATTTATTGATCACAAGGCCTCACAAAACGCGAGCCTCGGAAAAGGCCCGAGTGGAAATCAAATGTTTGCCATCGGCTCTTGACTTGTTTGATTAATCCTCTAGTAGGGCACGTGAAACAAATTTCGATTAGTAATTAGCTTGAGGAACCCCAATAACGAACAAAACCCGGAAATATTAACAGAGAAGGGAATTTTTAAACGTCTGGTTGGTTGGAAACTAGCTGAAGAACCGGGAAATATTGACCCAATTTCACAGCAGTAAAACCGTGTCTTTATGAAATGATTCATTGTTTGTGGCTTTATTTTGTCAATTGGCGTTTTTCCTTATCAATTATTGCTCGGCGTCATTAGATATTCTACTCGCAAGTGTAATTTTCATGACTTGGCAGCTCCTTAGAAGGGGACATGAATGATGAAACAGTGAAACAGCTATGATAAGCAACAATTGGAGAAATCACTGTTGCTGATATGCTGTGGGAATTGTTATTAACACCTAATTACATGGCTGATTTTCACTTGCTGGGTTTGTACTTAAATTAATTATTTTTAGTAATTTCTGCCTAATTTAGCTGCATGAATCCATTGTCTGTCGCTTCAGGAATTTTCAATCTTCAAAGTTTTAGCCAGAGAGTTAATATTCAAGGCGTTCGAAGCACAATATGGAAAAATTTGAGTCTGGTAAGCTCAGCTCTGACTTATGACCGATTAATCCCTGAAAATCAGTATATATCTGAATGCCTCCTTTTGTCGCTTCCATCAAAGAATCTCGTTCTTTTCCCCCAAATAAACCAAATTCTTCACTATCCAATTCCATGGGAATCAATTAGATTCATTTTCTGATTACTGATGAGTGGATCAATTAGTAGTCAACACCACAAGGCGTTAGTGAGTCTTGATGGCGCGTTTCGAATGTGTTTTTTCAAATCCTTTTCGGCTTTAACCGGAATTCTGGCGGGCGACTTGAAAGAATGTCCATTATTTTAGCTAATCCTTTCAAATCCCGCAACAATGACATTTTGAAAAGGTGCATTTCCGATATGGGCTACAGAGTCACAAGCCTTTGGCAAGTCCTTAATGAAGCCGCAGCCGCCGCTTATGGTTTGGAGATTAGAGCAGAATTTCCAAGAATCAGCTAGGAAATATCGTTGAAGGCATTATTTTTAATACTAATATGCAGCTGATTGAACAATCCACTGAACTCCCCAGTGAGAGTTGGACAATGGCTAATTTAAATGGCATTAAGTATGGGGACTTAAGTACCCTCAAGTACCTAAGTACATTTTATTGTAATTTGAGTTAACATTGTTACAATGTTAAATTGTGAAGGACTCATGGAGGAAACCCGTAGGGTCCCAAGCTTTCTCAGGCAACTACAACTCCTCAATCACTTTGATTGATGCGACCAACCGCCACAATTCGGTCTAACTGTTTCAACACCTGTTTTATCGCGTCGGCAAGATCAGATGAGTCCTGCTAGCGGTAGCATAGATTTTCCGTAATACCAGATACCTTGTTTATCGCAGGAATTGCACTCAAACAACTGTTATCTGCCGTTGACGATTTATGGCCTCTTTCACTCAATGCCAGTGAATTTCCTTTGTTTTTGCCATCGCCGTTAATTAAACCAGCCGCTTAATTAACATCGTGCAGGATTTTATTCGCTTAAAACTGCTGATAGCAAAATTATTTTTCTTGCAAAAGGGAGGACTCAGCGCCGGCTTGAAATAAAACAGCTACAATCTAGCCAGCCAGGAAACATCCAGCTTTGGGAAAAATTGGAATTATGGGTGACCGGAAATCGAGCAGCTGCTCATCTACCAACCTGTGATGCCGACGGATAGCTATATCCGGGAAACTGTGCATAGGCGGCCATTTTTAAATCCACTCTCAACTCTCAGCTAAGTGAAGACAGCAGCTAGTCCGTAAGTGAGTTTCGCGTCGCATAAAACCCAGCCAATCTACTAAATCTAGTATTGCACATCGGTTGCTTAACTCATGTTAATTGCGCGGTCACTAACTCAAAAAAGTCGTTTGCACTCGGAACAAACTCGGTCGCAGCGTCCACCCGAATAGCGGTGAGGCTCGCGAAACTCTCAAAAATAACAAAACCCCGTCTGAGCTACGCTCGACCTTTCTCAAAATGTTGTCTGGTTACGACTAAAGGTGGTCCCCCTCTGGCTCATCTAGATCGCAAGGCTCCGCCCATTGCCTCTCACTTTTGGGGGCGGAGTCCGCGCACTCAACTACAGCTACACGGAAATCGTGGAGCGTATGCGCGAGCGCGCATCCTGATTGGGCGATGCGCCGCACAGGCCCCAGTTTCGAGAGTCTGGCTCCGCCCCCTGGCACGACCCGGTGGGGGAAACATGAGTTTTCTATCTTGTTTTATAGGGTTAGTGAAGCTGAGAACAAATCCCCCTTCTATGTGGAACAACGACTCCAAGTTAAGTGAATTTATTGAAAACATCGTGTTTCTGAGCGAGGAATGAATCAGTAGATCGTTTGTATTTTCAGAACGACGTTGCCAACGTTTTTCCCTAAGGACTTTTTCGCTCAGAAATCACCAGAATTGTCTCGGCGATTTAAAAAAACATTGTGTGCGTAGTGTTGAAATGGCGTTAGAGCAGCAAAGCTTAGGCGTGTTTGGCAAACGCAAACATTTCTGTCCGTCTCTTTACTTTGCCTAATTGCATGGCAAATACACCCGCTTTGCGGGTTGAGTAATTTTGGAGGTTTGAGGGTCTATTTTCGATCAAGTGAGGCCTCAAAGCATCAGAGTTTTTGCAGAGCCAGAAAGGCAACGGTGGACCAGGCAGCGCGAAGTCTGGCAACGCCCGCCTATACCAACGCACGGTGATTTTTACACGAAAATGCACTTTACAATTTCAAACAGAGCTTGAGCGTGTGTCCCGACAAGTATTAAAGATAGGGGATATGTTTATTAAATGAACAAGACATAAAACTTAACTCAATGGGGTTTGATAAGATATTGGTTTTTAACACTTTCGACTCGCTTTTCGATGGTTTACAAATGTCGTACATGATGGATTTTTCGATTTCGGGTTTTTCTATCGAATCGCCGAATTACGCGAAATGTTTTTGAGGAACGGTTTGTTAGCTCAAGATTGGGCTGGGGGTGGTTGAATAGGTGCAGTCCTCTCAGTAAGTAGGTTTATCAGTTTCGTCATTTCCTATGGGATCTTGGGGTCTGGGAATTGACTCACCCTGGATGAATTTCCAATTGCTTTTGGGTTGCGTGGTAACTTTGCGACTTTTCTTCGCAATGAAGATACCATCACCAAGGATAGGAGCCACCCGCTTTAAATGAAGTGAGAAGCAACACGTTGTCCTCTCCCTAACCAATTGCTTCACATTCTTTGAATATTTGGAACATTAAATTATCCTGAAACCAGCTAACTTTGCAATCTGACGGTATCGAAGGAATGAAAAATCCGTAGGCAAAAACTTAACTTTTAGAAAGTCTCAAAATTGAGCCTCTGGAACATGTCCTTGGGTTAAAGGAGAATGCTTCCAGCTGATCGGTAACAAACCGCATACAAAACGTAGGTACAGCTAAAACCGAATTGAAACTCATTCGGACGAGAACGCGAAATAATTTGAGGGAGCACAATGAAGCAAAAAAATGAGGGTCTTTGTCCGTACCGACACTTACCAGCTTGTAATGCTTTGAAAATATTCGGTGAGTGTTTCAATATGGGATCCCCTATAGGAAGCAGGTGCAACCCCGTCCAGGTTCTCTATTAATAAGTATTTTAAATTACAGCAGTTTTCATTAGCTGACAGTGAATTTTATTAAAAGACGATAACAGCAAGTTTTTAAGGCCAATCAAAATTACATTAGTGCTGTGCCTCGTTGTAGATGTATAGATTACAGCATTTTATACCAATTTCTGCTGTATTATACGTTTTATATTAATTGCTATTTAAAGGAAGCTTGTAGTCGGTGAATGATGGGACGGGACTGTTATCTACATGAGGATCTAATCGTTGTTTGGAAAAATAAGAACTGGCGCCCCCTTGGGACCCGCGCTCGCCTCGTACCGCAGAAATGATAAATGAGAAATAAATGTAAACGTAATTACTCAATTTGCCATTTAACATCAGGACGATGTAAACAGAAAATAAATTGTTAAATACATTCCGGAACAGCGTTAATATTGTTTCTTCCTCATCAGGCAAGTCTTGGTTTTGCGCTAAGGAACGCGCCTTAATTTGTAGCATGACTGGGTGAAGTTAATCATTGCTGGAAAACAATGCGAAACGCTACGTTAAGTGTAAACTTGACCGTCCCACTTTGAATCAAATACTCAATTAATATTGCAAATTGCCTTTGGTCAACTGTCTGTAAAAGCACAGCTTTTGGGTGTTCGTTTTTCCACAATTCTGGCCTTTCACTCAGGCCAAATTGTTGCAGTCTGAAGCAAACATCCAAAAATACAACACTCTAGGAAATTGAATTTCTGCACAAGAAGTTACAAGCCGGACAACCAATAATAAAATTCCTTCATAAGTTCACTCAGGATTTGCTAAGTAAGGGCCACTTAAAAAATAGTTAAGAAGTATATGTGAGGCGTTCTTTACCTCACAGAAAAAAGGAGCTGATTTTCAAAAAGAAAAATCTGGAAGCGCTTTTTTGAGAGACTCCTGTTTACTTATTCCCACTTTTGGCCATTCGAACGAGATTATTGTGAGATTTGATAAAAATACATATATTTAATTACATTGAAAATTGAACAATCTGATTGCCACACACTGTATATGTATTTTGAAAAAGTTTTCGATCTTTCTTCCAAATGTTGGTTGAAAAAAAAATTGATTTTTGTACCGCTCCTTTGAATATGCGGCAAAAATTTTCAAAATGTATCTTAACAAAGTCGAGGAGCAAAAACAGAAAAAGAATGGACAAACGCCACACAAACGTAATATTTACAGTAAAAATTTCCAACCCTAAAATTTACTTAAACAACTATTTAAATTAGTCAAAGAAACGCAACAGCAATAATTGAGAAAACTCGAAAATCGCAAATTTGGAGCTATTTTTCAAACTTAAAAAAGTCGGTGAGAAATAGAGGGTTGAAAGTGCGTCCAACCAAGTTTTTCAAACATTTTGCGCTCCCGAAAGGAAAGTTTAATTTTCTTCAAGAACTAATTAATATTTTAACACTTTATAAATTATAGTTTTTGTACAAAATATTTTAATTCTAAATTGGTGTTTGTAGTTCGACTGAATTTTAAAATGTGATGATGGCGCTGATGCCTCGCCGAAACGTAACGAAATAAACGATATACAAACAATTTTTGTTCCACACTGTGACTGGAGCCCAGGAAAGCAAATAATATAATCGCATAGAAAGCAAAAGGAAAGCAAATAAATAAGCAACCAAATTAAAATCAAACTGACGACCGGACCAAACGAGATCATAAACTGATCAAAAAGTATCTTTGAAAGAATTATAAAACAGATTTTTGTATGGATTAAAATATCTGTGGCAGACCATGGCAAAAATGCACAATATAAAATATGTCATTGACTAATTAAAACACTGCGAATATCAGATCATACTGCCAATAAAGCTGAATAAACAAAGCCAGTTAAAAATATGTATACCGGCAAAAAGTGAGTTGTTTTATTGACAGTATAATTGCCAATACAATTTCCAACAATTATAAACCTTCCATAAACGGATCTACATTATTTAAAAGGCCGAGGGCGCAAACTAAAATGAATGGAACAAATGTGAAATGAAAGGGTGTCATATTTTTAAACAAATGCGATTGGTTGGTTTTGGATGAAATGTTTTTTTTGCTCCCTATTGTAAATCTCTGCGCTTTTATTTTCATACAGTTAGCTGATTGTTGGATGAAACTTAATTGTTCAGAAAATTCGTTATCTTGAAGGCAAAAGAATGCATTTTCTGAGGTCGAACACATTTCAGTAGCCGACAGCTCATTTAAAAGCAGCTATCAAAACCACAACAAACTTAATTTATCTGCTGGATTTACACATAATCTCATGTAATGAGGTTCGGGCAAATTAGGCAAATTATTGTTATTTATTTTTTTCCGGCCAATGCAAATGCATGATTATCTTAAACATATTATAACCGGGGTGAGGACCGAAATATTTAATTTTCATTCATAATTAAAACGCTAAATTATAACAGATAAAAGCGGAATATTCATGAGACATGTTACAGTTTTAATTAGCAGTCCGTGAACTTCAAATATATGATATGTAGCTTATTTTTAATTTTTTGTTTTTTCGTAAAACTTGATAAATTCACTTGTGTTCGGTTCATGTTGGTCCGCTGTTGAATTATGGATTAATTGCGCTTGGAGTGTCACTGAACCAACTGTTCTCTCTTTGAAGAAGCACAAGAACCCAAAAATTGAAAAGGTTGAAGTTTGCCAACTTTATTTTAATGCATACTATAGGGAATAGTCCAAAAGTAGGTTACCTTTGGCCTGGGTACGATTTCTCGTTTGGATCGATTCGTCTTTGGAAAAATGCTGATTTCGCGAGAAGCCATTTGAGCCACAACAATCAATTTTCTACGATGGCATTGAGAGTTTAAAACTCCATTCGATAAGAGAAACTGCGACATTCTATTTTCAGACCATTGACTAGACAAGAAAACTTTAAGAATCAGGGCGACTCAAAGAAAACTTCCAAAATTTTTTGAGTCAAGTATGTTCTGAAGATAGTTAAAATTTCATCCTCATTTTGGTATTTACGCGATTTTGGCAAAACTGAGCATCTTTCTGAGTCTTTAATCTAGCCATCTTCAGCCCAGAAAAACTTTCATGTTGCGCATAAAGCTGTCTTATATTTGCTATTTCCAACTACAATGAATTGTTTGCTCAATTTCTTAATTAGTCTTTTATGCACTTCCTGTTTTCCACGTTCGAACAAATTGCTCCAAGTCGCTGGTACCACACACAATTTATCAATTTAATGAAAAATGCCATATTTGCATTAGTTAAACGGAGGGTGCGTGGAATGGTTGGTGCGAAAAAAATGCACACGTCTAAAGAGTTATTGCCACAATTAGACTGCTATTGCAGGCGTAAATCCATATAAATATGAAACTAAGCGAACTGAAAAATTTTATGGCATTATCGCACTTGAAAACACCATATATCAAGCGCATACAGTTATTAGATATTTCTAGGTTGTTTTACAAATATCCAATTTTAATAAATTAATTTTAATTTTTTTTGATTTACTTAGTTGACGGGCGGATTTGAATAAAAACACTCCCTCATTAAACAGCGGAATAATGTATAGAAGAACGTACTTTCAGCTTTGTTTTTAAACATTCAAAGCGGCTTTAGCTAAAAAATAATGAAAGTAATACAAAAGAAAAGAAGGACAAACTCAACAACAAAAATAGCGTTTACAGCCGATTTTAATCATTTGAAATTTCTTGCTAGATTTGAGGCAAAAAGCAGAACAGAGATACCCTATCTTAACATCTACTGGTTCTGAGGCAAAGTCATTCTTGTCCAGTTGAAGAAAAACAGTTCCCTGAATGAAATAGGCAGTTCAGATTTCGAAATGCGCCAACCTCAGGCACCCCCAGGACCTGTTTCGAGCCCATTAGCTCTCACCAGGTGGGTTCAGCCTGAAATTAGCGATTCCGAAACCTGCACTTTATAATGCCAATGTGTTCACATCGAGGTGAATACCTGATGATGAAGAGCGAATGAGCTCGAAACCAATCCTGGAGGTGCCTGAGGTTGGCGCATTTTGCGATTTGTACTTGCCTATTTCAAAAAAGCAGCTTCATGTATGAGTCGATTTTGCGAGTCAGAGAAAAAGCACGCAAATGTAAAACTTCTTGAAATAAAAACTTTTTTGAGAAAACTGCCAGCATTCCCTTATTGATGGTCCATTTTCTAAAAAGGCCATTTAGTTCTCTCTGGAATTCTGTAAAACTGAGTGGTCTGGCTCAGTTTGCTTCAGAGAAATGAGCAAAAACAGAGGAAAAAACAGGAAATTTTGGCATAATATTGCACCTAAGTGTCTCATATTCAAATTTAATTTTTTGGGTCAAAACTACTCGAATGTCCTCACTCAAGTTGTTACGACTAAATCGAGTTTTCAATTCTCTATCGAACGATGCCAAAACGAATTCTGTGGCTCGAATGGTTCTTGAGAAACTTCGAAAAAAGCAGCGTCCTGAATGGGTCGATTTGGCGAGTCAGAGAAAAAGCACGCAAATCTAAAACTCCTTGAAATCAAAACTTTTTGGAGAAAACTGCCAGCATTTCCATATCGATGGTTCACTTTCTAAAAAGGCCATTTCGTTCTCACTGGAATTCCGTAAAAATGAGCGTTCTTGCTCAGTTTGCTTCCGAGAAATGAGCAAAAACGGGAGGAAAAACATGAAATTTGGGCATAATCTTGCACCTAAGTGTCCGATATTCAAATTTCGCTTTCTGGGTCAAAACTGCTCAAATTTCCTTGCATTTCGAGATTTGTACTTCCCTATTTCAAAAGCTTATGCCGAAAGTTTTCATTGTTCAGTTCCCTGAATATTTCTGCTAGTGGGCCAAAGAGCAGACACTTAGAAAGAAACCAGTAGATATTGCTCAGATAAAACTGTGTAGAAGTGTGTGTGTCGACCACAATCAGAAAAACCGATCAGGTTTCATGGTGCGATCAAATTTAATTTTTAACAATCACGTACCACGGTGTTAGCTGAAAATGAAAATTTCCGATCGAACGTATACAAATGAAACAATTAGCCTTTGTTTAATATCGGACAAATATCGCGCACGGCCAAATGAGCCCGCTGCCGTATACAATTAGCCACAAAATACAACAACACTATGTTGTAGGTCCCATTCATATCGAGAAACAATGCATTCGTGGCTGAGAATTTAAATATGGCGCTTTAATCACCTGTAAAGAGATATTCCGTAGACAATAGGCTTGTAATGAATTTATTAGGTATTATTTTTTCGGTTCCCTATGAATTTCTAAGTGCTTATATTTATTGGGATCGGCGGGTTTCATAGCTTGTGGCCACCAATTTGTATGGACACTTCAGTTTTTCAATAAAGTGAGGAAATTTGGGCCGTTTTGACCCTGAAAAGGAAATTTGAATATCGGACACTTAGGTGCAAGATTATGCCAAAATTTCAGGTTTTTCCTCCCGTTTTTRCTCATTTCTCGGAAGCAAACCGAGCGAGAAGGCCCATTTTTACAGAATTCCAGAGATAACTAAATGGCCTTTTCAGAAAGTGAACCATCGATAAGGAAATGCTGGTAGTTTTCTCAAAAAAGTTTCGATTTCAAGGAGTTTTAGATTTGCGTCCTTTTTCTCTGACTCGCAAAATCGACTCATACATGACGCTGCTTTTTTCGAAGTTTCTCAAGAACTATTTAGGCCACAGAATTCGTTTTGGCATCGTTGGAAAGAGAATTGAAAACTCAATTCAGTCGTAACAACTTGAGTGATGAAGTTCGAGTAGTTTTGACACAGAAAGCGAAATTTGAATATCAGACACTCAGGTGCAAGATTATGCCAAAATTTCATGTTTTTCCTCTTGTTTTTGCCCATTTCTCGGAAGCAAACTGAGCAAGAACGCTTATTTTTACAGAATTCCAGAGAGAACTAAATGGCCTTTTTAGAAAGTGAACYATCGATAAGGAAATGMTGGCAGTTTTCTCAAAAAAGTTTYGATTWCAAGGAGYTWTAGATTTGCGTGMTTTTYYTCTGACTCGCAAWATCGACTCATACATGAAGCTGCTTTTTTCGAAGTTTTTTAGGCCCCATTTGAGCCACAGAATTCGTTTTGGCATCGTTGTATACAGAATTGAAAATTCGATTCAGTAATAACGACATGAGTGAGGAAATTTGAGCAGTTTTCACCCAGAAAAGGAAATTTGAATATCTGACACTTGGGTGCAAGATTATGCCATAATTTCATGTTTTTCCCCCTGTTTTTGCTCATTTTTCAGAAGTAAACTGAGCAAGAACGCTTATTTTTACATAATTCCAGAGAGAACTAAATGGCCTTTTTAGAAACTGAACCATCGATAAAGAAATGCTGACAGTTTTCACAAAAAAGTTTCGATTTCACGGAGTTTTAGATTGGCGTGCTTTTTCGCTGACTCGCAAGTCGACTCATACATGAAGCTGCTTTTTTCGAAGTTTTTCAGGCCCCATTTGAGCTACAGAATTCGTTTTGGCATCGTTGGATAGAGAATTGAAAACTCGATTCAGTCGTAACAACTTGAGTGAGGAAATTCGAGTAGTTTTGACCCAGAAAGCGAAATTTGAATAGCAGACACTTAAATGCAAGATTATGCCAACATTTCATGTTTTTCCTCCCGTTTTTGCTCATTTCTTCGAAGCAAAATGAGCAAAAACGATAATTCGTACATCATTCCAGAGGGAAATAAATGGCATGTTAAGAAGTACATCCTGTATGCAATAATGGTTAAAAAGCTGAAACATTTTATGGTGATCTTTCTGCTAGCCCTAGAAAACGTTGATTCGAACTACAACCGACCCTAGAATAAGTAAGAAATAATAAAACCATTTTATTTTCTGTAGGGAACCGACTGCTTCAGATTGAACCCAACCAAACAATCACCAACCTGAGTTAGGATCCCAATAAAAATTCCTCTCTACCCCAGTAAAATCTCGGGGTCCTAATTAATAGCAACGAATAAAATGGGAAACTCAAGTGCCGGTCGGTCGGTAGGCGCCACTTTTCACATTGACACGTCAACTCGCTCAAAAGCCAAAACGAAAACTACACAAAACAAAACGTTTATGGCCTTCAAAGTGGCCGTAGATTTCGTCAAAACGACTCATAAACATCGTTTATCTACGGGTTCCGTAGAGCGTGCGGGGATGGTGCCCAGAGTTATGACGTTTCGAATTTTAACCGGCGCCAGAGTTGGCCACTACCTGTATAACTGTGGTCTAGCTGCGTTCAAAAATCCTTCCCAATTGGTAGGGAAACCTCGATTTTCTTCAGGCTTCAAGAACCATCAGCTGCAATCGCAAATTTTATATTTTGCGAGCACACAGCCGTGAATGTTTGTATTAAGAGTAGGTATAAGTTTAATGTCGTTCAAAAGGATTTTTTTCTTGGAAAGGGTGTTTTTAGCGATTTGTTGCAATGGGGTTTGGATGCTCTCCTCCTTCAGCCGGAATATATAGAAGGAAATGGGCACGGAAGCGCAAAATTAAAACGGACCTAAAGGTGAAGAAACCCCAACTAAGCTTCCCAGTAAAAGCGCACCAGAAAATTGAATAAAAATTAGATAAGAAATTGGGGACACAGCAGACAAAGTTTGGCTCCCATAGAGTGAAAAACCAACAACAGTGCCACATGACAACGTCCATAGTTATGAATGAACTATGTACCTATTGAATAGCCCCATGGTGCGCCTTTATGACCCCCTGTTGGGGAATTATTGATAGATACGATGAGCGACTGATCGAAATTTTTCGTATTTAAAGCCTCACCAAGTGATTAGTTCTTGCATTCTTTTGGCACAACGCGCATAGTTTCCTCATCGAAATGGGGACCCATCTTCGATGACAAATGCTCTTCATACTGCTATGAGGAATGCACTGCGGGCAGTAAAGCGCCGAAGCATTGTTGAAGCGGAGTTCCTTAATTTATCAAAATAATGGTAGAAATTGTATAAAATTAAAGTTTCCGAATGACATTTGAATATTTCAGTGTATGCTCACCTACGCATAATAGTCAATCATTAATCAGAGCTGTGGAAGATGACTTCGGGTCGTCGTCATCACAATAGACGATTACTCGCCCAGTCGTTGGTCGTTCACTAAATTATTCCGGTTCCTAGCCAAGAAGACACTGAAGTTTTTTAATTCAACTGCTCTAGAATAATTAAAACAACGTTTCGTCCGTTATGAGGCCGAAAACGGCCTTTAAAGACCGTTTAAAACGTGAATTTCTAGTGCCCTAAGTGCGGCCCGGGCACCTGGTTCCCATTAGAAACAGCTTCTAAAAAGTCATAACTTCCTATAAATAGTGGCATAAGTACCAAACACCTTGCGAACCATGTCCCATTCTTTGGAACCTCACGTCTTGACCTTCTTTATAAATTGTTGGCCCGCATACCGCGGGTCACTCTTTATGGTCTTTTAACCCATGAGAATTAAAGGCTTTTAGAAAAATTGCGGAAAAAATGCTGGTTCAACCATTCGACTGTTCTCCGAACTGATGCAGGAATGTGGGAAGTACTTTGGGGGGAAAAGTTTTTCATTTTCTACTGGGTTTTTAGTGTGCGTTGAACACGTTTTTTGCTCTGGTTTTTTCGCTCAAATTTGCTGACTGAGTTTCGAGTTTTAACAACTTCAGTTTTATCCAACTAACCCAAACTAACCCAAACTTGTTCATGAGAGACGCAAACAGATCAATTTGATTGTGATAACTAAGAGCTCAAAAGAAACTTACATTTTTCAGTTATGTTAAAAAAAGTGGGTTTTATGTGGTGAGGTTTAATTAATTCGCACAACAAACGTTTTGGCGTGTTTAATGTCGAAATTGTGCCGAACCACTCGGGGCCGACACTGGTTTGAACGCAAAACACCCTAAATGTCTCCAGCGATCAGTTTTTGTCTAAAAATCAGTGTCGTTCTGCAGGGCTCGGCACAGCAAACGCATTAGAGAGTTTTTAATGCCACAGTTGAGCCGAACCCTTCGACTGGTTCAGCCACAAAACACTCTCAACTGGTCGATTGATTATGTTTCTCTTAACACCAATGAAAGATTTTCATGGGTTCATTCATCCTCCACGACCGTTTAAGCCTGAAAAACTCAGCAGTTCAATCAATAACCACACACCCTTGTAACCCTTGTTCAAGAAGTGAAAAAGTTGCAAAGGCCATCACTAGATTTCACTTGAAATTGAGAACTTTATGCGTTTTTTTCGGTTGTATCTAATAAAAAAATACCCAAAGCGCCCCAGTCAAAACAAATTTTTATAGGTTTTTTATCCACGAGTCGAGACTACCCGGGGCTTAAATGGTCATTAGGGTCCTCAGAACATTCATAGCATATGAAACATAATATCCTTATCTGGCTTAGAAATCATCGGGCTGTCAAAATTTAAAATGCTCGTAAGGTGTTAGGACCAACATATACCTATTATTAGCTACCAGGTGGATCGGAAGGTCTGTTTATTTTAAAAAAATGGTTATTAGCATTTTTAAAAGGCGGCCTACATAGAAACAGTTTTCAACCCCGATTAGCTTTGATATTTTTAACATAGAGTTGACTGGGTGGATTTGCCAGTTTTGCCAAAAGATAGTAACCCCAAATGGGCCTGATCCATACAAAACCCCGCAGATCAATTCAATTAAGAACATCAACGTTTAATTAAATCAATTCGCTTCTTCGATTTCTTTTTGCTCGACTTGCCCCTTTTGCTTTCTGTGTGTTCCTTAATTAATTGGCTCCATAAAGCCCAGTTTAAATGTTAATCGAAGATTTATAGCCGATTGTACGGGGCCTCCAGCTTTAACTGATAAAAATTACAAAGATAAAAGCCCCTCTGGAACTTTATCTTTGAATGAGTAATTTAATTTTTGTTGTCTGATTCAACAGATGATGTCGGGGTTTTACTGCAAACACCGACCATTTTTTCTCAGTCACTAAATAATTAATAACAAACATCGGCCATAGAACATGCCAGGTTTGAATCAATGCATACCTAAATGACCTTTACACATATACACAATTCTTCTATTGGCTATGAATTCTAGTTGCGATGTTTTTTTTTCAAACATGCGATGTGCGAGTTAAATTTTGCTCGTGTTCTTGTTGTCAACCGGCAGGAAATGGATTCGTTTTTTGCGCCAAACTGAGCAGAAGCTGAAAAATACACTGGAAATCGATATATTCTGATAGCTGAAGGGTTTGGTTGATCTTCTTCAAGTTCTTCACTTTCGTCATATTTCTTTACTGTTTCAATCAAACCTTCTTCCTTTGCCAAACCTAGTTATTCATCTCTTTTAGTATGTCCAATGTTGTTTCCATCAGTTTCAGCTTTGTCATTATCATATTTTCTTGCTCTTTTGCGACAAAAAATACAGCGCCGTTTTCGGTAATATCTAGTCTTTCATCTCTTTAAATTTGGGCAATGTTGTTTTCATTCCTTTCGTCTTCATCATTATAATATTTTCCGTTGTTGTTTTACTTCCACTATTAACCTAATAAGTTTCAGCTGTTGCTACAAAGAAAACAGTGTTGTTTCCGGGTTTTTGTGAATTTTATCTTCTGCGAGTTTTGGGATTAGCTGTGTCGGTAGTTGTTCGATATTTTCGCATTTGCTATTAAATTACAATTAAAAAACAGCAAACTAAGAGCCCCATTGTATTTCCATTAGATGAAAATTGAACAAAATATCCTCTTACAAGTATAAACGTTGAATTAAAAAGATCAAAAATAAAAATAAGGAAACTACAACGAATTCAACTATCGCTAGTTTCAGCCAACGTTAGCTCGTTATGCAACATAGTGCCCTAATTCATTTCGAATAGCGTCGCAATGAAATTTGTATCAAAGTTGGAAAACATTGCGTCTAATTTTCTCCGATTGGTCATTAATCAAATTTTAACATCCAGACCAATAAAATGTGAAGTTATAAGGCTGAAATTGCGATTTTATGAATTAATACCGCACTTGTGCAGCCGATAAGTTAAGGTGTTTTCCTGGTCGGGCAGCTGCCTTTCCATAAATAATGTTTTATTGATCATGTTAAATTGTAATACGTGTACTAAAATCCGCATATTTCAGGCTTAACCCCCGCATTATGGCGTGTTGGTTTGACGAATTAAAAAATTACTTATTGAAGCCACTCGCAACAGTGAGATTTTGTGGTTGATGGGTTTATTGTGGGTTTGCCTTTTTGGGTGAGAATGTAAGCGCAAATATTTATTTGCGTTTTTCTAATCGTCGACAATCGGTGGAAAAGTGCCAGGCATTTTGAGTTATTGTCAAATCGCCACTCGATCTTTCGGTATTCAGTAGCGTGGCACGAAATGCGTTCGCAAGTCCACAATGACAATGGTACATTTTTTGCGTGATCCGTTTTCCATTTTTCGACATGAAATTCTATGTACGATATTGATTTCAATAAGCAGGTAGCTTGTTCTATTGTTCCGATTGTTTTGCGAAGAATCAGCTATTTTTCCATCTAAATTGAATTCAAAATTACTGTTGAATCAGCATAGATTTCGCTTAAAACGTGACGGTTTTGGTTGAAAAGCCACAAAAACCTGATTAAATTTAACTAAGCTCTCTGTTTAGTTGAAAGCAATTAATTTGCTAATTTCGTTTTTTAATCGATTTTATCGGTCGTTCCTCGAGTGAATCTAGGCAAATGCAACATCATTCAAGATCAGGTACTTTCCATCGGAATTGCCTAATCAAACAACTCCGTCTTAGTGTCTTAAGCCAACATGGCTTAGCTGGAAACAACCGCGATAACAAATATTTAATTTACTCCATATAAATGACTGTCAAATATTATAATTCATGTTCAAATAATTAGTAATAAAACAAATTAGCGATTAAACAAATTAAGCAAATATTTCGTAACGAGCCGAAGTGTCGAACATGGCTAACGAACGTTTAAATGGAGGTAATTTGAGAAGGTTTTTCTTCTACGAACGTTGCATAATAGCAAAGGAGCTATTTTAAGCCAAATAAGAAAAATCGAAAAGTGAAAGTTAATTGGTAAACAGTCGAAAATTTGAGCACACTAACCGAAAGACGGTAAATGTGAATTTTTATGGCAGTTTTAAAAAGCAGAACTATCTGAAATTGAAGTACAAAGAATGTGATTTTAATAGTTTGCAACAGATGAAGCTGACAAAAGGGAAGGAAATAATCATTCTAAGAACAACGTTTTCGAATTATTGAACCATCATCAACTTTTGGGGTTAAATAGTGATGATTTAAACCAATTTGTCTAGTCGAAAAATGGGTCGTTCTCTGAATGCAGAGCTAAACAAGTTACGATTATTCTACGTCTGAACGAATTTTTGAATCGGTAGGCTTTTTAGGGCAGGATTAATATTTTTTTATTTTTTCAGCAAATTGAATGGGGATCCATGTAAATCCACTTGAAAAGGATTTATTTGTTTGTCGCCCCGTCATAGGAACCATTTATGATCCGATTTGTTTTCGTATGTGTATTTTTCGAAGAAAAATCTTCTGGTAGAAATCTCCATTTACGCCTTACAAAAATTAATGCAATCGAAAAAGTTAAAATGGATCTGCGTTCAATTTTTTTCGGTTTTCGCCCTGGAAATCTTTTTTTTTTAAGTTTCAAAATAACTTTCAATAGGGACTTTTTGAGCAGCTTGAAGCTTTTAAGGCTTGATGCGCATCTGAGGTTTCAAAAATTAGTGGGATTTTTCCTTTGATTTGAGGTGCGCGAAACTTTCTAACTGCAGACCAGAATACTGCAGAAAATTCTTAGAATTGTTGCCTGCTTGTAGTGGAAGCATACGCTGATGCATGGAGAAAGTTTCAATGAGTTTCAACTGTAAATACATTTTGTAGACATTTTCCAACTTGAGTCAACCGAGTAGAAACGAAACATTTGGTACTCGCTCGATTTAAAAAATCGTCTAGACTAAAATACTGCAGGAATTTGCAACAAGTTCTTGTCGCTTATAGGCAAAACACCCGACAAAGCCTGGAGAAGTCAAACTATTTAGTCTTCGCTTGATTAAAAAAATCGTCCAGACTCAAATACTGTCGGAATTTGCAATAAATTCTACTGGCTTGTAGGAAAAACCTGCGCTGATGCATGGAGAAAGTTTCAATGAGTTTCAACTGTAAATAAATTTTGTAGACATTTTCCAATTTGAGTCAACCGAGTAGAGTCAAAACATTTGGTACTCGCTTGATCAAAAAAATCCTCCGGACTAAAATACTGCCGGAATTTGCAATAAATTCTACTGGCTTGTAGGAAAAACATACGCTGACGCATGGAGAAAGTTTCAATTAGTTTCCGCTGTAAATAAATTTTGTAGACATTTTCCAACTTGAGTCAACCGAGTAGAGTCAAAACATTTGGTACTCGCTTGATCAAAAAAATCCTCCGGACGAAAATACTGCCGGAATTTGCAATAAATTCTACTGGCTTGTAGGAAAAATATACGCGGATGTATGGAGAAAGTTTCAATGAGCTGCCGCTGTAAATTAATTTTGTAGAAATTTTCCAACTTGAGTCGTCCTAGAAGATTCAAAACATTTGGTCCTGGCTTGATTTAAAAGATCGTCCAGACCACAAAAATGTAGGAAATTGCAAGAAATTCTGCCTACTTCTAGGAAAAACATACAGTAACGCATGGAAAAAGCTTCAATGCGTTTCCGCAGTAAATTAATTTTATATAAATTTTCCAACTTGAGTCAACCCAGTAAAAAGTCCAAAAAAACAATAAACATTCCAATTTCAACACCTTACATCCAGTTAAAAGGAATGTTCATATAAACTTTCTACTTGCTTTTGTAGTGCTTTAGGAGATGATGGGTAAGGAAAAATCAACAAATAGAAACCAATTGCAAATAAAAAAAGTGAGCAAAACTTTTAAACTGACTAAAATCGAAAAAATCGGAAACATATGCGAACATATATGCAGCTTGACCAAGAACAATTTACTTTCCCGAAAGACAGATAATTAAGAACTCATACCACGTGCTCTGGAGGTTTCACGAACAACCCATCAATGTATATTAATGAAAAGTTAGTTAGTGGTAGGTCTCGCAGGTGCTTTTCTTCATAAAGCGGCCGGCTCGAGGGAAGTAGAATACGTGTCTTGTCCACTACTGCGGAAGTTCTATTAATTACCTTTTAATATTCCGTTTTTCAGACGCACCACGTGTGTTATTAAAACACTTTGAGACCGTTTAAACGTGTGTGGGAAAGTTCCTCAAGGGTCATCCGAGTGCATTAAAAATAACCTTAACTAATGTGAACTTTCTCTCATTTTTGTCAACCATGTTTCTTCCTTCTAGTTGCTCCCCTTCTATTTCGGTTTGGTCGGCCAGACTGCCATATCGAAAAGAACTAGCTTAATAAAAACAGTAACACAACATTAAGAGCCATTAAGAACAATGGCGCTCGACCATTAATATGTATGAAAATATGGCAGCCCACGCGGTATTAAAAAGGTATTAACTTATTTTAATACGTCTTTGTATCTATGTGGAGTGTCGGTCGTGTGTCAGGCCTTTTGATAGGTCAAAGATAATTTTTTTTAATTAGTTTCATTTCAGTTGCGTTTCCGCTCGGTGTTTTGTCCAACCTTTCAGGGATCAACAACGTAAATATCTCCGAAGAAAAGTTGGTGCAGTCAGTAGGTGGATTTGTTATAGTTTAAAATATGTTCGACTTAATTGGCGATCAAATTTCTCGTTGCACCGAACACAAGCCCCCATTGTCCAAATGGGGGCCTAATAAGGGTCAACATGTCCCTCACGTGGCGATAAAAGTCAAAATTGCTTAAATTTATATCCTTCTTTGAATGCTGGGCAACTCGAGCTAATTCTCACGTTAATCGGCCACGGAACAAAGGCGTTTTAGAACCAGAAACAGAAACTGATACTTTGGCGATTTATTGGTTGCGGGGGTTTGTTTGAAATGTACACTAATGGAATCATGCAGAGTTGAAGAACATTTTAAATATCAAGAGAGTGGACTGTATAACATGAGGAAAGTTAACAGTGCACAACGCCAACATAAGAAGATTGGGTTGCAAAAGATTGCCAAAACCATACAGAAAGTTTCTATTGGAAAAAATCACGATTGCATGGAAAAACAAAAATGAGGAGCCTCCCTCAAGGATCCCCCTTCTCACACTTTCTCTACAGCATATACTGCCATGACATATACAATTACAACTTACCAGACAAAAAACGACGTAAGGTACCTTGGGATAGCAATCGACCATAAACTCAAATTCACTAAACACACACGAAACATCAGAACAGAAACGATAAAAAGTACAAAACACTTTCGATCACTAACAAACAAAGACAAAGGAATTAGTACCAATACCGCGACAAAAATATACAAAGCGATCTGCAGACCCCTCTTGGACTACGGACATATACTCATGGCCAACGGAACAGAAAGGACAAAACGATACGTACAAACAACTGAACAAATCGCACTAAGACTAATAACACGAATAAGACACCCCCAAAACCCCCTGCACAACCCTTCCAACCAACTACTATACGAACGCACAAACATGACCAAAATTTCGGAAAGACTAATACACTTACAGACAAAATGGACAAACAACCCTCACAACTGGACCATACTGAATCCCCTTTGCCTAACAAGACGGGCAAAACATTCCCGTTTTCGTACCCCAACAGATACTTTACTGGAACACCTACAAACGCAACTGAACTAACGACTAAGACCTATTTGTTTTGTGGTATATATGGTTGTGTATATATATATATATATATATTCCTGTATATGAAAAACTCTAGTTGGACTCACCTGATGCCCATAGTAATCGGCAGGAGTTCCACTGATTGCTGCGGCCATTGAATGGTGGCCCCTTAAATCCTCAGCTGCATCCGTCAAGCTTTCCAGATTTTGGTCCTGGTGACCTGGATGCGACATGCTCATATCAGGATGGCGCATGCTGCCGTGCATATCAACCAAATGGTCATGCTGTGTTGAATGGAGGTCGGACATGCTGACGCCCATCATCAACGGCGAAACGTGTTGATCCCAAGTTTCGTCCATTGTCTAATTGGCCGGTGGGAAAGTCGTAGTAATAGTAATTAGATGCGAGTAGTTTCTGCACACTCGTCGAAAATAACGACTTTTCACAACGTCCGTTTGAGGACAATTTTCGTTCCAGTTTAAAAGAAACCACTTTGCGTGTGCTTCAGTGACCCGTAGAAAGCAACGGGCTAATTTCAAAGCAAACTCATCGGCAAGTGGAGTGCTTTACTTGGAACCATTATCTATTTTTTTAATAGTGGCGATTCTGCAGAGGCTCGACAACGTCCCCTTCTCGCTCACGCACACGAGTTTCGAAAGTAAACTAATTATTCTTTGTTCCTTCTCTCGCTCGCTCGTTCACGGAGCTAATCAAGTCGCATTGATGATGACCACTCGAAAGTCAAGGGCCGTTGAGAACGTCAGTTGCTGCATGATGCCTCATTGTCGCTTTTTGTCAAAGTGGTGCTCTCGAGAAGATCCGAAGCACTGTATTCCACGTGCGACGTATTTGATCTGTTGACTCAACCAGTAACAGGTGGCTTTTGATTTAGGTTTTGTTAGTTTTCGTTGGCGGTTTCGTCCCGCATTCGGGGAAAAACTCGTGCTAACTGCCTACAAGAACAATCTGAAAAAGAAACGTTCATCAGTTGAAGCCAAATACATTAGTAGATGGACGGAGGCAGTCGTTCCAAAAAAGCCGATGTGTTGCGAGCAACATTGATTCAATCTATCTTTGAAAAAAACAGAATTTTTTCTCAACTTTTAACTCTCAAATGAGTTCGAGTTTCCAAACTTTAATTATCAGTTATATTGCAAGATGACTTGTTGACTGGTCATACTAATATAGGCAATTTCCAATATAAGTTCTTTCAATTGCGTATATTTGAGGTTTCAAACCTTTTCCTTTTCTGCTTCAACGTTTGTTTGTTCCATGTTAATTTTTAGGCGCATTTGGTTGTCGCTTCAATGCAACAAACACCATTTGAGTCAGTTTATTGGTAAAGTAATCATCGTGATCATTAATTTTGACTTACAGAAATCTAGTTTTTTGCGTGTTTCATAAAAACAGTTTTTATTCAGCACTATATTATAGGTACCCACTATGGGACCTTAAGTATCGTGAACACAGAAGATTTTTTGGGTTTAAGTTTATTATGTTAAATTTCAATTTGCCGCTGCTAAAACAAACTAGATTTTTGTAAAATCTGGACAGCTTTTAATTTTTTAGCATTTCTTCTCCAGCCATTCGTCCCTTTTGGGTTTTCAGCAATGAGTTCAATTAATGATCATCGGTTACGATAGCAAGTAGTCCATTTCTCCAATTTTTCAGTTTTGAGTCTTTTGCAAGATGAATTTTCGATTAAAAAAAGGAAAATTAGCACGAGGATCTTCTAGAGTAGTTTTCATGCGAACAACCAGATCAAGAGTTCAATTCATAATTTCGATCCATTTTGCCTTTGGAATGCTGCCTCTTGTACAAATTTATATAAAGCTGGTTTATGTTTGTGTTGCTGTTGATTTGACCCGATTTGATCCTATTTGGCAGGATTCTCTGATTTCTCAGAAACAAAGTGACAAAAGTATTGTTAAATAGTTGCTCCTATCTAATCTAACGACAATGTATGATTTAATGGTAAAAATAATTGAGCAGAAAAAAAAATCTTGAGGAAGTGAACGTTAATTGATATACAATTGATTATAATATAATAATTGATATATAAAAGTTCCCCAGTTTTGCACTTAAAGCAGATAAATTCGTCCATTTTTAGTTAAACTAATGGGTCAAGCCCCAAAAGAGCGAAATCAACGGCGAGCTTCTCTTGATTACTAAATTGACATTTTCCAGCGAAATTAAAGCTGCATTAAATTAAAATTAAAATCCGACAGAATTGGAAAATAGTCTAAATAAATGTATATGGAAATCAAAATAAATTCACAGTTTAAAGGAAAATATTTGCGAGGACTGAAAAATCTGCGGTTAAAGTGTGGTTGTTGCTCAAAGAACTTCAAATTTGGAAACATTATCAATATTATTTGTTATTTGGTCGATTGAGCAGCGTTATTTCCAGAAAGTTCAGTTGGAACTTAAAAAAGGCGTGTACACAAAGTTTCTTTTTAAACTGAAAAGTCCTGCGACTTTTGGGTTGACAAAAGACAAAATTATTTTGTAAAATTGACGAAGAAGGTGCAAATGAAGTGGCACCAGAGATAATGAACAAAGCATAGTAAAAGTGGATTAAAATATCAATATATCTGAAAACTGGTGAAATAAATCAATATTCAGGATGAAGGAAGAGAATATAGACATACTAAAATGTCAGGATCCTCTTCTATTGAGGGCTAAAGTTCTGCAAAAAATGTTTCTTTGAAATATCGAGCTGATGATTCAATGGATTTAAATGAAATTAGTAACCGAGTTCATCCGCTTTTGGCAAGTGGTGAACTCTTGAGTGTGTTTTCACAGAGTCACACCTTTTTCTATAGCGGCTGGAATCAACTGAGTTTTTTTGAGCTGATGCGCTAATCAATTAGGAACATTTTTGGTTCTTATAAATTCTTGTAAAATTCAGAGTTTTGGCGCTAAAAAATATTTCTGATTCCTTGTTAACCTTGTTGAGAATTTCGTACAATAACTGCAAAGGTCGTAGTAAACGATAAGGTTTTTTTTATCATAAATTAAAAGCGTTTTATAAGTATGAATTGACCGTCATGGTCTGCCGTCCATTGAAATTATCACGGCGAAACTAAATTTAGTTAATAATTTTTTAATTTAATTTAGAAATTTATTAATTGGCAAGAAAACAGAAATCATATTTTTGTGCAAACACACAAACACAGAATAAAAAATGTGAAAACAACAGCTACCAGATAAAAGGTTCGGGTGGGTTTGTACCATTACGCAAAGAAATCACCACTTGCCCAACACTCCAATTGGATGAAAAAACTCGGTTGCTTCATCAAAACATGAACCTGACGCAGTGAGTTTGAGTAAAATCCATGGTTTCATTCGCTCGAAATTTCAAAAAAACATTATTTCTTTGAAGAACTTTGAGCCGGACATTTTTTAGTAATAAAATTTAGGTCAGATCGTCTTCTTTTACGCCAAAGAATGTCGCAGGGCCCTTTTGATCATGTACTCACGGGACCCTGTAAAATGCTAACGATGACAAAAATAAGTGTTAAAAGAACGTGACTGAGTGTTCGCCAAATTATTATTAAAATGATCCACTAGAAATCATGACAAAAATCATGTTAAAATTGCGATAAACCGATAAATTAGCAAATATACGGGCAAAATACATGTACATTTTGCTGCCGCCTTTTGTCCGAATTAAATTATCTCAAAACTTGGTGTCTTCTTGAAATTGGACTATATGGAAAGCCCTTCGGCCCTTGTTGCAAAAAAGGCTCCTTGGGAATGTTCTCCCTGAAGACTGGAATATTTGCTTAAGGTTTGGTGCTTAATAGGCAAAATTATTTTTTTGATCCAACGCCTGCTAGCAAATTGAGGATGCAACATGAGCAGCGCCGCTCTTTAACACGCCGGAGTACATCAAGAGCAAAGCCTATGAATGCGGCTTTTAGGGCTTCATTATTGAACTTAAGCAGTGGAAAGTCGGCACTTTGTACCCTTTTTAGGGGGGATATTTTGTGACTAAATGCAAAGGGCAGCATTTTACATGGCTCGAGATAGAAATGAGTGAAAGATTGCGGCCTGATGGTCGAACCCGACCATTCTTACCTTTGCCAATACGACGATATCCAAGCAGTGCGACCAAAAGTGAAAACGAGCACAGTCCCAAATCACCCCGTCGGCACCCGGAAAACTTTTCGCAACGCCGGAGAAAAAGCGCGGGAATTGAGCACCGCGACGCCAAAAGGGCCTGATATACGCGCGTCTCGACGCACTGTGCCTGTTCTAATGTAATACCCGTTTACTTTGGTCTATACTGTATACCAATACTGTTATGCTCATATATCGTTTTAACCGTAGTAAGTGTATGGGCCTGATCTAGCAGGCCGCCTGCGTGCGGCCGAACGATTTCAGTGACCGCCCCATGCCCGCGGTGCTCCGCGCCCCCCCTTTTGCTGCCCCACGGGTCCGTCGACGTTCGAGGTATAATTAGGTTTTGTGTAATTGCTACGAGGAATCGTCAACATTCATTCGTTCAACCCTAAACTAAACCAGCAAAAAGAATAACCTCAGAAAAAAATCTCCTTTAGTTCAAGATTCAGCCACTGGTTTATACCTAGTTAGATTTGAAAAATGTTTTACTCGTCTGCGAATCAAGCAACCCAATGGTGATATGACGTCATATTGGATTCGTACATGTGACATTTTTCTATGTGACAGTCGTCAGTAAGGTTAAGTCCTGTGTATTCAAAAGCACAAGCGCCCCCTGGCAGCTAAATTTGACGGCAAATTAACTAATAACATTTGACGTTTAGTTTTGTTGACATTGACGTTTACATGTCATTGTGATTTATTTTGTTCAGTTTTTGCAAGCCTTTAAACAAACACGAACGTATTGAAAAGTGTGAAGTATTGTTTTAAGTTGTAGACCTAAAAACAAAGTAAAACCGTAATGCTAAACAAATTTGATGATTTTTTGCAATATCTTCTTCAGCAAACAAAATGCCCAAGTCAAGAAGCCTTAGTAGTTCTGAAATAATTAAGTTTAAAAAAAATGGATTAAATGCACTAAATCACGTTTTTAAACCGAGCTTTTGTTTCTGCCGCCCTTTTCCAGTTCTTGTAGCCTTCAGTAACACAACTTAAACAGCTGGTTCCACCTTATTTGAAGAAAAATCTACAAGGGAAAACGGAATATAGCATCTTTGAGAATAACTGGACTTAAAGCTACGAAGATCAGAACCATAAGTACTGTTTTTTAGAAAAACCTGCTAAGACGGGCTGGCTTGAAAGTTCGAGTAGCGATAGAGCCAAACCAATGTCTCCTTTTTCGTCTATATGAAAATATTTGGCTCTGGTCCTAGCAGGAAACAAGTACCCATATTTAGATTAGAAAATAATTTATTAATATTAAGTACTTACAAAATTTTTTTTTCAATTCCCGAAAATCTCGGAATGTTTTCACCTTCGCTATCATTAGTGTCAAATTTGATCTGAATTTTTTACTTCGCAATTATTTATATCGCTTTTAAAACCGATTGGGCGAGACAAATTTTGGTTGCGCCGCCAATGCGCTCAAGCTCTACGGAAAAACCGGCATTTAAAAGACCGATAAAATAGTAACGCAAGTAAACCAAATAGCGCAAACTGCATCGTCTATTCAAAGTTCTAATTCCATTTATTTATATTTTCTTGTTCTACGCAAGTAATTGACTTTGTCGTAATTTATTCAGCGGCCAATCAAATAGCACTTTGAACTATTTTATTACAAATCGGCCTATGAAAACGTTGCGTCTATCGCCCACCTTTGCTTAGAGAACATAAGGTACAGAGTGCGTTCTATCAGGAGCGATCGATATATTTCCATCAATCAAATCAAATTAAAATTAAATCAAAATATGCTTTATTGCCACGGAAAAATTCACAAATTTCATGCACAAAGCGACTGAAAAAAACAAATAAAAATACTAATTTGCCAACATTCAGTAGAACCCTCATAGTTCTTCGATTACAGGTACATTTCCTAAACCGACTTGACGTGAAACAGAGGCTCGTCTAAATTCATCCTGGAACTAACACATGAAGAATGTGAACAAAAACCCTTTCTGGGGTCACAACTTTCAAGAAATACAAAAACTTCGGCCATCGAAAGTATTTCAATAACTCTGATAGTCCATGGGAAAAATTCATGCTAAGTATACGAGAAACTGATTTTCGGGCAAAGTTATCCTGAAAAGTTTGCGCTGGATTACCAATAATTAAGTTATCGGATCACATTTTTTTGACAGGATTTTAAACAGTGAGATATTCCTACTTCAAAATCAGAAGAACGATGATCTTTTTAAATGATAGTTCTCCTGTCCATTTTCAAAGAGTTGGCACTAATTTTCGCGATGTAAATCATCCAAAATGAGGGATAACTCGTACTGGGCCCATTGCTTGGCCAGCGCGATGTCCAGACCTAAACCCATTGGACATTTTTACAATAATAATTTTTATATCATACCAAAAGCGTCTTTCATTTGAACCCATGTATGTCTTTGTTGTTATTTAAGTCATTCCGTCTCATGCTAATGCATCGGCCAGTCGAGTCTCGACACAAAGACAATTGCAAAATTTCGAAAAAAATCCATAAATAATTCAAGCAAATCCCGAACCATATCAAACCTCCGCAATTATCTACTTAACCAAGACATACAAAGCGACTTAAACCTGTCTAATTATGCGGCATTAAGCGGTTAATTGTCTTGCAAACGGTGAACTGGAGGAATCGCTTTTTCCCAAATTGAGGAAAAACTACTAGAAAACGTAATTGTCTCCTAATGTAAATGTCATGTTGCCGACAATATTTACTGGCTGGTTATATAGGAACTACGCCATTGTAATTTGCGTACGGTTTTCCGAACGTTTAAATTGGTCGGAGCTTTCTATGTAAAAGTGTAGAACTACCCGAATCCGCCCAAAGTTTCGCTTCATAATGAAATAATAAAAGAAATCCACGATTAAGACATCCTGCATATTAATCGGGCATTTGTGTAAATTGTCTGTCAGCAGTCCATAATTAGACGGTGTCGATGGTCCTTTTGTGCAAAATTTACAATGTGAGACAATGTTTTCATATATCTTAATTACCACCGCACCTCTTCAACTCAGGGCATCCGGCTGCAGCATTTGTATTATTGTAATTAACCTGCAACGTGGTTATTTAGCAAAATTTCCTATTTATATGCAGGACACTTACATATCTGACTCACCAGGGAGTTTCACTTCTATTAATAAATAAGGCGAAGTTTGTGTGTCCCTAAACCAACAAACTATTGATTGGGCTTTTTTGGCTAAATGTGCCTAACTGTAAAAGAAATGATGAATGTATTGCCCACGAGGGGCCATTGTATAAAATTAAAACTAAATACTCTAAACCGGCTTTTTATGGGGAACCACTTAAAACAATAAAACTAACAAGCAGTGTCGAGGTGAATGGGTTTAAAGCTCGGGTCAGAACTTAAACGATAGCCACCTTGAACTGTCTAATTGTTGCTAAACATAAGAGCCAGTTTTTTATGGCAGATTTCAGAAACGTGTTAGTTTAGATACACATTTCTACTTATGCGTAAATATAAATGGTTGGCGCAAAAGTTGAACTAAAAATAGGCCTTTTTCGTAGGTTATTTTGGGTACTTTAAGAACGTACATTGAGTGGAAACAAAACAAATTTATTTAAAGCGAGCTGTTTGAAGCCCTTTACTTGAAGTGTACTGCAGTTTTTCTTAGCAGGTATTTCTAAAATAACAACAAATTTACACAAAACCATAAAAACGGTTTGTTCATCTACCATAGTATCTATGTGATTACCATAATAAATCTGAAAACTGAACTAACTGAAAAAAATCCTATAGCATACGATTTACCTACCGTACCATAGAAGAGACTGTGAAAGGCAAGATCATTCACATTTATTCAATCTTTGGCCATAAACAATAAGAGACGACAAGAGATGGATGAAAATAATCTTTCATATCCGCAAACAATGACGAGAAAATCAAGGGCATTAACTGAATCAATCAAAATGAAACCCAGATAAAAAAAACTGGATAAAGCAGAAAACTGAAAGTGAAGCAAAAGAGGAGATATAACAATCCAAAATGCTCATAAATTGGAATCAAAACGCGTGTGTACATTTCTTTACTGATTTTTTGGGAAACCAAATATAATCCTTCACTTGACTCTTCTTGAACTTGCAACAGTTTTTTCAACCAGATCCGTTATTTAATGGTTTAATGGGTAACTACTCAAAGCGGACAACTGCAAGCGGTGTAAACGCAGCGAGCGAAAATCTGGGGAATATCTAGTAACTTTCGCTAAGCCACATTACGCAGCCTGCTGGCCCGTCAGCTGACACATAAACAACTATGGCCGCTCCCGAGTTAAGTTTTCAGATAGTGTACGAGTTTTTCGTGGAAAACGGTGGTAAAGTGAAAAACAAGGACGCTGTGCGGCATTTTAAACGATACCTGACGGATCCGGCAAGAAAAAGTATGCCTTAAACACCTGCCCGATGCATAAATATTTGCATAAATAGCCTCCGAGTGTTTGTTTTGGTTGACTTCGTTCATTCGACTTGTTGCTTTTGGTTGGATTTTTCGGCAATAATCACTAGTTTTTAGTGCATTTGAGGCAGGAGAAAGTTGTAGGAAGAACTCCCGGTGAACTGAAGCTCCCCATATGCATAGAAAAGGGTTTGGGTCGTCTATACTAAGAAAAATATCGGCGGTTAAAGATTGTGAATGCTCAAAAACCGCTTAAAATTGGCCAAAACTGTTGAGTATTTCGTATCTGAAGCTTCTAGAGTTGAGTTTGTCGCATTTGTCGCGTCCTGAAGATGAAAATGATGTAACATTCGAGGCATTTTGGGACTTGAATTTTACCGCTTATAAAAATTTCGGGCAAAAATCAAAATAAAAAAAAAATGGGTTTCTTTCGACATCAGGAGGCTTCCAATATGCATCTATAAAGTGTTTGGGTATATGGTAAGAAAGGTATCGTCGATTAAAAATCGTGAATACTCAAAAAGGCTTAACTTGGGCCAAAAATGTGGATTATTTTGGATCTGAGGCTTCTAGCCAATGACTTCGTTGCATTTTTGGCTTTCTTCAAATGAAAAATGATGCAGATTTGAGGGCATTTTGAGAGTCCAACTTTTTTCGATAAATCGACTCTACCCCCTTATAGGCCTGGGTAACTCAGTGAATTTTTATGTGAATATGTAGGTGTTTCAACCCAACGCACCGGCGCAGTAACTCAGTTCCGTTGCTGGGAAAATGATGACCTTTTTTTACTTGTTTGCAGATTTATGTTAACGGTCAAAATTATTTTGAAAATTCGCCGCCTTCATTGCTCTGAAGACCTAAAGTTTCTTTAAAATTTCAGGTCCTTCCAGTTTTGGCAAAGTTATTGTTGTTTTGGCAAGTTGATTAAGCAATTAATTCTACGCAAAATACGCATTATTTTTAGTTTTACTTAAAAATACTAACAATCTTAATACATTTTATTGGAACACTCACTTCGTTAACAGCATTGTAAAAAAAATCCGTTCGAATTTCGTGCAAAATCATGATATTTTTTTCTGGATTGTTTTCCAAGCTCCCCGATATTTCCCCGAACAAAACAAGCGAAACTTTATAATCAATTATTTGGGGTTTTCAATCGCGGTTTCTTTACTTTTAGGTCAATATTTCTCAACAAAACTCACTCTAAACAGAAAAACTCGGCTTTTCCTAACGTTTTACTGTAAAACGGTGGAAAACCCAGAGTCTTATGCAAAAAAATTAAGAGATCGATTTTACAAGAAAGCTCGTCGTCTTCGGGCCCAGACGTTTGGTATTCGTTATCGTCTTTTTCAAATACCCGTTTTACTTAAAAAATGTCCCCAATTTGCTTTTTTTCAAGTTTCAAGCTTAATTGCGAGCGAATTTATGCATCGGTTTGATAATCGCTTATCAGATGGCTGTTTTCATTGTCAACAATTAGGTACAGAAATGGTTATTGTTCCTTGTAAACACTTGCGTTCATTCATGAGAATGGAACTTGGTAGATAATTTGCGCTTTATGAATGCGTACTTAAGTCCTAGATTCCAAGCTAGGCACTATTTAATCCACAGGTGAAAAGAGTTGAAGCTGTGTTTGACTGTGTTTTTGAACTGGAACTTAAACAATTCTAATTGCAATAGTCAAAATCTTATATAAATCAGCAAAAAACTTCGGTGTCTTTCAAAAAACAGCCACTTTATTATTGTTTCAGATGAAAACAGACTGCGGTTCAAGGAATACGTAAACGCGTTGGCGCACACTAAACAAGAAGGTGACGAAAAAGTCCTTATCCTCAAAACCAAGTACCTAAACCGGCAAGAACCACCGTCCTCTCCTCTAAGCACCTCCAGCAGTTCTCTCAGCCTCACTCAGAACGACCCAAGAAACAATGTGGGATTGCCGAATGTTCCTGTTGGAAGTGGCTTCCAATCGTATGGCAGCACTACCTCACTTAATACACCGACAAGACAGCCGCCTCCTTATAGAAATCCGCCTCCAGTGGTGTCGCCTTCAGCTTCCCTGGATAGTATCAGTCTGAGCTCAGCGTCCACTCAGGAAGAGAGGCCATCGGCGCCTCCAAGGCGCCGATCAAACGCAACAGAAAGTGATGGAGCTCAGACTAGCAAGGAGAATAACCTTGCCAGTCCAGAGGATAATAAGGAAAACATGGAGAAAAGTGGGCTGAGTGTTAAGGAGAGGACGCAGCAATTCAACCGATTGGCTTCTGTGGAGGACGAGCTGAGCCCGAGGGTTCCAAAGAGTGCAGAAAAGGACCGAAACAAGAGCTGGGTAAGTACTCAATTTGTCAATTTCGACTCAATTTGGCTTGATGCTGGACAATGCCCCGTATAGTTGGCAGCTCATCAGTGCTCTTGTCAGTCTGTTGCGGATAAAAGAACATTAATAACAAAATTTACACAATACAAGTTCGACGGGGTTCCTATAGTCACTTGGCTCATTTAGCAACGCAAATTGCAAGTCATTTGACAGCCAATCATTGAAGAGAGTCTTTCTTACTGACTTTCTCATACGTTGCTGAGGTTAATTGAAGATATAGTTGGTGCGCTTAACAGTTTATCAATTTCTAACTAATCCGATTTAACCACAGTTTAGTGTCCATTCCACGCTCTCAATAATCCTGTCCGATATTCAAAATACATAATCATTCCCCAAGTTGATCATGGGTTAAATTGGGCTTGTAAGTGTTAAATAAAATCCCTATAACCATGCCGCAAAAATGCGCCGTGTTTTCCACACAATCTTTCATCAAATCCGCTGAAAATGCTGAACTTTTCCATTACGTAATGGAGTAATTCCCATAATGGAAACCGTTCATAGTCAAATCAACAAAACGTGTAGTTACATGCCATTCGTGATACGAGCAATACGATTTCGTCACGTTTTACCCTTAGTTTACCTCATATTAAAATTAAAATTTCAAATTGCTTTTTCTGCATCCACGATTCGATTGGATTGTTGAGGTCATTCGGTTTACCAGCTGGGTTTTTTGTCATTTGGAATTGAAAGAACATACTGTGTGAGAAGCAACTGTAACATTGGAAAACGTGAATCCAACCCCAACTTTTCCCCAATCACACCGTATACAGGGTGGTTTAGATTCTACTTGAATCAAGTCTTTGCACAGTTTCTCGCTAATTGAAAAACGGTGCACTGGTTTTTTCCTGGAAAATATCAAATAGTAGACAATAGAACAGTTGTTATTTTTTTAGTCAATAACTCGTTTCAGGAAAAAACTCTAAAGGGCCTTTTTGTTTCTAACTGAATGTAGACTTAAAACGCGACTTTGGTTTGCAAAAAAACCATTGGCGTGCTTTGTTTTTTTTTTCTCCAAAGTATAAAACTTTAACAATTGCGGCGCTTTTTTCATCCCAACTGAATAGGGACTTGAAAAATAATTTTTATTTAAAGAAAACCCTTTGGCGTGCTCTGTATATTTCCACAAGAAAACTGTAATAGTATATTACATAATAACAGCTGTAAGGAGCAAAGCAACAGAATGCTGAATTGAACAGAATGAAAACTGAAAAAAACCATACATTTGCAGAAAAACATAAAACCATTGGCATGCACTGTTTTTTGGTTCTGGAATGGATCAAACGCTAAATACTGCGGTAATTTTATCGGGCACTAACAGTTTCGATTTTTTTTTCAAAACTGCATTTTAGCAGGAAAACTCCCAAAGAGCTTTTTTATTCCCAACTGTATGTAGAATAAGGGTGTTTTCATTGTATCAAAAATTCCTACCAAACTGAACATTAATCATATATATATGAAAGATTAAATAACTTTATACTATCTATCTATTGCTAAATATAACTCTTAAATATTTAATAAACAAATTCAGCTAAACTTCAAATTATTCATGAATCTCTAAAACGCAATACTATTGGTTGTGACGTCTTTGATCATATAAATGGCGGATTGTTTACGTTCTGTGCATGTTCTGTTTAGTTGTTTGGCTGTGTTTCATTAATTATTTTGTGGATTTAAATAATTTATAGTTTGTGTTAAACTAAAAAATGGCTTCAGAAGGATTCCTTAAAGCGTCAACAAACAATTTACCATGTGTACATATTTTTACGGTTACCGAATTTTTAAAAAACGACGAACGCTTTAATTCAGACGAATTTAAGGGTGTTAAAGCAGCAGCGTAAGTAAAAATCCGTATATTCATTATTAGTTACTCTCTCCTTAATATACTAATCTGTCTGTATTGGTTTAAATTAGGTAAATAATATATAGAATTTCTCTTATTCAACTTAACCTAACCTATGCACATGGCTGCTTTAAAAGTAAAATGGACTCTTAATTTGTATTTTGGGTATCACGAGAACAATATGGTGATATCGGATATGTGGAATTGAAACTCGAGGGCTCTTTGTGCACTGTTCAAGGTAGAATTTGCTCAGAACTGCCTCATCATTAGCGTTTTGTTCATACTTTCATTAAAATGATCCTCGCAACAAAAAAACATTGATTTTGATTTAGGAACATCACGTCTAGCTGCTTTTAACCATAAAACTTTGCGTGCATAATCATGGGGAACGGTTAGAAAGAGTTTGCTTGGAGCACTTATTGAGGTATTATTGCATCCTGGCACAAAACACCACTTATTTTGTGATCCATTCATAAAATAGTGACATTTTCCATTATACAAGATAATAATCAATAAAATAATGTTAATCGCAATAACTTAAATAATAAAACAAAGCTGCGAAAACAACAAAATAAAACGAGACACTTTGTTGATATGACCTGCTACGTCACAATCGGGATAGGCAACCGACGATACGGATTCGACGTTTTTGGCGGAAAATATCTTATTTGAATTTAAATTCGCTTTAAAATTACTATGGAGACTTTTTTGCAAAAAAAATATATCAGTGTAATGTTTGCCATAACTACTTTCTGTATATCAACATTAAAAAAAGTGAAAACACTGATGTTGTGAACCATGTTGTTTCGCTCGCTGCTGGAGCTTGGAGGCTTTTGCTCTACAGAGGAGCGAAGTCACAGACTTTGGCAGTTGCAGCCATGATTGAACTGCCGCCACAACAAGCTGGTTGCATTAATTTATATCCGCGTTTTCCATGCATCTCAGAACAATAAATATACATGGTCACCCGAAAGTGACTAAGTAAATAGTGCTGAGGCAAGATGGCGCCGATGGAAGGGGCACGTGGGCCTCCACCGAGCTAATTTGTGTTCACAGCGGGGTTAAATAAACACATACAGACATGGTTAAGCGTTCCGATGACTGGGCACATTCTAAGCGAACGCATCATTAGTCATTTAGCGAGATACGTTATCTCGGTGACGAGGTGTACTTTTAGCGGTGATTACAACAGACTTCGTGCTTATTGAATTCGTTTCGCCATCTAAGGCCTACAGGGTGTGACTCTCGTCTTTACGACTGCGCCATTTCCGCTAGGCTAGTTTGCGTCTCTGTCTCTCTCCCTTTTTCTCCTCAAAACCAAATGGGACCTACGGAGGATCCAAACGTCCTTCTGTTGGGAAAGCACATTTACCCAAATAGTGCCCAGACTCTCCAGAATCTCTAAACCCCAACCAGCCAGCGCATTCTGGTTTGGTGCTGGATGGGATCTCAGTGCTGGGCACTTGAAAAATTCACCCGGACGTTCCTATAAAAGACATCCAGAACTTCCAGCGCGTTGATGTGAAAAACGAGACTGATCTCTTTAGCACCCTGTACAGGTTCCACGAAATTCGATATTCAATTAAATCTTTCAGTACCGTACCTTCGACCCGGCGGCCGAGTGACTGGGCGCCTCTCGAAATCTATTAAGTCGCTTATAAGCAACAAATTTAATAATGACCATGGCGAATGCTATTAAGAACGCTTAAGGAGATTGATCGATCAAAATGTGAGGTCGTATATAGCGCCCTATCGCAGACCTCACGCTGCGCCGCACAACCACGTGGAACTTTGTCTTGCACTGAAGAAGACTATTTTCTTGGTCAAAGTATTAACAGTGTCCATCTTTTTAGGACAGTGGTGAAGCTTTCTGTCAGCTAAATCACACCTTGAATCTCAGAGAATTTATGTGGCAGGAAGCATCAGATAGTTTAACAATGATGTTGCTCAAGGGCTGACTCTCATCCATGTTCACCTTAGGATTCTGAACTACTCAACACAAGATATACATGTAGGTAAAACTGCAGTTATTGCAGGAAAAACGTAGAGGGACAGGGATAGGGGATGATTTCGCACCATTGGTATATTTATATCCCGCGCATATTGAGCGATTTTTCGTAGCTGAAATACGGTGTCCTCGCATATGATAAAGTGGTGTTGCTAAATGTGCGGACAGCCGAATCACATACACATATATCGTCGACAAGGTGGATTTTTTCGTTTTTTTCGCTCGTAAATAAAATCGTCCCGCTCTCTCGCACGACCAATCTATAATTAGGCGATAAATCGCGTCGGAAACAAATGACGACAGTCGACCATGTAGACCAATAGCCCATGCAATTTGCGACCGACTAATTCCGCGGTAAATAATCGCGATATCCCATGACAAGTGTACGTGGGGGCTGAAAAACATAAATAAAAGAGGTGCTGACCCGACTGGGGTCTGGGACATTTTTCCTACCTCTAGCTGGTTGATCCCAACAGCTCATTTTCAATATCATAGGATTATTCCCTACGCTGCAATCAGGAAAATGATTTGACTGGTTCCAGATGGCCAAGTGAAAATGTAGCTGAAGCGCCATAGCTTTCAACAATGTTGTTCAATCATGTCCATAAAAATCTTCATGTCAAGACTGACCAAATTCAAGAACTAAAGCCGAAACACAAACATGAAAATGAGAGGTTTTTCAAGGAAATTCATAGATCTTTTGAAAAAACCGAACATAACAACTTCAATAATCCTTTCGGTGACAAAGGTGATATTCAGAACTAATCATTGTGACTACTTTAATCAGCATGTCTATTGCTCAGAAAGGGCGCAACCTCTTGTAAAAGTAGATGAATTCGGGTCAGATCCCCATCTGAACTGGCCTGAAGAAGCAGTTGAAATCAGAAAGTTCCCATACCTGCAAGCTCCAACTACAATTACAAGTTGAAACAGCCTAGCACCAGTCTTTCAGACATCAGGAGAGATCAGTTGACCTAATGGGTTTTAAAGAAGCAAAATTTTAATTAAGAGTTGGTGCGAATCATTCCTGGACTCTTCAACACCACCAAAGGGGAAATAACACCAACTATCAGCTTGCAGATCTAGCAGAGGAGAATCACTGGTTGTGAATGTGAATTTTGGCTCGAATATGTTGCTTCAATTGGGACAACCCAGATTGGAACTGCCACAGACGGTATAAATTTAGAAAATACAAATTTTATGTAATAGTCGAAAAAGAAACAAAACGTTCAGACTGAAAACACGAGGTTCAGAGTTATTTTAATTGCAAAAATATTCAAATTCGGGCGCATAACCTGGCGACTAACACGCGACGAAATAGTGGCGCATTCGATATACACCCTTTGGTCACACTACACTCCAATGAAATTAAAAAAGAACTTTGTTTCGATCGCGAACGGTCGAGAACAAACCTTGCCGACTTGGAGTCATTCAATGCGAGATAGTAAATTGGAACAACAGCCCTAGAGGAGCATTATTAATTATCAGCCACCCCGAAAATGTATCTTTTCGGCAAGGCACATCAATCCTTCACAACGATCATTTTCAATCCGGTTTTGCAAATATCTGTTTGAAATGTTCACAGATCCCCGAACATTAAACTGCCCCCGCGGGTATCGTCAGAAGAGCGACCTAAATTAAACCGCCTCCTAAATTATCAACTTTCGTTGTCAGATGCCATATGAAATTAAATTAAAATACCGAACAACTCCAGTGATACTCGCTAAGAGATACAATCAATGGTGATTTTCAAATTGTCAGGAACAAAATAGTAGGTGGGCACAATGTCATGCCAACACCATCCGGTTATTGAGCTGTTCTGAGCTGAGCTGAGCTGGACAAATGTTATTGTTTAGAAGTCGCTTTTGTGATGATACTCTGTTTAAAGTATTTTAGTAGAAAGCAAAATCAATTGCGAAATTCGCCAGTTTACTCAGAAACTTCAAGCTTATAGCCGACACTGGAAGTGCCACACAACGCACGTTGTTATGGTTTGCAAGTATCTTCCCTGCTTTTCTGTTCTTAAGTTTTTGTGCCATTTCTTCTATTTCTGTTTGTTGATTTTTTGTCTCTGCGTTTGTTGATATTGATGACCTTTGCATTTGTATTTCTCGGTCATCTTGGTTATAACAGGATTTCAGGTGGTTTATCCATGCTTGTTCTTCCATATGTTTCGGTGCTATCAGTTCTCTCATTTCCCTTCTTTGCCCTCCAACTACTCGCCATATTTCCTTCTGCAATCCATTTAACTCATGTTCCAGTTCTTTTGTGCACTTTGTTCCGCTTTTAATCTTCTAAAGCGTGCGTTTCGTTGCGGATTCTTTTATACTAGTTTTATTTAACTTCTCCTGAGAACCAGGGTGTTTTTTTATGTTGAAATGGTTTCTTGTTTCTACTTGTCGCTGTTGTGACTTTGCTGTGCTTTGGATGGATGGTTTGTTCCAGCTTTCCTCTATGTGATAATTTTCCATTATTTTGCTCTCAGTGGACCAGAAACTATCATTTACTTTGATTTATCATTTGGTCATGTAATATTGGCAAAGTACCCTGACTAAATCCCGACCATTTGCCCTTAATTTTTGTCACTGGCAAGCGGTTAAAATTAATAGTCCTGTAAATATGCGGCACGATTGCTCATTACTTTAATTCGGACATAGCGATAATGGTGCTGGTATTAGGCCTCTGGGAATAACGTGTCAAAAATAGTTTTTGATATGATTTAAAACGCTTGCACGTCACATGCAATATCGAGCGCCCATTATCAGAGTTGCTAATTAGCTGCGAATAAACTACTGGGCGTGGTTTGGCTAGATTGCAATTTATTGGAGATTCTAGAAAAAGCCCGAGTGCACCCAACACACAACAGAAGTACCTCGATGCAACACGGTGTTAATGTTGTCATTTTTTTCTGTGTAAAAGACGATCCGTGTCAGAAGCCGAAAAGTATTAAATTACAACCAAAAGCATTGAAGATTATCGAGTGGTAACGTAGTGGTCCCTCGAGTAGAACTGCACGATATCAATAAATATGTTGACTAACTCAAATTATAGGGTTTATCGCTAGAGTAATGCGATATACGTAAATCAATGGGATATTCTCAGACTTATTTATTTCTTTGGCGAATTGAACCATACAGGGTGCTTTAGGAAAATCTCCCAAGCGTGGCTGGATGTCATTCGTATGCATTCAAGAAGACACTGATTTTGTTCCTTTTGCTTAGAACACGGACAACTAGGTAAAGTTGCCTTCTGGGGCGTTCTTCTACTTCATTTAAAGGTTTTGAAGCTAGATAATTTCGTTATTAACCAATCTTCTTTGTTGAATTTGGAAGAAACCGATCTACAGTCACTTTGGCGACCTTTTGTTCAATGTTCACTGTTAAACAAATTTGGTCCTTCGGTCCGGATTGAAGTGAAAAGGATCAGTCACTCAATCATCGATTCGTAAGTGAACAAACATGACAAATGGTTCTGAAGCTCGGGGAATTTACGCGTGAACAATTTGGCTCTTTTCCTCTTAACTTTGAAGGAAAACTAATTTTTTCCATATTACTCTCCCATCCGGGGTTTTGTGTTTAAATTAACGAATTCACCCAGTACACACTGTGCTCGTCCCGTCTCTCTTTCCCTAACCTTTCTTAAGTCATAACTTTGATCGTCGATATGATCTTTTAACTGCCCATATTAAACTCGAGTTTAGCTTGTAGCGATATTTTAGCGTTATTTGTAACTGCGTGTCACAATCGGCCTATTGATTTACTAACTTGACTTTGCGTCTACTTGTCCTGCGTATAAATACCGTTTACTTATGGTATTCGGACACACGTGATGAAACCTGCTGATTTTTTTTCGCTTTCATATCGCTTATCTTTATGCTGTTTTTTCTTTACTTTCTTAATGACCCCTTAAGTCAGTACAACGATTGGAATTCGGTTTATCTAGATTTTGTACTGCTGTTACTTTAAATGGGGCAATTTGCATGCCACATTCGACAGAAAATCAATGGCTTTCATGTTTCTCTTCTAAAGCGTCGATCTCTCACTGCTTCTTTTCCCTTAGCTTCTGTTTATTGTTTGACACTTTTCTGGATCATTCTTGCATTTGCTTCGCTCTTCTTTGGCTTGCATTATTTTGTTGCTCATGCACGGTCTGTCTGCTTTGAAAAATTATTTTATTCTTATGTTCAGTCCGTCTTCAGTTGTTTCTCAATAGCGTTTACTTGTGCGTTCACTTTTCCTTTTTGTCAGGTTTTTCAAAACTGTTCTCATAAGAAATCGTTTGGACATTTTTGTAGCATAGCAGAGTGTAACAGCATATTTGTTCCATTTTTTCATTGAGCATTTTCTCTTTACTGATTTATTTAAGCCTGCAGCATTTAGTTTAGACTTATGTCCATCTTATCTCGTGTTCTTTCATATCTCTATTTTAATTTTTCCTTCTTTATCCGTTTCCATTCTTCTTCTTCTGCAGGTCCAACGTCCTGTTTGCATAGTTTAGATCAGTACTACAAGAAGTATTTTTCACATAATCTCACAACACCGTGTAAGTGACGAAGGATATTTAATCAACGCACCAGACTGATAATATTTTAATGTTCCATGTGATAACGACAAGCCGAATTTAAATATTAATTGTCGTGAGAGAGATTAGTGTTAAGACCGTTGCTGATCTATTTCTTTGGTTTCAGATGGCTGATGATACGGACATTTCTCCTCTAACACCGGTAAGTGTTTTTAGTTCCCCAGTGCATTTTAAAGGAATATTTTGCCAGCCACACGGGGTGGCTTCGTTAACAGATAATTAAACAAACCGTCAAAAAGACTAATTGAATTTTTCACGCATAAATATTGTCTAACGTACTCGTTAAACATCGCTTACGAACTTTTAATTTAAGGCCACAGATACGGATCTGACGATAAATAATAGTTGCCATAATAATACATAATGAATTAATTATGTCTATACTTAATATGCATAGAGCACTGTCCGATTATTAGGATCGGTACTTTTTTTTGTTTGTTCGGCCGTTTCACAATTAAAACGCCATAGACGCGGTTATTAAAATAATTAGATAAATTGCTAAATAGGCAAACATTATACCGAAACTTACGCGCCATTATAGGCTGTTGTTAATAATCGGACAATTAACGGCTTGAAACTTCGGTTCCAAATTGTAGGTTCTATTAATACTCACTCATGTGAATGAGGATCTTTGAAACAGTGCAATTAACCGAGCTGTTGGCCTTTGTTTGCTTTTTAATTGATGTTGATGTTGCAGCAACTTTGCAAAATGCGATTGAATTTCTCGAAAACTTCATTCTCTTCGACGCTCATTAAGTTATCATCAAAATTGCCATTTCACGACGAAGGTCACGAGTTAGATTCACTTGATCAGAAAAATTCATTGTTGTTCAACTGAAACTTTTATTTGAATTCGTTTCAATATGTTTAACAATTTTATTTGCTGATGTAAGTTTCTCTATATTTTCCACTTTCAGACTTTATGACACTCCTTGTAGGGTCTTTAAATACTTTTATCGTAGGATCTATTTTTTTCAACTGCACCAATCGAAACCTCTCAGAACATTTAGCGGAAACATTTATTTATCCCGATTCGAGAGGACATAGAAACAGTTTGTGAACATAAACTTGACCTTTTCCATAAGGTGTCGTGCAATTTTTCCCGTTGTTAAATAGAGTAGGTGAATCGAGACGAAGAATTGGTTGAAATCGTTTCCATAAAATATGTAAAGCACAATTAACAGCAATGTAGGTAGCGGTTATTAAATTATGCAAAAACATTCAAATACCAACGGCACGAACAGTTCACTCTATAGACAGATTCTTCAATATCGATAAGGGAACCTTATTAAGAAATTTATTAACAATGCAGGAAGCACGGTATACAAATGAGTTTTTAAACTCTGTTAATATCAGAAGTGAATAATTTATTTAAAGATATGTATAGTCAGTTCGCATGGTACCGACACCAGTTAATAGCAGAGTACAATTACCTCATTTAAATTAGCAGGAACCCGCAGAGGAGATTGTACAGAGTGAATTCGAAAAATGCAGCTTTTCTCGATGCAATTGTATGGGGAAAGTGGGTGCTTCCGCTTGAAAATATTTCTTCACCGATAGGTTTTTTTTAAATAGTCTGGGGCAGCCAAAATGTGCCTATCATTGCACGATCATTTATCAAAGTACATACATTTACACTTGTTGTAATTACCCAAAATTAGCCGCTTCTTGGAATTGTTTTCCTTCATGCAGTGGAGTGCATCGACATTTCTTCAAAAAATCATCGGCACAGTTATAGTTTTCGTAAAAATATAAGAAAATTGCCCAAGCAATTTAAGGAGGAACGCGATTTGCTCCCCGCGAAGGGTTGTTTTATTTACATGGGCAATTTTTGTTATTACCCGCACGCCACTTGCCACCAATTACCTGCCGAAACAATTGAAATTGGGTAATTAAGGAAATTATGGTAGTCGTAGGGAAAATTTACTTTTAATGCCGCTATAACCGCCTCACCTATAGTAGTAATTAAACTGAATAGTGTCATGTAAATGCATGTTGTGCGGCATTTCCGAGTTTTAGCCTTACAATGTTTTCTACATGGGAGCAGTAATACGGTTACTTTTAGTTACTAACATGACTTTCTCAAATTTTACCCGGCAATTTTGCAGCGGCTGCTTTGGAACATATTCGTTTTGTGTGTTTGTAACTGTGGCCGATTTCTGGTTTTAAATATCGAAATTATTATAAGCCAAAAAACATTCTTGATTCTTCATTTCATTCTTTGCTCTACTTCAGTAGTTATTTTCAGTCTTTCTACCTACTCATTATTTTTATTGGTTCCCTTCCTCACAATGAGCTTGTGTTCATTTTCCCACCAGAAAACTCACAGTTGATGGGTCGATTGCTCCGCATATTTGCAACACTCAGAACCCCAAATTTAGCTAATCAGTTACCAAAAAAAGTGTTCAAAACTCGAGTTCCAAACGGATTTGATGGAACATTTGCTTGGGTACAATTTTTGATAAACCACCACTTCCATCATTTGATTATGTTCCTCAGTTTTCCAATGTAAATTTAAGCAATGTCTTCCTTGAGACCTTCTTACCTTCCATTCATTCGCATATTTTGTTCTCCACTTTATCCTGTTGTTAACTGATTTGAAAAATGATGATGAYGATGATGATGAAAAATGATCGTTAGTCGACATAAACCCCGCACAATGGGGGAGTTATGAACCCCATCATGGTATCGTTGGATAGAGAAYCGAAAATGCGATTCAGGCACAACAACATGAGTGAGRAARTTYGAGCASTTTWGACCCAGAAARYKAAATTTGAATATCAGACACTTWGGYGMAAGATTATGCCAAAATTTCATGCTTTTCCTCCTGTTTTTGCTCATTTCTCGGAAGCAAACTGAGCAAGCACGCTCATTTTTACAGAATTCCAGAGAGAACTAAATGGCCTTTTTAGAAAGTGAACCATTGATAAGGAAATGCAGGCAGTTTTCTCAAAAAAGTTTCGATTTCAAAGAGTTTTAGATTTGCGTGCTTTTTCTTTGACTCGCAAAATCGACTCAAACATGACGCTGCTTTTTTCGAAGTTTCTCAGGCCCCGTTTGAGCCACATAATTCGGTTTGGCATCGTTGGAAAGAGAATTGAAAACTCGATTCAGTCGTAACAACTTGAGTTATGAAGTTGGAGTAGTTTTGACTCAGAAAGCGAAATTTGAATATCAGACACTCAGATGCAAGATTATGCCAAAATTTCATGTTTTTTCTCGTGTTTTTGCTCATTTCTCGGAAGCCAAAMTGAGCAAGAACGCTAATTTTTACAGAATTCCAGAGAGAACTAAATGGTCTTTTTAGAAAGTGAACTATCGATAAGGAAATGTTGGCAGTTTTCTCAAAAAAGTTTTGATTTCAAGGAGTTTTACCTTTGCGTGCTTTTTCTCTGACTCGCCAAATTGACCCATTCATGACGCTGCTTTTTTCGAAGTTTCTCAGGCCCCATTTGAGCCACAGAATTCGGTTTGGCATCGTTGGAAAGAGAATTGAAAACTCGATTCAGTCGTAACAACTTGGGTGAGGAAGTTCGAGCAGTTTTGACCCAGAAAGCGAAATTTGAATATCAGACACTTTGGCGCAAGATTATGCCAAAATTTCATGCTTTTTCTCCTGTTTTTGCTCATTTCTCGGAAGCAAACTGAGCAGGCACGCTCATTTTTACAGAATTACAGAGAGAACTAAATGGCCTTTTTATAAAGTGAACCATTGATAAGGAAATGCAGGCAGTTTTCTCAAAAAAGTTTCAATTTCAACGAGTTTTAGATTGACGTGCTTTTTCTCTGACTCGCAAAATCTACTCAAACATGACGCTGCTTTTTTCGAAGTTTCTCAGGGCCCATTTGAGCCACAAAATTCGTTTTGGCATCGTTGGAAAGGGAATTGAAAACTCGATTCAGTCGTAACAACTTGGGTGAGGAAATTCGAGTAGTTTTGACCCAGAAAGCGAAATTTGAATATCAGACACTAAGGTGCAAGATTATGCCAAAATTTCATGTTTTCCGTGCCGTTTTTGCTGATTTCTCGACAGCAAAGTGACCAAGAAGGCTCGCTTTTATAACTAACTGGAAACTAACGGGCCTTTTCAGTTAAGTTAAGGAAATGTTGGCAGTTTTCTCAAAAAGTCAGGAGTCAGGCGAATTAAAAATCGGTTCATCTACTTCATCGGTTCTTATTTTCGCGTTGAAACCCTCTATATTGATGATTTCTTCTTGCCGCTTCAGACTAATTCAACAAATTCTCACTAATTGTTCAAGTTGGGGTTAGCTTGGCTTGGGGGCTGAAGCAGATCGAAATGAGTCGTTTCAAATAAAATCCACTATTGCACCATCACATTTGTGTTATGGGGGGAATCTAAAAAAATCAGCGTTTTTATTTTTTCAGTTGGAACCAAAAAAATGCCAAGAATGGTACGTGACAGCGAGTAGAGGAGATTGCCAGGAGCTGCTGAAGCTGGCCAGAGACGAGCCAAGATTAGTCAACAAAAAGGTAAGTTTCCATATAAAAAGTCAAGAGGTTTTTCCTGATTTTGCGTTAACAACTGCAAAGAATAAACAGCAACGGCAGCCAACCCACCCTTAAACGGTACGAATGGAAATTAAAAACGACACTAAAAGGTTCTAGGATATGCCTAATTAAGTACATGTGTTCCATCTTCGGTTACAGCCGTCATTAGATGAGCAAGACGTATGGGCATGTTTCTAAGTGTTGAAGAAATACGCATTATTAATTATTACATGTGTAACTTTTTCTGACACTAATGCACCATTCTGCTGTGGGAAATGGATCGGTAGTGGTTGCGGCCATTGGGGTTTTGGGGACCCACTGGTGGGACCCGTTATTAGGCAGGTTCATGTTGAAATGCATCAACGGTTCTAGATGATTCAGATTTTCTAATTTTTAAGCAGATTATCGCATGTAAAATCCGGCATACGATCAGCTATTAAGTAGGCACTTTGCTTGCAATTCTTAGTCCCATTACCGAGACGAGTCCATCAAACCTCTCGATATCAGGCCATAAAACAGTTTCTGAGATATTGTATGCAAATCGGCAGGAATATCAAACGGTAGGCTGCATTCGCAAATGGGATTTTTCTACGACTGCAACCACGATCATTTTCACTCGGCGGTAATGATAGCTTTTATGCAGCTTTTTACCGGCAGATAAGTCGTGTAATGGTGTACATTTTGTTTACATAATGTCTTGCCCGCTTATCAGGAATCGGGAATATCTAATGGTTTAATAGTACCAAATTGTTGGGTTGTTCATAGATGGGATTGTTTGATGTGTTGGTTTAATTGGGCGCGCTCGAATGTGACCTTTAACGATCAGATTTAAGACCAGATTGGGGGAGTATCTAGGGCTAAACATTGCAGTTTAGTACGTGACTTTGTGCTTGTCTTCTATTTTCTTCCTGCTGGTTCTTCATATGATTGGCTGTGGCCTGTTGATGTCTGGTATGTTGGCTGGTTGTAGAAAGAGGTAGAAAATGCAACATTTGGACTAGCGAAATGGCTGATTTGACTGAAAAACTAGGAAATAAGTTTACTTTGAATTTGTTCTAAAATCGCTCAGTTCTGGCGCTCAGACATATCGTGCCCTGTATACGAGCGGAGCCCATTCGTGTCGAATAGTCGTTAATCATTTTAAAACAGTGACTGTCGACTCCGATTTTGCTCGACACGAGACTACACGTCCTGTTTTACATAAATGTTCAATTTCAATTTTTTTGAGATGATTTTTATAATGAAATGCCACTGGCGAATTGACCTTCCGACAGGCTTTATGGCCATCGGGATCGTCCATGCCAGAGAATCCAGTTGCACTGTCAACTTCCGTGAGATACTGTGCTGTAGGCACACAGCTGGTGATAATCAGCCAAGAGCCCACTAAAAGATAATTAATCCAATGGCCGTAGTAGATAGGTGAACAGAAATAAAAAAATCTAAATTAATTGCAAAGGGCGTTAATAAATGGCCGAAATGACACCTACAAAAAAACAAACGGAGAAAATCTGGTTCACGTCCACGTGATTTACCGTACGGCCAATCCCACACTGTTTAAATGAGAGCACAGCCGGGACCACCCTGATTTAACGTGCGCTTTTAGCGTCTGTAAACGATAACGTTAAATAAAAATTTGGAAATTTTTTGCCTTTTTGAAGGTTGATCGGTTCAATGAGATTCACGTATTCGTTCCATATCCGTTCTGACTTTGAGGCAATTTATCACTCTGTCATCGCGGGAGTCTGAAGAATGTTAAAAGGCGTCAAACTAGCCGGATTTGACGTACGCATTTGACCGTACTGGCGCCAGCATTCCAAAATGCAATAAATCACCGTGGAATGGCACATTCTGACGATTTTGCCATTGAAATCTGAAACTTTTGTAGGAATTCGCTATGTCCGAGATAACACCGAAACCTCTTTGGGATAATCGATTGCACTTACATAGATAACTCACTGCTCTTAAACTATAATAGTTCAAAGTCCAGCTTGGAAGAGTTTGTTGGTAACGTTGGACTTGGGGTAGGTTTTTTAAAGGCAGCTCTGTATATTCCGGAAAAAATTGATGAGTGTTGGCGCCGTTTAAGCAGGCAGGTGTCAAATTTTAAGGGTCTAAACATCCGTTTTTAGTTATCCGGGCCAATTAACAAGACTCCCGAAAGTTTTTGGTTAATTTGCAGCCATTTAACGACCCTCTCAGGTTTAATTTTTCATTCCCTGCTAAATTATGTATGGTTTGCGAATTGTTGAACCAGGAATTCCAATCAATTTCTCAACGGTATTGAATTTCAGCATTCTTGTGACTGCAGTCGATTATCGATAGCGATAATTAGCAAATTATTAAATATTTCACTGGTGGGGTACTCGTTAAGGAGTTTATTTGAAAAACTCCGGTAAGTTTGTGATTGAACTGAACTGAACTGCTAATGGAACAGGGAAGTTGTGATGTCCGGCGTAATGATAGATAGAAGTGTGTCTGTATTGAAGCCTATAACATAACTTGAAACATATTTTATTCAATACAATAGTTTTGTTTTTTTACAAACTTCTTTTTGGGTGTTTCGCCTCAAAAATTTTTGTCTTAAAAAAAGACAGAATTTCCTCACGTCTTTTATTACAGATTGATAAATAGTGCTCCTATTTC
>NW_026019116.1:7252281-7258003 GCF_020466585.1 Dendroctonus ponderosae
TTCATTCTAAATTTTCCGTAAATAAATTACTAAAAAATGGGGATAGTGGTGACCCCATAGCCATTCCAAAATTTTGTTGATAAAAAAAATTTTGTATTGAAAATAAATTGACTACTAAATAAATAAGTTAAAAATTTTAATAGTTTTGTTGTTGTCTCTTCGATTTCGCTTGTTGCTGCTGCTTGTTGGCCCCTTTGAGGTTCCTTTTCTGTGCATACTTTTTAGCTTTGTTGTTGTCTTGCCCTTTTTGAGCCTCAATTTATTCTCTTCTGGATCGTTGTTGACGAGTTTTTCTAGCTGTTTGTTAAGCTGTTCCATCGCTACTATAAAGGATGTGGCAAAGTAACCTGGCGGCGGAAATAGTGAATTTCGATATCAATAGCGTCCCAATCGTTTTTCCTTAGGTTTTTTTTTTGCTAGGCTCTCCTATAAGCCTTTTTATCTCTCAAGTGTTAAGTGGAGTGCTGGAGCTGATTTCACTTCTTTACTAATAAAGTTTTTCTTTGTGCCCTAGCAAGAGCGATTTTCAAGTCGCTTTGGTCTAAATCTTTTTCTCTCCTCAACCAACTCCCGTTTTAACGAAGATTTAGCTTTTTCACAGACTTTCTCTATGTATATATTTTTTTAAACGGATGAACTGCGGTTACTGAGAGGCATTTGTCTAAAAATGTTCCCGCTTTAACAGACTTTAACTCTAGAATACAGAGGAATATGTACACTGTGGCTCAACTTCAACTGAATTTCAAATACAGTGGCGTCGATGTTTTTTAGTGCTTCTTGAGTGTATTTTTGTAATGCCGAATAAACTCTTTATCTCTCAACTCAGGAGGAATTGGTAGAATCGAATTTACTTAATCACAGATGAGGATTGACTCTATCGACTCGCTAGGTTTAGAGCTGAAGTTTTTCAGTTTATGGACTCGCAAAGTTCGTCCGTGACTCGCAGTTAGGGACAAAGCTTGAACTTTTGAAGTTGAGTGGAGCAAGAACGATTATTCAAACGCGCTTCTCTTTAACTGCTTCCCTTCTTAACCAACGTTGTTTCTAAGAGCACAACTTCGCTTTGCCATAGAAAAATCTTCACTCTCTGGACTCGCAAAGTTTCGACCGTGAGTCGCAGTTGGAGACAAAGTAAAAAAATTGAATTTGAAAGAAACTAGTGCGCTTATTGAAACTTGCCTGCCCAAACTTCTTTCTCGCCTTAATTATGTGTAATACGGGGGCAAATTTTGCATTTTCTGTTGCTTTATACTGCGAGCTCGTAAAGTTTCAAGGAGATTTTGCGGCAGTTTGACATTGTCTTATTGCCAAACTCTTTTATGAACCTTTCTATATCTTTGACTTGTAAAATTTGGGAACTTAACATAGTTGCCACTCAGATCTAGCTCTTAACCACCCACTGATTAAATTAATTTAAAATGACGATGTTCGATTGTCAGTTAAATTAGTGCCACTACAAAAATTAAAAAACTGTTATCCTGTTTGAAAATATCAAGCTTTCCACTGTTGAAAACAACACATTTTTTCAGTTTCCAAAAGCAATTAATAATTTCGACAGTCGCAATCCCTTAGGATTGCCAACGTATTAACCACTGTCCTCAGCTATTTGGAAAATGTATGTTCCAAATTTTTAATAAGCTTATGAGGATGACAACGTGGATTTCGGGTGTTCGGGTGCCAACTGGAACGATTTTCGTGACGGGTGATCATTTAAGATAATCAGTTGCAACTGTAGACGATCGGGAAAAAATAATGCTAGACAGAAAAATAGCAGACAAGCGAATCTTGCCAATTTATCTATCATCAGTCGTTTGCAAAAGTTATTTATCTATTATCCGGCTCTTAGGCTTCTAATTGTCTAGACAGCAAAAATTTGTTCGATCCTACTGAAAGATATACCCTGTGGGGTGGAGACCGGCTTATCTCTACCCACCCCCGATTGATTCCTATCTTGCATCCGAATCTTGTTTTTGTCTCGTCTAAAACAATAATTGAAAATAGATAGTGGCGGCCCAACGTATTGGCAGTCCATTGGTGGAGGAAAAAGGTTTGGCTTTTAAATAACAGATTGAGGAGATAAAAGGCGTTTTATATTCTACTTTCAGCAGGAGACCTGTGTGTGGTTGCATAACATCCCCAGGGAATTTTTAATAGTTCCGGTTTCAAAGACCGTTTTATTCTAAAATTGACATATTGATTTATACTGAGTTTCTTAACAAAAGTGTTAATGACTCCAGTTTGACTCATTGATCTTCCGCAGCGAAAATGTCCTTTTCCACTATTAACTATGTCCACTGTTGAAATATTGTTATTTAAGCAAAATGCTCGGAAATTCGGCGGCAAGGTCTAAAGCTCGTATGGGGACATGATCTATTCACACATGTTTAACAACAGGTCAGAGACAATTAAAAATTGCCATTGAGATCTGAACAGATATTGTCCTTGATGCGGCTCATTTGTCTAAACCACCGAAAAATTAGAGCTATTTGCGAGCAACAATACACGCTAACAGAGAGACCGAATTCAATGGCAGCTTTCTACGTCTATGGCTTCAAAGACTTCTAAGAAGCGTGACCGGAGCGAAAATCCGCAGCGGGAGTTCCTTTCAAAAACAAATAAAACATGTTTACTAATGACAGGTTCTTGTATATATCTAGGGAAAAAAGATACATAACACCAAAGGGCCTGACCGGATTACCATTGTAACGGACAGGTCCTTTTTCGAAAATTTGGCATGTAACACAGGAAGCCGCTGCAGATTTACTCGGGGAATTAGTACGTGTGTTAAAAGGTCCGTCGTGTCCTATTCTTCAAAAGACCCATCCATGTCTTCGGTAACTTTTGTTTGCATTCAACCTTGTCTTTATTGATGCATCCCGAAGACGTTTTTGGTCGATTGCATCAATCATTGATGTTTTACAGATTTAATCAGCAATCAAACCAATTAATTTTTTTTGGTTTGGAAATTCGTTTCTTTTCAGTTGGGCTCAGTTTGAAATAAGCGATCCGCGCGCGTAATTTTCGGTTGTCTGCAACAAAACGGGTTTGAAGCCGCCACCAGGAAGGAAGACAAATGGCCTGTATCCCTCAATGAATTTCCTAAACGCGAGAGGTTATTCAAAATAAAGTGCACGAAGAAAATATACGACCCGCTCTAAGGATTAATGCTCATCTAAATCCGTAACTCCTTAAACGGTCCCTGGCTGATATCCTCACATGCTACGTTCCAGCATTAAAACACTGTACTGTTTTTCCTGGTCTTTTTCGTAATTAATCGGGTGCGTGCGCTTAGATAGCTGGGTCCGATTGGATAAAAAGTGCGAAAAAACGATGGAATGAGGAAATGTTTTCCTTTCTTCACTTGATTTTAAAGGTTCGATACTTCCCCCGATCGCATTCGAGATGCGAATACTTGAACAAGCAAATAATCTTCAAGCCGAATGTGAAAAAAACCGTGACTCTTTTAGTATTAATTCCCAATACAATGGACCATTTAGAAATACGCTCATTATTAGGCACATGGCGCTTAAATCTCGGCATTCTTGTGCGACCTGAACGGCTCGAAAAATTCCTGGCGGCCTCACAGTTCCAATCATTTTCATTTTCTCGGATTCCTGAAAGGACACACCGCGGAATCGCTTTGAAATGCCCAAAAAAGGCGGATAAATGATCGGGACACGTACTGCTCAACAACACCATTTGATTGACGGACAGTCCTTAACAAAAGGGCACTTCGTTAGACAATGGCCGGATTTTTAATTTGAACTCAATTCTATTTAGATTTATTTATGTCATCAGTTTGGGACGTTTTCTCTACACGATCCCTCATTAGAGCCTCAATGGGCTACTTTACACGAACAAACCTAGTTAGGTTCAGGGATTTATCGGTCGCTTGAGACAGTGCCAGAAAATGAATGTTTTTCTTGAATACTCTGTGAACTTGAGAAGGGACACTAAAAATTTAAGCCTACAACTTTTCCTCTTTGTATCGTATATTTGATTTACCACTTTTTTCGTTTATTTAATATTCATGACTTAATCAACTTCTTTTATTGATGACTATGAGATGATTTTTACTCTATAAATTTGAGTTCGTTCTTTGTGCGATTTGTTGCCAGAAGTTTTTTACTGCTGGCTAGAAGTTGATTCATGGATCACCACTTGGAACCTCGGCATGATCGCTTAAATCAGCGTTTGCTTCAAACACTTATTGATTTGTTAAACATTGTGCTAATTTTTCTTCCAGTCTGTTTGGCCCTTTTTTTCTCCTCATATGTGGCTTCAGGCTTTGAACATTGATTGAGTTTTAAAAGAGATTTCAGCTTTGAGTTTTCTTACTTGATTTTTCACGTTAAATAGGGCTTTCTTCCTTCTAGCTTCGAGCATTTGTGCCTCTGCTGTAATCAACACCCCTTTGTGTATTAATACATCCAAACAATTAATTACGTGGAGGTCTTTGTGTTGGCAAACATACATGCAGAAGCAGTGACGGACAAACAGACTGTGACACGTTCAATTGTAGGGCAGAACTTGTGTGATTTAGAACGAACATGGATTGACATTGAGCTCAACATGTTTCGCCCTAAATACGAGCAATTGAGCAGATTTAGGTACCAGTCACTATGCGAATCGGTCAAGACTGGTGGAAAGTAAGCGAATCGGGCGTTGCTGGATTTTCCTGGACATTAACAAATCAGCTAATTAATTCGGGCAGTGATTTTCGAAGAATTATCCGCACGCTCTGCTCTAAATACCCTCACTTCCTAAACATTTGAACTAATTTGTCAACAAGCTGAAAATAAATCCCCGATTTGCATTCATAGAAAAACTTAATAAATCTTGATCTAGAGCTAAGAGATTTTAGATGTACACCGGTAGCAAAAGCAATTTGTCAGCGTTGGGAAATTTCAAAACATTCTTAGACAGATAGACCCCCAAAACGTGTGCCTATTTCCATCTGCCCGAAGTTGCTGCGTTCCAGGATTTTCGCTCGGTCTGGACGATTAACGCCTTATCGCCTAGACGCGGCCCATAAAAGCGCTAGGCGCCACTTAAACTGATTTTTGGGCCACGATAACGAAACCTGAGCCATCGAAATTGGCATTAGTGTCCCAAAAATGTCCAATGGCTCATTAAAATGTAAAAAGATCTTTTTATGGGGTCTCCGTTTACGACGTGTACCTGTTTTGTGAACTGAAAGCACCCTGTTTGGTCGATACTTGTATCAGATATTGTATTGTTAACCAGCAACAATACAGTCTGCTAAATGGGTAAATATTTAGGAAAAACAGCGGTCTAGCCCAATTTATGTASACACACRTACACTGTTGTCCATTAGGTCAGAATATTTTTCAAAACATTTTTTATATTTTTCCTTTTTCCTATTTGTCTTCTGGTGTCATCATCATCAAACCCAAAACAAATCAAACCGAAAARTGCYTAAATTTCTCCAGAGTTGTTCAGTCATTCGTCTCAAGTTTTCTTTAGGGCTGTGTTAATCTGCTTTTGGGTTTGCTTCGCCTTTGTTTCGAAGTTTTCTTTTATCGCCCATTAGGTCAAGGGAATTTTTAGTCGTCCATGGTTGTTTTTCTTCTGGCGTTTCTCCGTCTTACGTTACTTATTTGGGTTCTGTTGATTCTCATGTGCTTTAATTTATCGACATTTTTTAACTAAAGCTTGCTTTTTTTGCAAGAGCAAGACCGGGTTTCCTCGTCCCAGTTAA
>NW_026019116.1:7259002-7265075 GCF_020466585.1 Dendroctonus ponderosae
GTAAATTATACATGCAAAAGTCCAATATTCCATAAAAGGAAATTAACCCTCTTAACTGTTAGGGACCAAGAGCAGTCTGGCATCACTAGAACAGTACTTTATTTGCTTGTTCATGCGATGTTGATCCGACATGAAGACCGCTACCACCCGATCTTTACACAGACACACACGGTGTATAGCAGCTAATAAAATATAAACGCATTAAAAATACAACATTTAAATATTAATAAAAGCAGTGCTACTAATTATATACGAACATGGTACGTGGCGTTGCCAGTACACGGATAACCGGACTGAGATTTTTAAATTTAAATTTCTTAGCACTCTTGTCCGGACGCCATTTTAAATTGTAATTAGGGACATTCATTAAGCAGCCCAGTTTACATTAAACCAGGATGCTTTATATGTGAACATTTGAGTCATGTTGTCTACCTGGTGGTATTCTGCGTTTCTGCCGTTTATAATACTGTCGGTTTATTTAGTTTATTTGGTGTATTTTTAATATTTTTTTTGTTACTGTGCGCTTCTCGGTCTTGAAGGTTTTGTGGTGGTGAAAAAATCTCGGTTAGTCAATACTGTTAAAACGGATACTGAAAAAAACGCTCCGGAAGGCGCTGTTTGTCTTGCCGTAGACTCGGGAAGTTCGTTGAGGGTTTTTGGCTATTCGAGCTTCCTGGTAGTAAAATCCACGTTCGCACATGAATAATTACGAGCTGCCCCGCAAGGATCCGCAAAATACATGCTGGATCATGTTCCGCGTGGACCAGAGAGTCTCAATTGCTTCATCCTGGTCCCTTTTGCGAGGGTCCCCCTGATTGCCGGACCTTGTTTAATTATCGGAAACTTGTCGACCAGGTGAATTGGGGATTTTGGGTGGTTCGACCGATGCCCCTTTTAATCGGTCACTTGGCTAAGTCGCCTCCAATTTGACTCTATCGATCTCTGCGACGAAAGCTCCAAAGAGGCAAATTCTATCGGCTCGCCCCGCGTATATTTTCCATCGGTAATTGTCTGGCTAATTGAACAGATTCACCATGAGCGCGTCCTGAGGGTAACATCGCCCAGTCTGTAAAGGTTTCAAAGGGCATGCGATTGTGTTTTTTCGGTTTTGTCATTATTTCATTGTTCCGATTCAAAGTCGAGGCGTGTAGCCCTACGGGCCGCGCTGGTTTGTTCGAAAGTTCACATTGAGCGGCCCGGGGTTGCTCCATTTTGCTCTCGATTTTCTATTTCCGCTTTTGGTTAATAATACGGGAACTTCTAATGAGCTGTGGGCGAATTGGCTCTGGAGCGGGCGAAAAAGACGATCCATTGGGGGAATCGGGAACGAGCCGAACAGCAATGGCAAATAAAGCAGATGCCATCAGACGGTCGGCGAAGTCTCTGTCCCTCCCCTCGACAGCTCGGACATATCGGCCCGACCATCTAATGGGAGTGTAATGAGACGCGCTGTGTGCATAAGATAATTATAGAGGCATTCGCATAATTGCAAACGTTTAATCATGTTGGCCTGTATTAGTTTATAACTGCCCATGCGGCAACAGAGTTGGAGTGCTACCAACTGAACAGTTTTCGTTTGATTTTAAGGAGGAGCTCGCACTTCTCTTTTACAAAAAATTGACTGAACCTATCTCGATAATCGGTTATCGGCCTTTGTCATCATTTTTCAATTAGGTTGCTCGGTATTGCGAGTGATCATAATTCTTTGAAGGTGTCGTTTCGAAAATTAATTTTTCTTGCACCCGTCCCACTTGTATGCCTACATATAAATACGCATAAATATTCCGACGTGTAATTTTAGCCTTTTATTCCGAATCTGAACAGGTGATGGTTTGTTCAACGTAAACACGAAGCAAACGTTCAGTTATGTGGTGATATTCAATCGCTCCGGTGTGCAACGTGTTGCGATAAAAGAAATCACCTGCCTTCTGGCTGGCTGGTAGCCGAGCTAGATCTCGACGGAAGCGAAAATTTATGGAAAATCGGTTAATTCAATAATTACCTTCGTTAAAAAGTCAACATATAGCTTACTCGCTACACGATTGCTGCGCGCGATATGCAAAACTCTAATATCTACATCTAAAGTAATGGGAGGAAAATAGTTACACGCAGCTGATGCAGCTTTTTCTCATTCGGGCGTTACGGTTTGCGATTCATTTATTTATGTAGGAATTTTTTTCCAGTTCACATTAACAATGGAATTGTCAGCGACCTTTCGACCGGTGATCCCGTTCGTTTCAGTCTTGCATATTTTGCAAAACCCAATTTTTTTCCAGCCAGTGTATGTTTTGCTGGCAATACAAACAGTGATTTACTCTATTATGTAGACGATTGATCAAGAAAGATAGACTTTATGCATCTTTGACACGGTTATATATTTCAAGTTTTGAAGCGTACACTTTATAAAGTAACCTCAAATGAGCCAAACCCCTCAGATATTTGCCTACAAGTATCTGCATGGACGTTTAGGCAAGTTTCCCATTCTTTCGCTTGTAAAGTTCAGCTTAATGCCAAGATTGTGATAATTTCTGAAAAAAATACAAGGAAAGCAACAATTTATATACAGCTTCTAATCTAAAGTGCAGGGAAAAAATCTCGATATTGCTTCCTTTAACCAAAGAAAAAACCAACAGCGCATAACGAAAAAAACCTCAACTTATTGGTCGACAGAAAATAACGAAGCAGTATAATTTGAAAGGTAAATACAAACAATTGGAACAGCAAATTAAAGAAAGCAAAAGAAGACCATACGTAAGATGGTGCTAGCGAATCAGTTTCGCAGGCTAGACAAGAGAACAGCTTAGAAAATAAAGAATTAACAACTGCACAAATAGCAAAAAAAGAACTGCCGGTTACAGAACAAACACAAGACAGAAAATCACAACTGGAAAACATTAAGACGCTTTTGAAAATACCGATCAAATAAAAATATACGAGACAACAAGACAGAAAAACAACCATTTGAGAAAAATGTTCTCAGAGTTAATGGACAACAGAAGAAAGTTTGTGTTAAAACAGCCGTATCGAAAGTAAAAGAAGATTGGCTCAACAACTGTGAAGAAATTGAACCCAAGAAGATAAAAGAGCTCGAATACAGAAACAATCATGGACTGGATGGAACACAGTGATAGAAGGCCGATAGCAGACATCAAAGAAAAATTCAGAAGATAACAGAAAAATTCGTCTGCACTATTGGCGAATGTCGACTTTGTTTAATAAACTTCACTGAAGTCTTGATTGTGCTGTTGAATTACAACAGCGTTGTACTGAAATCAAACTATTCTTAACAAAATCGGTTAAAAACTGTTAAACATGCAGAAGAAATGTTAAAAAACGCCTTGGGACGGTGCGATATGCGGATGATACGTTGTTCGGGACTAACAGCGAGGAAACTCACCAAGACATCCAATGGTCAGAACCCACGAGGAATGTGGAATAAATTGAACAAAAATTATAGTGATTAGTCAAAAACCCAACTCCAAAGTGGACAATCAATGGGAAGATACTTGAAAGAATATAAAAAAATTAATCGTTTGTGCACTGATTTTTGTGCAAAAACCATTGAGGAATTGAGGCAGTTGAAATAGGGTGTTATTGCAAAGTCTTGAGAATTCCTTGTATGAGGGACAGGCACATATACAGGACTTTGCAGGTTATTGTGGAGGGAGGAGAAGAACGTAATAGAGTAAATAATAGTAATAATAATCATCCGCATATCGAGATCCGGGCAGAGATGGCCAAAAACGTACCTCCATAGTCCGGAGCGAGAGCGGACAGAGTAAAAGGGGCAAAAGTGGTCACTAACATCTTAAGGGGCTCAAGTACATCAAGAACAAGACAGCTCAGTGATTAAACTTTGATCAACGGTACAAGACCGTCTTTCATTATTAGAAAAGTTCCATTGATGGCATAAGTTCTTCAGGCTTGAATTAAGAAGTGGTTAGCTGGTTGGTGACTGTGAGATTTAAGCCACTTGATTAAAAACTACCGCTTGACTATATCTTCGATGCCCATACCCGCAATTTGCCAGTTTCGCATGACTTCATATATCGTTCCAATTAATTACAACACGGTTAATCGACAAAATTACTACGTTCATTCAGCATCCGATTTTTCACGATTTCTCGTATCGAATATAAATCACTCATAAAGCAAATAGCACCAAGACGTTGAATTGCATTGGCAAAAACCAATTATGATCGGGCTAATTTACGGCTCACCAATGAGGTGCCACTGTTGGGAGATCCGCGGTTCGAACCCAAGCTAGGCGTGACGACCATCCCTCTATGTCGTCGAAGAAGAATTTATGATAAGATTGGCTGCGGTTGAGTCGCATCGGGGGCGGTAAGCAATTATTTACGTAAAAGTAAATATGATTAAGTGGTAGCAGTTGTTAAATCTGCAATTAAGTTCGTTAAGATACGGTGGTGTTTCTTAGGCAATCGGTGGCTTGTTGCCTAGACTCCTGTTACAAGAAGCTGCTTCTAGACTAGAAGCCACTGTTTGTTTGCAGGATGCCCGTCTTATTAATTTGTTCCTACATTTTACGGCGACATTTTTATAGCGGAAGTAACATGCTCATTTCCCAACGCTCATTAAACGCCGCTGAGGCCCCGAAATGTAAATATCTTGTTCGATTTGTTGCTGACCACTTTAAGGGCACTCAACGCACAGGAAATGCATAAAACAGCCGATCTGGCAAAGGGCAGGATGCGTCTTGTTCAAAGTGTCAAATCGGTCTCACTAATTTACATGTCGGAAATATTGGCTACTTCAGGGGTAGCAAATGGTGTCAGTTTGTAAATATTGCCATTATGGGCAGTTGCCAGATGAAACAAAACGGTGAGAAAGAGTGGAAGTTTAATGGAAATGGACCAGGATCTGCGATATAGAGTGTTCCTAAAAGATGCTGAAAAGATGCCCCAAAGCTCAAAAGTGAGGAGCTAGGAGAAAGGGAGTGTACCTCCCAAATCACCCACAGTTGGAGTCACTCTATGAAACATAACTAAGATGTTTTGAAGCTGAAATAAGACGAAATTCTGTTTTTCAAAATATCGAAAGCATGGGTGAAATATACGAAAATTCAGTGTTTTACTATAGCCTTATTTTAACTGTGGAGATACACGCACAACAACTTAGCCCTTATTGGGCTACATGATCTGGTTAAGTCTGGAACATGGTTAAGGTTTGCCAAGAGTTTTAACTTGGTAAATAGTGAACTTTGTTCACACTCTGTGTCACGGCTTGTTTTACCGATAAAACTGTGACATTTCCGTACATTGGGCCTAAAAAGCGATCGCACCGTTTCTCCATTTCCAGCTACTAAAATGTTAAAACTTCCCGAAAAGAAATCAGACACGAGTGACAAATAAACTGTCTTTTGAGAACCTTTGTTTCGACGCGCAGCAATTTGCACTGACACGGTTAAAATAACTACAAGCAAAACCTCTTACACATCGGAACAGTGTTAAATTAGTGTTTGCTAAGAGAGATGGGACACATTTCCGAAAACATTAAAATTAAAACGGAGTTCCAGAGTTTGTATTTACCGGTTTTTGTGCCGAAATTGTTTTCGTTTTTGTTTGGTGCCTTTCTCTCGCCCGAGTCTTTGTGACTGCATGTATTTATAAACCGTCAACCACGAATTAGCATTTAATTTAATGATCGGCTAACGTACTAAATGAGCGTATATATTGGAAATCGTTAACAATAAGTTTTCAATGGAAACGCCATACAAATTGTTAACAAAATGTTAACAAGCTTTTACTGTTGTCCATTTGGATGTAGAGTTTTGCATATTTGTGTAATTGGATGGCCGAGTTATGCGAATAAATAAGCGATCTGCCAATTAAATTTAACAAGACATGTCATTTATGCGACCGTTTTGATGGCTGGTTCAGCTCTTGGGGGTCCTTAACTTCTCTCTAGAATGTCTTTATTTGCTCTATTGAAATTTGAATGTTTGGACGATAGATGATTGGCTGGGAACGAGCCTGTTTCATCTTGATGTCGTTTAAACTGTTTCAACTCTTGGGCACCTGAATCTTTAGTGTTATCAGCAGTTGAATAAAAT
>NW_026019116.1:7265125-7279343 GCF_020466585.1 Dendroctonus ponderosae
CTGACGTTTCGTCCACAACTGCGGTGGACATTATCAAAGGCGATGAGGCAGTGGGCGAAGTGATCTCCCGTGCTTTCCGACTAAGACTGTCTTAGTCTAAACATTCCTAAATGTGATTTAACCGGCCGTGAAAGCCTTCATAGTCTGAGAATACTTCTAGTTCGTTATATGGGTTAAAACATCAGCACGAGTTGATGGTGGTTTTTCCCCGTGGAAGTTGAGATTTCTTTGCCTTCAGGCGGAAAGTACCTACGCCAGTAGGATTTGGAGAATTCATAGAGTTTTTGCAAGGAAGACTGTGTCGTCAGCATATCTTAATTTTTTTGATTGCTCTGGAGCTTCCAATGTTCTCTGTGACTCTGTCTCCTGCTACTTTTATTTAATTTTTAATTGTTATATTGCAATGTTTACTTTTCTGCTTTTGCTACATTCTCTACGGTTTATTGCGTTCTAAAGTTCACTTTTCTATTAAAACATCGAAAATCCGGGTGCTTGTTCACTAGCACCGAATGAATCTAACGTCATAGGCAGGGTGGCGTGTTCTTATTTTTTTAAACCGGCCAGAAATTCTCCAGAGGGTCCCAAAATAGTCAAAAATGCAATGGAAAAAAAGCCTAAACGGCCACCGAAATATTTGTCTAAACATCTGTAAAACATAAAAATAAAGAATCGCTTTTCCTTCGCACGATAAAATCCAAAGCATCCGAATATATCACCGGGATAATAACGCTCCCAAACAGATGCAAGTTGGGATAATATCTCAATGTGATATCGCGAGCGGTACTAACTAACAACAGTCAGCACTAATTAGAAAAACCATTCTTTTTCTGGTTGTCTAACTAACCGAGGTTTAGAAAACCGCTCAATGGAAGTGATCGGGTCATTTCCATATTGTAGTCATATGTTGTCCAGTTTTTATATCTAGGTACTGCTAACGCACATTGAATATGTTATCTTGAACCCTCCAAAATGTTTTTTTAATGCTTCGGAGCTTCGCTTGAGTATTAGGAGCAACAAAAGAGTAAATTCTTATATTGTTTCTGGATCTTCTACATTTAACATTCAGCAGAATGCCCATTCTTTAAGGTCGCTTTATGCAATGTGACTCAATATGACTACCTACATCCTTCTGCATGATCAAAAATGCACCTAGATCAAAACCGGCCGAGGTGCTGGACGCCAATGGTTCTATTGCGGTTATGTGGTATCGTTCAGGACAAAGACGCCCATATTTTCGGGACGTCGCGAATGTCACGAGGCATTGAGTTATTTTTTAGAAAATCCGAATGACGGGCGCGCACCGGATGATTAAAATATTTCGATGAAGGCGGGCGACAAGAGATTAATCTGCCGCTAAATATATAAATTTCCGGAGAATTCGGGTATTTACAAACAAACTTACTCGGTTTTAGAGTTTGGGAGGGAGCGTTTCAGATGGACGTGCGTCAGCCGAGTGGCTTTAATAACGAACCATTTTTTCAACCAATTAAATCCGGATATTATTAATCAACTGAAAGTATATATGTTTACTTGGGGCACGCGTGGTGGTGTATACTAACAGATGTCAGCTTAAAAAGCAACACCACTAATTTAAATCGATGGCATTCGAAGGAATGACGTGTAGTGTAGTGCAGAGATATCATTCGAATTTCTTAATTGGAACCCGGCAGCTGATCGCAGGTTCTTCAAGTTATTATTTTTTTGTCATTGTGGGCACTGCGTGTGGTAATTACTCGTTTGGAACATAACTACCGACCGTCCGTCGACGAAATCGGTGGTTTTTCTAGGCTTTTTAACTCTGTCACTAATTGCAGTGTTTTGTTTTGCTGAAGATCTGTTGTCTAATCGGTTGAAGAAACTACTGAAACACTCAGAGGTGGTTTAAAAAGACTCTGCTAAAATAGCTGGGAGTGCATTTACTGTCATAACTTTCTGAAGACTAGATGGAGGATAAAGGTTGATTGAAACTGAAACGTTTTTGACAGTTTCTTTTTCAATATTGAGAGCAGGACTTTAGATGAAACAGTACCAATTCCAAATATTGAACCCGAATCCAACAGGGGACCTTCCGTAATTGAACCAGAATATTCGAGTGCTGCCAAACGGCTATACAAACAAGCGCGGCGCGCCGTAGGATTCCATCTAAGAATGGCTCTTTGACCTTTTTCTCATAGTGTTTGCACTGTTCTGTGCACAGATCGCTCTTGTTCCTTGTTCAATATGGTAGTGTAAACCGGTTTTGAATCGAAATGGGACGATCTTTGCGTGAAATAATTCGAATTAAACTTGATGGGACAAATATAAGCCGTACAAGTGATCGATGCGCTCTACACCGGCCTCGGCTACACGCTCTCTGGCTGTCGTATTTTTTCGCACTCTGAATCCCCCGTGTGACATGCAAATGCACTTAGGGAGCGACGTGACGTCACCCGGTGCATGCGAACTTATGCAACACGTGCGACATCTCTCACAGCAAGAGTGGATAGTTCGTGGGTCAGGACAGATCCGTCAGCTCCGTTTTTTTCCCGCATCTTTTTTACATTCGATTATATTCATCATCGGGATCATGTTTGGCCTGATGTCTTCCTCACTTGGCTTCTCCATCAATTCCGCCCACGTGATTTATATTTCGGTTAATTCGTCACCAGTCACCTGCAGCTTAAAGGCCGACAATTTTTCGTTCGCCCGAACGATTTTTAAGTTCGTCCACGACTTACGAAATGACTTAACTATGTTAACAATCCCGGCTTAACTATGGTCTTAAAAAATGTAATCCTTTGCCTCGTACCACACACGTCGCGTCGCCTTGTCTTATCTCTATCTAGATCTCTTGTGCGGATAGTGGTAAAAACCAGGTTTTCTTGCGGCGTTAAAGGTACTTTTTATAAGCCGTTTTCTTATCTGGTGCCTTTGCGTTAGTTTGGGTTCTCTATGCCGCTTCGGAAATAAATCGCCATCATTAGTACCGGCGCATGAATGTAAATTTAAATAAACGTTTCCGAGGCAATGTTTCAATGAACAGTAGTAAAAACTTCTACGGCTGCTTCTGCATCAGATTGAATAGAATAAAAATTGACAAAAATATTTCCTGAATTCGCAAGACCATGCAAGTCTTGCTTTGCTCATCATCTTTGCTTTGATTAGAGAAATGCAGCCCTGATGCAACTCCGAATCGAAAATATCCAGTTTGAATGAATCTAGAGGACAATGCGACATCAAATGTTTTTATTGCCGCAAAGCGACAACTGAAACATTCACAAACTACACGCTGAAATACTTTTTGAAGAGGCCGCCTGACGAAATCTGCCAACATTTCGTTCGACACCGTGTCGCACATAAATTTGAAAAAATTAATCGACCCCCTATTCTGCGGATGACATTCATTGGACGCGTCTTTTTGTGGCGTCGAGTGGGGCTGTTTATAAATTGCCACTCTGTATAGAGAGGCAGCCAATTTTGTTCCAGTAAATCCTGCCGGGGCGAGAGTGCGTCCGTTTGAATCGATATGAAATGTTTCGATAGTGGACGTTTGTCCAGTAAACTGTCGACGAATTAAACGCCAATAAGAAAAGTTCAGCTGCTTTAGAGGGCCGGAATCTTTCTGCATCAGAACCAGTGCAATTTCTGGGGTAGAATATTAAAAGCGGAAAATTATTGCTATCGACACAACTCCCTACAACTCTACGCTTCAGTGGGTGGATTGGCCTGCCGCTATCCGTAGGGGTGTGGACAAGGGTGTTTTCGGAAGTGCCATTGTCATCGGCAAAAATAACAATTAACAACCATGTCGCAGATGAAAAATGCAAATTGTCCGAATTAATTCGCGTTTGCAACCAACCTCCCTCTGGTTTTCCTTTCAACTATGTATATCGAAAATGTAGCGAATTAATCAGGTTTTACTACCAAACGGCGTTCAGAGCGCTTCAAGCTAAATCAGATAAAGAACCTCCTGAATGGTTTCGGAAGCCCTTTTAATTAGATTTATAGTAATTAGCAGGTATTTTGGAAAATCCGGCTAATTAGTGCGGTGTTCGAGTCAAAGACTTGCAATCTGTGGAACGTAGACTGAAAGTGTACAGCTGGGTGAGTTTGACTCTCTTTGCATAGTTGGGGAGCCTGCGAGCAAAATCAGTTTTGTCCGTGCTTCTTAAAACATTATTAGAAAGCGTCTTGTTAGTTGTTTTTTCAATATCAGGTTCCCATCAGTTTTGCAGGATCACACTTGAGCAACTACCTAATGAATTTTGGGTCTTCTGAAAAGCACTTTTAATAATAAAACTTGGGTTACAAAACGGCTTTTCTTCATTTTGTGTTTTTTTACAAACTTCTTTTTGGGTATTTCGCCTCAAAAATTTTTGTCTTAAAAAAAGACAGAATTTCCTCACGTCTTTTATTACGAATTATTTATCGAATTTAACGAAGAACGAATTATTTATCAAAAAGTAATCAAGAACTTTTACCTAGAGGGTATCCTGCGACACACTTAGGCTCAAGCTGTAAGAGAAAATTCCAATTAGTAGAGAAATTAATTTGAAAAATTACCTTTGTGTGTTTGTAAAATTGAAATTTCCATTGAGGCTTCATGAAATGTAATAAAATTAAAAAAATATATATGTATAAGAAGTAGAAAATGAGAAACACTCAAAGTAACATGAAAAATTTAAGTTAAGGTTCAGTTCTTTCAAATAATATTTTCTGTAAAAAGCTTTGGAAATTTCAAACCTTCTACAGATTCCTTTCAATTTGACGCTACCAACGTGTACCTACAGATTAATATTTTGAAAATTTCTTAAAAATTATCAGAGTTAATCTATTACATGGTTTTGCGCAATGACGAACGACGAATGTCAGCTCTAGTTGGCTGACAAATTTGTTTTTTGTTTTACGGTTTGCAAAACAGACGTTTCGTAAAGTAGAACAGATTCCACGGCGCTTATTTGTTGTTGAATATCGTTCAGACAGAGATCCATGTTCACTTTTTTCATTCTCAATTCGTTTTGACATCTTTTATTCCGTATTTTTAGTTCGGTTGACATGGCCGTTAATTATTATTGCAAACTCCACCTTGTTATCACGCAACCCACGCGCTTAAGGATTAACTGCCCTATTAAAAAAAAAACGGAAAAATAGAATTGTCTGGTGTTCGAAATAAAGCTGGGAACACGGTAATAAAAATGGGAAAGTTATGCAAAAATGGTCAATATAAATCATTCAAATCATATTCGAAGATATAGATAAGAACAGTTGCGGCCTTTGCTCGATTTTGCGAGGAAAACTTAACACCAATATAAGAACAAAACAGAAGTTTTAAATAAAACGTTCGATGATAGTGCAAACTAGTGCATACATTTTGCGTTCAAAAATTGCAAAGAAATTACTGCTACTGCTGAAGTTACTCGCGTTGATGAATTTATATTAGAGCGATCGATCGAAGCTCTAAAAGATTCGGATATAAAACTCAAAATAAACGGCATAGCAATAAACAGTTGACAAAAGATATGCTGCCGACACCGTGCAGAACCTCTACAATGAGGGTCGATATCAGCAAGCTATGATTCAGAAGTAACTTCTATCAGAGAAGCTTTCGGTTGCCAACCATTGGAAGCAGAATATTTAATAAATTGGCCAAATATTTTTCGGTAATAAGAGGATCAAGCAGTTGGTCAAAATGCAGAGAGATGTATTTAAATAATGATTCGGAGGAAGCACACGTCTGCTTAGAATTTCCATGCAGACAATGGTAAGAAACACGTTCTACTGTTAATAGTTCTGGCCCAGATAAATGCACTGTTGGTCAGAACCATCCGATTTCCATTTCTTGTAACAGCTTGAGCCTAATAACATAATTATGCAAGTAAAATATTGCCCTACATGGAATACATGCAAGATCCTGACAAATTGGCCTTTAATGAACGGCACCGAAAATGAAGTACGTTAGGAAAATTAAAAATTCATTAATATCAAGTCAAATTAGGGAAATTTATGTTAAACACAGGTGACAACTCGGTGTCACCTGATATTTAATAAGTGCTGCACAACATATGTATCGTTTTGCTCGCATTCTAGTTATTATCATGGCCCGTAAATTAATGTTTTCCGAATTCGTTTTGCATTCGTTAACAGTTTTTTCCCTTGTCTTTTCTCATGCAGGCTTTAATGAGCCGACGCTAATGAGTCATGCAATTGTTGTTGCAACCAATTTAACTGTCCATTTTAATTAATTAATTATTAAATCATAGCGCGCCAACAGATAGGAAGGACAAGAGGTGTATGTTTCACTAAAATATATTAAATACATTTTACAATGTACCTACTCTGTGTATTGTTTTCCTAGAATTCAGTCAGATTTTTCGTTCCGTTATTTATATGTGCAACATTCTTATGTCCAGCATATCGGCATAAAAAGTTTTTCAATAACCGTTTAACTTTTTCGATTGTTGAAAAAAGCGCGGGCAGGTTGTGTTTGAGAATCCGGTTCGGGAAGCACTAGAGCCACTTCTTCCGCCGGTAAAGGCCTTTAATCAAGACAAAATTGATCCATTACCGGCTATCAACGCTGTTGTCGTAAATGCCTTCGGATTTTATATCCCTAATAAGTGTATCGGCCGGCACTATATTGCTCATATCCGAATTAAACGCGGCCCCTAATAGCTCATTTATATTGGGTCCGAAGATACGACAGGTTCTGATTTATTGTCTGACCGAACAGGTGAACCCTAAGGCCCCTGGTTTGAGTCAAAATATTGCCCAGTTTCCACTTAAAAGTTTGGAACCAAATAGGGATAACAGATGTTTGTGTATTCTATCCAGATATCCTCTCGCACCGAACCACATATATCTAGATCGTTATTTTACAAGAATTTGGTCTTGTAAGGGTGTAAATGACAAGATCCGTTCTAATTGACGTCGCATACATCCAAAACCCATACATCACCACTATCACCGTCTTCGTCATACCCACGCTCTGTTCCCACCGACGCACTCGGTTATCTCTCTCGTAGTGGCGCCACGTCTGTACCCTGGGTGTCACACCCACTTGGAACAAGTGAACCGGCAATAATAAATTGGGGTTCCATTTTGTGGTTGTAAATTTTTTTCGAGTTTTGGCCGCCAGAATGAATGGGCCTCGAGTATGGCCCAGAGGGAAATCAAGAATTTAAATAATTATATCATGGGTGCAACATATCCTAAGTTGGGTCATGAATTTTATTGAAATTCTCTTTCGGTCGGTTCTTTGCTCAGCCCCAACCGACCGACGGGAGTGGATGTTTTTGCCCAAGACTGTTGATCACGTCTTCGATTAACCGGTCGGGTATACCGACTAATTTTACCCATTACCAGCGATTCGATATTAAAGCGAATTATTGCAGCCCATACCAATGCCTATTATGTTTCATCTTATGGGTGCTGTACTTTCATACAAGACGCACGCAACGAAATTTCAATGGTCTTTAACTAACTCCAGGGAAAAAATCAAGAGGCACCAAGTCAGGGCTAGTAGGGGGCCATGGGGTAAGACCAAGTCGTCCAATCTAGATATCAAAATTTTCACTAAACCAGTGCAACCGGATCTTCATTGACACCATGTTCTCTTCTTTTTTCTACATTCCTAAATGAGGTTCGAGAAGATACACCTCGCTGAGGAAACAGCGCATTATATTATTTCCTTGCCGCCGATGGACGTTTTTTTCTTTTGGTATAGTAAACGCAGAATATCGCATTGTTTTTTGAAAACTGGCATGGAAGGACTTGATTGGATTGAACCTTTCTTACGGTCGAGCCACCAAGATCACCCGATCAGGCACCTCTAAACTATTTAATGGGGAAAGTTGCACACAATCTAGAGCGCCGCGAAGAGTTGAATGAATGAAACTGAGCGTAGAAACCGTTAGGTGAAACCGTTTAGCACGGAACGACCGTTCAAGTATCTTAATAAAGACCATGTAAAGCGACTCTACCTCCCTGGTCGCGGTTTTCCACCGCTAATTGCCAACAAATCAAAGCAAAGATGCCGCAAAATTTATATATGGTAGGCAAACGTGGCCGCAAATGCGATATGCACGATCTTAATCTGCAGCCACTGTCGCCAATGTCTTTGGTTACCGCCGTACTGTCGCACAAAAAAAAATGTCTTTCTCTCGAACTTCTCCTCTGCTTTCGAAAGCTAATTAGCCACCACCCCGATAAAAATGTCCGAAAGAGTTTCCAGTTTAGAGAGCAATAAGTTCGTCAAAACTGTCCTCCCTTAGTTTATGCGTTCCACATTTGCTGTGACATTCAGAAGAGCGGTTTTTACCATAAACATCATTCGAAAATTATTTTACGAGGCAAGTCGAAAAGTTATGTGCGTCTTTGAAGTGCGTCGCGGCGCATTAATGTCATCCCCCATCTGGTTTCCAGTAGCCGCAGCCCGAAAATTACGAATGTTAAACGTGCAGTAATGGGTTTTCTAATAAACCTCCAGTTATAAACCGACGCAATAAATTCTTAGTGCTTCTTGAATTAAGCGACGAAAAAATTATCGTTATTCATCATGTGTAAATCAGCTTTTCTTTGCACATAAGTACGAGCGATTTTGTGCGAATAAATAGAGCGCTAGACCATATTTTTGCGATGAAAACGCTCATCTGGTACACTCTGAACGAAAGCTTTTCAAAATAGTGCATATTTTCTCTTCAGACACTGGTTAAGAGGAAGAAGGCAAAATGGTCTGGAACTTAACGAAATCCTGATCGACGCTCAGAGAGATCAGTTTCAATGCTGCTGAAGCCTCTGAGACCGAAATTATTTTTCATCAACTTCAGAAACTATATTTTCAAAGCGTGCTTTTGTTCATTTTAGTGTTGTTTTCACTGATAACTTTGTTGTTTTTTCACTTTTAGTTACTCCATACTTTCTCCTACAACAGATTTTCTTCGTCGATCACTTTTTTATGCAAAAATTTGATGGCATCATTTTACTCATCGACATGATACTATGAAACATGAGTTGCGTTGAGCCAAAGCTTCCAGATCACGTCAGTTTCATCGTCGTTGTATTTTTGGTAAACCTTTGAACGGTTTTGTCAAAAACGCATTATAAAATTGGAAAGAGTTCTCAAAAACAACAGTGTATTTGATTCGCACGATTCGAGCTTGATGGGTGAAAATGTCCAAAGTTGAAAGGTTTATAAATATTCTTCCCTTCAACTATACCTTGATGTTAAAGGGTTTGCCAGGGCTGTTAGTGTTTGACCCTGTCCGGATCAAAACGGTCTTAATAGTTGCTTATGAGTACTCCGTTTTCAATTGCCACCACGATCATTTTCTCAAAAGTATCAATTTACTTGTATGGGCATCACAGTGGTTTGTTATGTTATAGAATTGACCAATTTAGAGTCTTCCCAAGTAAGTAAACTTGAACTTTGGACCTTGTTTTTCACCTTGTATTTGAAGGTTTGAAGAGCACATTTTAGAGACTAACCAATATGTGAAGTGAAGCCTATTTTGAAACACCCTGTACTAAATGTAAAATTTTGATTTTTTTTCGGTTACAACCAAAGTGTGGTCTGGTCTCTGGTATATTAAAAGCGAGTCTAGATTTTTTAGGAAAAATATGTAAATCGGCCATTGTCTGACGCTTTTAATAGAAACAACCTGAAAAATAAGCTTCGGTATTCATGAAAATAGCACGGACATGAAAAAGGAAGGTCCGCATCGAATAAATCAGAATGCATACAGTTGTGTGTCTATTAAATCCTTTCAAACGGGCACATTCTGAACGTTTCCGGGGAAAATTGCAAAGGCAATGCACGTTTAGACTGGACAGTGTCGTTGCGATTTTATCGGGACTCTGAAATGATACGTTTAATAATAGTCAGAGTTGGTTGATGAATGTATATTGATACAGATATATCTAACCTGAATTCGCTTGTAAAAAGCCACACAGATGCAATTTTATTAATTGCGATTCCTGTTTGGTCAATGAGGACGGTTATTCGATTAGCGAATTTTATGGGGCCTGTTTTATGTAAATGCCGGTTTAAGGCACTAAATCTCCCTTAAGCGACACTAGAAAATCCTCTAAATCAATCAGATGTGAAACCTTCATCCGACTAAATGCCCCAGACGAGTATGAACACATGTATCTTCGACTTCAACACCTCTTAAAACTTATTTTCGACTACTTCGCCTGTCAAGTGGGGGATTAATTTGGAAAGCGTTATTCTGGATCGGCGAAACGGCACAACAGCTGCGATTTCGAATATTCCGCGTTTTGAGGATGTGCAACTGCCTGTGTATCCCGAATTTTTCACTCTCGCACTCAACACGCTATGGGCGGTTTACACTAATTTTGCTTGACTCGATTCGTTCCATGTTAAGTTGATTAATAAATTTTTGGGATGTGCTATGCGACTTACAATGTTAGATGAGTCGGCTTGATTGATTAGCACCGAAATCGCCTGCATGGCGGGACGATGATTTAAAACCACAAATATTTTGCTTAGAAATTATTCGAAACTCCATGAAATTTGAACAGAAGTACAAGGCTTCTTGTACTTCTTGATGTTAACTCAAATTTTTTTTAATTGAAAGTGAATGTTCCTGAAAAAAACAGTCGTAAATTTTCTCTTGTCCCAAATATATGCTGGTGTTGAAGCGATCTCGACTCGCAATTGAGGCAGAAGAAAAGGTTCGCATTAACATTCAGATTATGAATCAGAAAATGGGCCTTTGAGAAGAAGAAACAATGTAAAATATCTGAACACTACATTGTAAATCCCCGTCAAATGAAATGCAAAGTCTGTTGAGACTTCAGTTGGCCGCAGCTATAAATAGCATAACTTCAAATTGTATGTGCCAATCAGATAATACTATTGTTTGTAACTGATCCCAGTACTCATAAGTAAATGAATAATGATAGTTTATTGCTATTGTTTCAGGACCCCTTCACGGTGAGTGTTCAAATTCATTGACGACGGTTGGTAAGCTTAGTTTAGTTTTTTAATGAAAAATATAACTTAAATTATCAGAACATGACGAAAAAACATTTGATGCAATTGACTTGACATGAGTTAATTAGGCTCATTTCTAGTTTGTACTTGTTGTGACCTGATTTTAATTCTTCAAACTTCCACTTCACTTGCTTCCAATTCCTTTCGTCTGTTTATTAAATTGATCTTTTTCTTAATGTTTTATAATTGTTATTGGTTCCTTCTTTGTTTCTGTTAAATTTTTCATAGCAAGAATAAACCATGAACCTGTTGAACCATATTCAACTTCTACTTGCAACGTTCTCAATGGAAAATTGGCCTTTTCTTATTCACATCATCAGCAACGGCCGAAAAATCATAAGACAAAGAAAATCAGGGAAATTGGTATTTAGTATTCTGATTTCTATTAACTGCTTTTATTATGGAATTAATCCGAAACTCAAAATTTAATTATTTAGGCCCATTGAACTAGTTTATGTGTTTGTACTATAATTCTAGTAACTTCTTTATTGCCTGATGTTATTAAACTGAACTTTTCCTTCCTTTTATGTTAAGCACTCCATATATTTATTTAGTCTCAAGAGGGTTCTTTCCTTCATTTCGTCAGTTCTATTCTTATAATCATCAGGTCCATTATTTCTTCATTTGTATGGAGAAACAGATTACGAGTTCGCCCTTTGTGACTGCTTCACTTTTTCTGGCAAGAAGAAGCAAGAAGCTGCAACCATTAACTTTTGAACCATCTGTATTCTGTCTGTGATATTTATTTTTCTTCATATTTCCAGTTTCACTTTCAATGTTCTAATTTATTGCTTTCTTCGTAACAATTTAAGTGCAATTAACGGAGCAATTTTTTTGGGTCACTTCTTATTCTCTAAGCATTTTTCTGCAGCAAAAAATATGTACTTGTGTACTTTGTACTTATTCGAACTGATTTGATTTGAAAAATCGTAGAAATAGGACTTAGACTGGTCAGCTAAATCTAGGTTTTTTAAGGAAAGCTTTTTTGCCACCTCTTTTATTCATAATCTTCCGACTAATGACGATTTTCAGATATTATTTGCACCAAACCAGTTTCTTCTTAAATCTCTCCAAAATATCTTCTTCTGCTGGTCTCCTTTGTGATAACTTCAGCTTCATGCGCTTTAATTTTTCGCTCGGGTTTGGCCTTCTGCTGCCCATTTCGTTCCTGATTTGTATCTGTTGGGGTCAGTGTTATATTGTTGAGTTTTTCTCAAAAAGTTTTCATGCCATCATCACTTGAAGGCTTGCTAACATACACGGAAGAAGGAAAAAAGTTCTGCAGGTAGTCCATGAATGAGCCCACATTATTTGCCAACAATCATCATTAACCAACCGACTCTTATAGTTAGAAGAATGATATTCTTGCAACAAATGGTGGTCGCTGCCGGTTGTTTACTTAAATCCCCATCAAACAGGATACCTGCCAATTTCGCCTAAGTATCCGCTTTCTGCCATTTGATCATTATTTGTCCGTTTTTTTTGTGTGATTGCGTGACTGCACCACAAGCTGAACAAACTGACTGATGATACTGGTAAGATAAGGGCGATATAAAAAGGTGTTCAGTCAGTTTTAAGTGAACGATGTAACGCACCAAATAACGAAATGGCACGACGATGATTAGCGTTGATGATGAATGATGATACCGGTGGGCGGAGTTCACAAATAAATGCGATAAAAGGGATGAGGAAAGACTGGGCGGACATATGGGGGTTTTGTAATTTCTTATTAATTGCGTACTAATATTATTTTCTCTCTTGAATTACATGTGCTGTTTTCGTCCCGTCACCGATCCCGTAACAGGCGGTAAGTATTTATTGAATCACACCAAGCTGTTTGAATGATGCCTTGGTTAAGTTCAAACGCATTAAGAAAAAAGTCGCCAGACGCACCGCAGGCACGCACTTTCTCCCCATAAAACCACAATATTTCGGTACAGGCTGTTCGTTTTAGGACCTCACGCTGATCGCTCAGGGCCCCCTGTTGCAGTGGGCCCCTTTTTCTTAAAACGGCCCCGGCTAACTCTTATCAGATCGCAGCATGCGTTGACAATTTTGCCGGCTATGTCGTTTTTTCCTAACCGACTTAACTGTTTTTACTCAATATTGGTCATATCAAAGAAGGCGAGTGTTCAAAAGGGGTTTCCACATTGCACATTCGGAGAAGAAGAAGCTCGATATCTCATTCAGAAGCAAATACTTATTGTTGGTTTACAGAAAACTCCTGTTTGGTAAACCAGGAGCTTCATCTGATGGATCAAAATGTAAAAATGCGCATTCTTTCATTTTATTTTTCGCTTTTCAGTGCGTTTCATTGCTAAAGAGTCATGTAGAACTCACATTTTAACACCATATGAATATACAGGATCTTAAAGTGCCGCTCTTTACAGTCGTCTAATGAGCCAAAAAAGCGTTTTTCTACATGAAAAACACATAAAATGCGAAAGAAGATAAGATATTGCGTATCACGAGAAGAAAGATGGGTAAATGTAAGTCTTCAGTGGAGGATTTGATGGCGGAAACTGATCAGCAATCAGCATCAGTTGCAACTCTTAATGCAAGAAGAATAGAGAAGGTGAAGTAACTGCATGGCAAGAACTGAAAGCAACGGGACTCAAGTGCGAATACAAATCTAGTTTAGTCGATTAATTGAATAGTGAAGTATTTTATACATCCGCTGCAGAAAAAGAAGAAAATTAAGACCTCCCAAAGCAGTGTAAGGGAGCAGGAGAGAAGTGAACTGAAATAATCCCTGGATTGAATTCTAACGCTTTGGGGCGATCGAATCTAGAAGGACGGAAAATCGAATGATAAGATATAATAAGAGTCGACAAAATATATATATTCAAAATCCCCCGAAAGACCAAAAACAGAAGGTTAATAGAAGGAAAGAGGGACTACGAGCAACAGCAATTCGAAGAGATAAAAATCAAATGACAAGAGAGGTACAAAAAACATAAGGTTAAGAAGACAGAAATAGGGAATACGAAGAACACGAAGCGATGCAAAAATCGTTTTTCTGTACTGAGAAAAGCTAATGTTGAGCTTATAATTCCTAAAGCATGGCACAAATATTTCAAAGATCTTAACATCAAGGATGAGAAAGAACCCAGAGAAGACCTGTGTGTATATGGAGACGGATTTATAAGTGTCTGATATTCAAATTTCGCTTTCTGGGTCAAAACTACTCGAATTTCCTCACTCACGTTGTGACGACTGAATCGA
>NW_026019116.1:7280342-7283300 GCF_020466585.1 Dendroctonus ponderosae
TCACTTTGTTACGACTGAATCGACTTTTCAATTCTCTATCCAACGATGCCAAAACGAATTCTGTGGCTCGAATGGTTCTTGAGAAACTTCGAATACAGGCCATTTAGTTATCTCTGAAATGATGTAAAAATGGGCGTTCTTGCTCATTTTGCTTCAGAGAAACATGCAAAACCGGACGGAAAACATGAAATTTTGCAATAATTTTGCGCCACCCTTGCACAAAGCGACGATCATTTTTCTCCCGCCCCTGAAGCAAGGAATAATTGCGATAAGTGCAGTATTTGCTTCATTGCCAACAAAAGTGTTGGGACGGTTTTCGGTGGTTTCAAAGAAAAACTTGGTTTCGAAATGGGGAAAAGTAGAAACAGGAAAGTTTCTCTTTCAAACCAAGCAAATTCTGCTTGATAAGCCCTGAAAGTTTCCGATTGCGCCATCGCCAAGAGTAACTTGAGGTAGATCTTCCATATACGCGATCCGATGAGTATGAAAATTATAGGAAAACTTGCAGCAATTTGCAAGTTGGGCGTACTTGAAACACCAAATAATCCGATTTCAAGCGTAGCAACTAAACACGAAGACTTAAGTAGTCAAAGTAGTCACATCGTTTGCGACTTGGCAATTGGTTACTTTGGGTCTCCAAGAGTAACGAACCAGTCACCTTTCCAACACCTTGAGTTTGCTCTCAATAAATAGAGGAGCTTAAAATTCCGTTCGAATTTTGAAATCAACAAATAACCGAGCAAGAAGCTTCCGTAACCGGCTGTCTCAACACGTCATAATACGTTAAAACGACTATCTAAATCCAATCTGAAATACCTCGGTTCGATAAGAGGAAACGAGACGCTTCTTTTTAAATGGCCCCACGGGCTCAAACTCGGGCAGGTGTGTTATTACCGCTTTACTATCATTACTAAAACTAAGGTTCTTTACATGTTTGATATCTTGATTATTTCCGAAATTATCGTATGCATGTAGAAGGTCGGGGCAAAGGCTGTTGGTGGACCGTTGGAGAAAGTTGCGTGTACATTTGCCAATCAAACAATTAATGTTTTTCCCATTTTTTCCATGTGCTCCTGCCTGCAAACTTGCCGATTTCTACAGTATGTAAGTATCATTTTACCAAGCAAGCAGTTGTACTGGGGTTGGAAGGGGCGAGGCCGTAAATTTAGAAGTAAAAGAGTAAAAGTGCAAATTATCCGTTGGCCTGTCCGCACGAAATTTCCGTCAATTTCCCCCGAAAACCCCCATTAACAAGTCAAATGCAACGCAATTTTCAGAGCAAAACTCGACCTGGCACCTCCAAGGTGTTAATTTCGGGTATCGATATCAACCAATCGCCGTTTATCGCTCTTATAGATCTTAAGGACCTGGGCTACAGGAAGTTATACATTTTGAACTGTCCCATTTTTTTAAATTGGTGTCTTTTATCGATGCGGTTATCGAAGACCAATTAGGCCAGCTTTTTGTTTGTGTTTTAATGGTGGTTCCGAGGATTTTTTTCCCGTTTTTTTTGGTTGGAAAGTGTGGGTTTTGACTATGCCAGGTGATTGAGGGCTTCAACAGTTTTTCAACAATCATTTCGGATATTGAAAATTCGCTCGTGGTTCAAACGCCACTAGGAGTTTGGAAGAATGCAACGAACGTGCAGTCGGGGCAAATGAGAAATCATATAGAGGCGAATAGTGTACCTTTTGTCTTAGGCGAAGGTAATTTAAACATCAGATAGAACGGGCGCTCGCCGCGGGGTGCGCTCCGGGCCCGAAATAAAAAAAAGGGAATCCAAAATATGTGGGCTTACGATGGCGATCGCCGCATAAGATAGCGCTTGTATCAGATAAGACCAACATGGGAACGGACGCGACATAAATACATAAATTCGGCCGGACGGCCGATGTAAATAATGTTTTGCAAATTGTCGCAAAGTACGCGACCTTCGGGGGGTTTATTGGTTTTGGGTTGCATGTGGTTGACCATTTCCGGCAACTTTTTACCGCCAACAACTTATTAAATATGTCCATAGAGTAAGTAAAATTATATTTTACTTTCTCTATGATGTCCACTATTTTGCACAAGGAGAGTCGAACGTCTGTTCAAACAATAGAGCCTTTTTCATCTAGATTAAATGGTGAACGCTTCCAGTTTACTGGAAAAGAAAGACCGTCTACAGCAGGGCTCGGAATTTTTTAAAATCTGAGATTCGAATATTCGTTTAGTGGTTTATTCGAATAGTAAAATTATTCAAATACTCGAATATCTAACGAATATTCGAGTATTTCTATTCGTATTCGTTAGATATTCGAGTGTTCGTTTTTCGTTCACCGTTTTCCAAGAAGAAAAATCGTTATCTCATATCATTTTCTCACAGAGACGTAATTTTAAATCCATTTGCAGGAGAGTAAATATGATTATTTTCATTTGCTTGTAAATATATGGGTATTTTTTACAAACTTCTTTTTGGGTATTTCGCCTCAAAAGTTTTTTGTTGTTTGGAAAGTTTTTCCAAATTATTAGCTGGCTTGCTCAAATAGTTAGGCACAGTTAAGGGGTGTAAATTATATTTTTTTACAAACTTCTTTTTGGGTAATTTGCCTCAAAGTTTTTGTCTTTAAAAAAGACAGAATTTCATGTCATCATCATCAAACCCAAAACAAATCAAACCGAAAAGTGCTTAAATTTCTCCAGAGCTGTTGTTCAGTAATTCGTCTCTAGTTTTCTTTAGGGCTGTTTTAATCTGCTTTTGGGTTTGCTTCGCCTTTGTTTATTTATAGTTTTCTTTTATCGCCCATTAGGTCAAGGAAATTTTTAGTCGTCCATGGTTGTTTTTTCTTCTGGCGTTTCTCCGTCTTACGTTACTTATTTGGGCTCTGTTGATTCTCATGTGCTTTAATTTATCGACATTTTTTAACTAAAGCTTGCTTTTTTTGCAAGAGCAAGACCGGGTTTCCTCGTCCCAGTTAA
>NW_026019116.1:7284299-7292695 GCF_020466585.1 Dendroctonus ponderosae
CAATTTTTAAAATTTAGATGTTCAATACTCCAAATACCTAAAAATTACCCACACTTTTCGGGAAGCCTGGCGATTTTGTTTCCACGAGTTCGAAGAACTAGAGTGAAATTTTTTTGTTTGTACATCATATGTGGAGATTTAAAAAAGCACTGAAATTTTCTCATTTAAGGCGACTTAAACAGGAATGCATTTTGGGAGGTTGACTATTTGGAAAAAATTAGAGATCATTTTGATTAAACCGAATATTTCTAGTTCCAAGAGCCCGAAGGGCAGGAGTGGGATTTAAATATTTTTCAATTTTTGCCGCGTCCAAAACGAAGTTTTTAGGAGTCGTGCTTTAAAAAAGCCTTGAAACTTTGGCAAATTTGTCCATTTACGTCGCTTTTAACAACCATTAATGTTCAACAACTCGATGTTTAGATGTTGATGTCTCGATTTAAAGAAGCCCCGAAACTTTGACCAATTTTCCTATCGTCGATTTAAACATCGATAAATATTCAATAACTCAATTTGTAGATTTTGCGAAGTTGAGCCTCAATTGACCAAAAATTACCGATCACCATCATGACACCGAATAATTTCTAGTTCCACGAGCTCGAAGGACAAGAGTGGAATTTAAATATTTTAAAGATGCCCGGAAATTTYSWCGGAAGTTCTTTTTTTTTCGATTTTTRAGGGTTGACCTCAATTGACCAAAAATTACCGATCACTTTCATGAGACCGAATAATTTCTAATTTGCTCAAAGGTCTAGAGTGGAATGTTTTAAATTTGTGAAGTGCATCAAAACGATGTATTTGAATATTCGCCATTTAATGAAGCGATTTAAACAACGATACATATTCAATAACTCAATTTGTAGATTTTGGGAGATGGAGTCTCAACTGACCAAAAATTACCACTTACTTATGAGACCGAATAATTTCTATATCCACAAGYTCSAAGAACAAGAGTGGAATTTAAATATTTTTTGCGAAGTGCATGAATGTATTTGAAGATTCGCCGTTTAAAGAGACGCTGAAACTTCGACAAATTTTCCCATTTAAGTCGGTTTTAACAACCATAAATGAGTAGAGTTTGACCGAGTAGTTTCGAATACCACGAGTTCGAAGAGCAAGAGTGGTATTGACTAATTAATTTTTTACTTCAGCATTTTCCCATTTAGGTCGAATTAAAAGAATTTAGATTTTGGGGGGCTTGACACGTTAACTGCCTAAAAAGTGGCCGATCATTTTCCTGAAACAATGAATAGTTCTTAAATCACGATCTCAACAGACGAGTGAAATTATAATTTTCTCTGCTGGTGTTTCATAACACTGTTGAGGAAACTCGCGCCTCGCCTTCCAATTTCCAGGCTCCGCTTCAAAGCCAGTTAATTTATAACACAAGTATGAATTTCAGACTGTTTTACACTGGGGAGCCAAATATGGAAATGCTGAAATAATCAAGATATTTGCCGGAAAATACAAGGTGAACGTCAATGGAAAAACGGTAAGTGCGAAGCGGACATTGTCTGCACAACCATAATAATATGATAATAAATTAGGTTTGCTATAATACCATACTTATAAATATACTAATGAACATTTATTTTTTATTTTCATCAATCTGCTAACTTATAACTGGATACTGGGAGCTAGAATGGGGTAAGTGCAGATTTTAATTGGGATTAATCTGTTTTAATGTGATTTTAATGGTTCTTTTTATCAGCAAAAGAAAGCGCAAGTTGCTCTTGGAAACAGTCAGGTGCCTTTGAAGACGATATAAGCCAGATAATCAGACAAATTTGGCTTATTCCAGCACTAACAGCTCGTTAATTGAGACAAGGTCCAGCAACAAAAATTACCGCATATTAACCGGTGTAACATGCATATTTATCAGCATAACCTACTCAAAATATCTCGGCATCATTCCCGAGAAAAAGGCACTAGACCGTTAACGAGCTCTGTTATCTCTCACCGACATTATTTTAAAACTTAATCCGCTGCTCGACATCTGATCTTTGTAGGAATTCGTCGTCTTTCTCTCGTTTATCAGCTGACGTGGCAACGCCCGTTTTCTTCGGGTTGCCACTTTTTGAAACTTTTGATTTGTGACAACGGCTACTGGTCATGGACAGGGTCGGACAATTACTTTTCACTCCAAATACCCCATTAAATCCACTTAAATATGTTGCATTTGATCAGTTTCTCTACGTACTATGTTGCCAAATTGCTCCAGAAGTCTGAGTTATTGGTTGCAACTATCTCAAACTTTCCAAGTCATAATTCTAGACCGTCAATTTTTTGCCTCAAAAGTTACAGTTTCTTCTCACAAACTCGTCAAAGCTTCGAACATAATACCGAGAGCTAGAATTTTTTTATTCTCATCTGGTCCGGTCCTTGCCCAATTCCAAAGTGCGTAAGCCGTATTTAGGTAGCATTAACAACTAGCGGCGGCATTTCGACGAAAATTATAATATTAAAACCCTTTCTAAGGCAGCCCATTAAAAGCAGCGATTATAAAAAACGCCCATACATAAAACGAATTCTTCCCAAAAAATGCTATTGTGACTCGTTCATGTAAGAATTAGAACTATTTTGTAAGCGGCATGGTTGAAAGGGGGTCCGATTTTCTCACAAACCGTCATTTTTTTCTTTCACTTGGCCTTCCCAACCCGAGCTTGAGACTTGGTGGAAGTGTCTTTCTTTGTTTTGTCCAAGAATGACTGTGAAGTATGTTTGTTGTTTTTTTAGAACTCGCTGATTTTATTCATTGATTTAAACCCTTAAAGTATCTGAACGCCATGCGTAGAGATTGTTGGATTATGAACTTCTAAAAGGGCAATAAATACAAATAATCGTTCGGGAAGTCATGCTCTCACAGAAGCAAAAACCCGACGTAGTGATTTAAACACATTTTAACTCCATCTAATTTGCAGGGTTATACACCTTTACATATATCGGCCCAGTTTGACCACAGAAACATTTTCAAGCTACTCATCGAAGTGTACAGTAAGTAACGCAGGTTCATTCGCCATTGCGCCTCAATAAGAATACAATAAAAAGCGCGTTTTTTCGAAAAAAAATTGAATCTGTATTCTCCTGTAGAAGCCGACACAAAGATCCGAGACTACAGTGGCCGTACGGCCGAGTACTATCTTCTGAGCAAAGAACAGAAGGAAAACAGCCAGGTGACGCTACGTAGTGAGTATCAGAAACGTTCTTCCGGTATCAAAGTCCTCACGCATGAACGGCCTGTTAGAAAAACTAAGAGCTTTCGCAATAAACCGATTTCACTGCCCACCGCTGTACAATTAAATCCTTCTGTTGGGGGGCTTTTTCAAAACTATCCCACCTATCCTGGAACCTCAAAGTAACTGAAAAAAATCGTCTGCTACCTCAACAGTCATCATTAACTGGAAACAACACCATTTGTAGTTCTTGTACTTTTCTTTGAGTTTTCATAATAATTTTTTTGGTCGCTATTTAGCTTTAGACATTTTAGTTAAGCATGTAGCTTTTATAATGTAAATATGTTTAGTCACTTTAATAACTAAACTTTGTTGGTTTTTAAAGTGTCTACGGCATTTATGTCTAGTTGATATGGGTGTTAGAGCTTGTAGGCGGAATAATTCACTTGGGAGACTGTTCTTCCTTACATTATTATTACGATAATTTGTATTAATTATTATAGTTAATTTTCATTTTAGTATCACTTTTAGTCTGGTGTGTATGGTTGTGGTGTTGCATGATATATTTTATCTTCTAGACTTACTTCCAAACATCGTTAAACAATTGATGTTTTTTTTATTTTTAAGAAGTTAGTAAGCGGCATTTTTTCAAGATTTGATGTTTATTTTATTTTATGAAAAATGTCTTCGTGAGTCAGCAAAACGTTTCCGTAGGTTTTAAATCTTAATTGATAATTATGGTGCATAAGTTTTAGCGCGTTTCTCGGAGAAATCGATTTTTCAGTCACTGACTGCAGTGTTTTATAAAATTTTACTAGTTTTTATGTGCATGTTAATCATAGAGGCGGGGCGGAAAATAAACAAATTATCACCCAGCTGATGGTTTTATTTTTTTCAGAAACTAAAGGAAGGAAGAAGCAATCGGGTAAGTGCGTTTCAATTTAAAATCACTGCGAATTAACATACTGGGCGATTTAAAATATCGTTACGCATAAAACATTGCCTTAGTCAAGATTCATTTCCTCGATTTTGTATGCAAGGAGGCATAAAACTAATTTAAGGCGTTTGAAGAATGCGCCAACTGTTCAGAAAGTTCTGGACAAGATGAAGAACCGGAGCAATCAGTGTTTCGTCTGTATCTGGTTTAGGCGATTTTTCGCAAGTAGCAAAGCAGTAAAGCAAAGCCAAAAGGGCTTCTGAAAAAGTTTACAGGTTCCGTAAAAGAAAAAAAACCAAATGTTAATTACTGAAATAAAACAAGAAACATACAAGCGGGGAACTGCTAAGAAATACACAGCAATAATGCTTTTTATGTTATGTTGGAAAAATCCGACGGCTAAAAATGTTGAGGGCAAAATCAAACCCTATACACTACACGAATTGAGTTGAACTTACAGATGATGGCTTTAATCCTAAAAAATCTTAATTTTTATGTTCCGGTTTTGCTTAGATAAAGACTTGGGCTTTCTGAGGATCGGTTCCTTGAACGTGAGGGTCAAGAAGACTACAGAGGCCTTCAGCAACTTCTTAGGAGTAGGAAATAGTGGATCCGTAAATCCGATCAATTCCACGTCGGAAGAAGTGCAGAAAGGCTGGGGATCGGCCGACAATATCAGCAAGGTAACAACATTTTCAGCATGAATGAATGTAAAACTTTGACTTAATTTGGACTATCGAATCTGTTCCTTAACAAACAAACACGCAAAAACCGAAATCATTAAATCAGAATATTAAAAGATCCTTGTTATATCTACTATTTTATTTCCGTTGATTTTAAAGTTCTTTTCGACTTTTACCAGTTGATTATCATTTTTCAAATTTCCAACGTGTTATTTTCATGCTTCTGAAAATACTTGTCTTGTGTACTATTTTTTCTTAATTTTTCAATAATGAGTTTTCTTAACAACAGTATTTCCGCTCTTAGCTGCTGTTCAATATTGAAAAAAAATACTTTGTCACCCTCTGCATAAACACTTGTTGTCCATTTTTTTCGCAAAATGAAGCCTTTTTCACTGAAACGGACGAACAACTATGAATCTAAAACTTTACCACCAGGCTGTCCAGATCTTGGTCCGATAAATTTTTATTTCTGAAGTCACAAAGCGCGTAATCAGGTAAATCGCCCTGGATATTAAAACGTATCGGGATTACTGTGAATGATTTTCAAATATTCATAACTTGGAAGCAAGAGTAGGCTGATCAGATTTTTTCAACCATCGACTTAAATTAGGCAGAATATTTGTTGTGTTTGTGGTATAATCGAAAAAACTAATTAGATTTTCTCGATAAAATCGTTAATTCTCATTTTTTTAGGATTGTACGATGCAACCGCCCAAAGGCGTTTTTCGAAAAAAGTCAAAACGAGCTGCAGATTCAGGGCTGAGTAGCACGCCGTCAACCCCAAGGGCCCCAGTAAAGAACTACTCGACCAGCAGCCTCCCTTTAACTCATCATATCAACGACTCAGATTCGGACAATGCGGCCGGATTTGACTCTAACTGGCAAAATTAGCCCAACCAATGAATCTACTTAATCGGAAGCGCTTAAGACGTAACGTGGTTGTATTTTAGTATGTTTGGCTCATTCATAAATGAGCAAATTGCATTAATATAATGCCGAATAGTTGAGGCACTGCGTGCAAATATTTGTTGTATGTGTAAAAATCAAAATGTTTATCATCGTGACGACAAAAAAGCTTTCCGCATACCCATATGAAACATCTGAAAAATTTGCCGAAGTGAATGAAAACACTCACTGTTGTGTGCGGCAAAACAAATTTAACCCGCATAGTCATGTTGTTTTTTCCGCGTCATCTGGCCAGCACCTGGAAAAATCCCGAGTTTTTGCAATTTGATTCACTGTGCCATTCAGGAAGATACTTTTCTCAAATGGCGCGTCCAGGAAAAAAGCAATCAAGCGAGCAGTGCGTTGATAATATCTAGTCGCGTGTCGATTAATAGAATCCAAGCAATCCAGCCTGGAAACGGTTTGTTCCAAATTTTAACACCTGAAATCCGGTGTTGAAAATAGATTGCTGAAAACGGTGTTACGGTTGCGTAAATATACAGATACGAGGTACTTTTATGTACGCAAACCAACTCAAATAGCCAGACATTGTGCAGCTTTACAACACATTGAACCCCCTGGTAATCGCTTCGAGCACATCTTGCCGAATAAAGTGTGCGCAAAGCACTTTTTTTTATCTAAACCAAAATTAAAAATGTATCCTGTACTGTATGATAAACGGAAGTAGAACACGGTACATGTGTGGCTCTTGTGTAGTGCATGCGGCATTTTTTTCAGATTATTTCATATGGTTATTAACGGGAAGTATACATTAGTCGACGGTGTACAGGTTAATGTTTACGGCATTCTATCAGTTGTTTTCGATTTAATCGAGATGTTGCGGAAAATGTTGAAAAAATGTTCAATGTGCGCTTAGTTTACGAGGTTGTTTATTTATAATTATGTACTGCTATAAAAATCAGTCAATAAATAGAATATTTTACATGTGCTGTTTTTCATTTCATTCATTATAATATATAAAGTTTTAGCAGTTTTTTCCTTTTTCTTAGATCGAAATTTATTATTAAGCGTGTTTTTGCCAGGCCGCTAAATATTATGTTTTTCCGTCCTCATTTTTTAGCACCTTAAACAACAAATCTTTTACGCATGTTATACCTAAAGGCACATCATTTGAACGCTATAGACTAGCAATTAGACGATTTTAAAATTCCCGAAAATGCCGATTTTTCCACTAAAATTTAATGAATAAAATCTAGCTGGATCCAAATCATCATTTTAAGGTCCAAATTTCAGACTCGCCAGCTCTCGCATTCGTTTTTTTATTGACTTATTTTGAGTTTCTTATTGGGTTAATTATCCATATAACTATGTACCATCAACCAAGAAAATTTCATGATTTTAGCAAATCGTTAATAAATTTTTCTCAAATGAAAAAGTGTTTCCTGAATGCGGTTGCTCAAATGAAAAAGTGTTTCCTGAATGAAAAATGCGGTTTTAAGTGCGGCACATGTGAAGCATTTTATGAAACCAGCTCGGCAATAATGCGATCAAATACGCACAAAATGCGTAAATTCGTCATCATTCTGTGGATTTTTTGCGTAACATCTCTTTTCGAACAGACACATATATTGGAAAACACAGTAAAAATTTCAATATTTCTGGCTAGTTCATAATCATACTTTATACTTTTACTGTAAATAAAACAAATAATATATTATTCAAGACTTATTATAAAGATAATAAGATTCATCATTTTGAAATGGTATTTTCAGCGAAAAAAAAATTCATCAACATTTTTTCTGAGTAACGTTTTACTAAGTTGTTCAACCAACTAAAAAAATTCTTCTAGATTGAACTAGAAGTGAAAATTCCAGTCTCGGGTCTCGTAAAGCTTTAATAAATGACTTATAACTCATTAACCGATGAGATACCCAGGCACACTGTTGACTAATTTCTGATAAAAAAATTGATAGACTACTTAATTGTTACATAACTAATACAAATACATTATATAATTAATAATCTTTAAAAATAAACTTCACAATTTGCACAATATTTTTTTCTAGTCGCTTCTATTTTCATTTTTAAAGGCAATTTTAGAACACATTTAAAAGGCCCCAGATCTTCAAGCTGCAGACCACCAAACACACGCTTTTCAGATAAATTCCCGGAAAACCTCATTTTTCCTCCAGCATTTTACGAGTTAAGTTATTGCATGTTTGACTGGAATCGACGTTTTGTATTTCCATGTTGCGAACTTATCGGTATTCATAACTTCGGCTTTCCTGGCTTGCTGTGTAATTTATCGTTTTTTCTTTTATCGGTTTTGTATCATTAAGTAATTTTTGTGATCTAAGAAATTCTTCTCCACTTTCCTTCTTTTTTTGGACTTTTTCAGCAGTTGTCGCTTTCTGCCGGAAAATCTCGTTTGAATGAACAGTCAGTAATTGAGGTTTGTTCGGTTTTCCGCATGTTAAGCATTTCCTTTACGTAACCAGATCAACATTAGAGGACTTTTATGTGCAAGAAAAAATGCAATCATTTTTTACTGTAAAATCGCCTGAGAGACCCAAAGAAAAAGGTAGACAGACCAGGGGCGGATCCAGTCTTCTGTTATCTATGAAATTAGAAAAATGATCGTCGTTTTGTGCAAGGGTGGCGCAAGATTGTTGCAAAATTTCATGTTTTCCGTCCCGTTTT
>NW_026019116.1:7293694-7309459 GCF_020466585.1 Dendroctonus ponderosae
CTCGAATGGTTCTTAAGAAACTTCGAAAAAAGCAGCGTCATGTTCAAGTGGATTTTGCAACTAAAAAAAAACCACGCAAATCTAAAACTTCTTGAATTCAAGTCTTTTTTGAGAAAACTGCCAACATTTCCTTATCGATGCTTCACTTTCTAAAAATGCGATTTATTTATCTCTAGAATCATGTACAAATGAGCGTTCTTGCTCATTTTTCCTCCGAGAGATGAGGAAAAACGGGACGGAAAACATAAAATTTTGGCATAATCTTGAACCTAAGTATTTGATATTCAAATTTTGCTTTCTGGGTCAAAACTACTAATCGAATAAAGGCCATTTAGTTATCTCTGGAATGATGTAAAAACGACCGTTCTGGCTCATTTTGCTTCCGAGAAACATGCAAAACGGGACGAAAAACATGAAACTTTGCAATCTTGCGCCACCCTTGCACAAAACGGCGATCATTTTTCTAATTTCATAGATAACAGAAGACTGTATTTTTCTACATAACCCATGTATTTTTCTACATAAGTCAGGGGGACTTTAAAGCTGGATCCGCCCCTGCTTCAAGAGCAACTAAAGGTGTATTTTTTCACAACATCGATTGAGTTTTAAGCTCAGCACCTTTTTCCACTGTCTCGGAAGTAGAGAGTTAAGGAAGCACCCAAAACTATCCAAACATTTAGCCGTTAAGGAGCTGAGTGTCTTTGAGTACTTTCAATTTCTTCCAAACTCAGTGTTCTCTTTCAGTTTTTTTTATTAACAGGACGATCATCCGCGAGCTGACTTGTCCTCGATACAAAATCAGTACTTTGAAATGAAACGTTGCTTCAAATGAAAGCAGCTGATGAAATTATAAAATCACTTTTTACAAAATGATCTTGAAATAACCACAGACGAAACTTATTCTAAAAAGACGTGCTTTCAACATTTTCGGAAAACACTTTACGTGAATTTCCCAAACGATTCTGCTTAATTCTCAGAATTATTGCAAGTTAATTCAAATTTGTGAAACTGGTGAGTTTTTCGGGTTTTAGGCCGTCGTGGTTTTTAGGCTCAACAGTTTCAAGCAGTGACCGCAAAAACCTGACTATTTTGATGATGAAAAAACATTGTATCTCTAAAGAGAAAAATAATGAAGCCAAATAAATAGGCGTCTAACTGCGTAGAACAATGCGGTGCGAAAAACTCCTTTACTTTCCAATTATCATAGACAAATCATCTTTTAAAGACCGTAATAAATGTCTTCATTCACTCGAAGAAGCAAAAATCCCACAGATTCCCTCCACCTGTCACACGATGATAAAACCATGGGGCCCAACTGGCAACTGATAAAAACATCTGTTGTTTTTTTCAAATTATGGAAATATTAAAAGACAAGTGCTTCACAAAAAACTGATACCTGATTTGGTGACACCTTCGAGTGGGCCGCACAGTGTGTCTTGGCATGTGGTGATGACTTTATGGAAACAACCATTTGAACTCGCTTTTAACGAGATAATCAGACGATTTGGGAATGTGCAAACAACTGGGAACATGTTTGGCTAGACAAGAAGGCCGAAGGGCACATGCTTTAGGGTTAGGGGTGTCACCCTCAGCACACGCCAGAACTTCCGGAACTTTAATAGACGTTGCATAAGCAAACATCGGATGCTTTCATTCTATTGGGGGCTCAGATTTTGCGTTTTCCGTGTGGTTTTTCGATCAATTTCACATAATTGATTCAATAAATCATTGTCACTTCCTCTTCCGCTTTACGTAGGACATGCATCTTTGATGTCCTTCCTATTTTCATCATCTCATTGATTCCATCCTGGAAACAGCTACTTTCTTTTATTTTGGATTTGTGTAAAGACACAAACACACCTTCCATTTCATATGTAGAGGTTCTTCGGCAGGAACTTCTGAGGCTGCTGAGTTTCTCAGTTCCAGCAAATTTCCAAATTCGCCCTAATTTTCCATTTTTAATGACAATCACCCTTATTATAAACTCATTATAAACAGACAGGCTCCGATATGCAGAACCCTCGAAACCTCCTTCCAGTCTGGCAATCTGTCTAGTCGTTGACCCTTAAATTGGAGGGCAGAAATTCGCAAGGTGGGCTAAACAAACCCTCCAGGCTGTCATTAAATCCTCCCCCGATTTTTCGAGACGAAACCAATTTTATTTTCCTTCTTCACCTGGCTGTTTGAGCGAACGTTTCCAACCCGTCTTGTATATGTTGTTCCCCATGCGATTTCCCCGAACGACCATTTAAAATCGAACAAAGAATTAAAAGACGAAAGGAAATTCATGTTCAATGTTATGGACTGGCCGAAAATAGATCTTAAGCTGTGGCTGTCGAGATGGTTTATGGAAAACCACTCAGAGCGGAGACAATGCTGCGTGCGGTCCTTTATTTTCTTGGGGAGGCGCAAAGGATGGAACGCTGATGGATGTTCCATTGCCAGATCCGGTTGTAAATGCACCACATCAAGGCGGATGTATAGGTGGGATATTTAAAATAGAAATTTCCTCCCGTTCCTCCGGATTTTGTTTAGTTCGATTTTTGTAAACATACCGCCGGCGGCGACTCTGATGCCGTTTAAATAGGCAAATATTTTAATCTAATCATTGTGCTTAGATGCTAATAATGACAACAACCAACCAGCGATTGATCTACCAAACTTGCAAAACTTGAAACAAAGCAAATTTTCCATAGATCGCATGATCTAGCGATGGAAATTAGCTGGAAGAAACAACAGTTTCTGATGCGACAACCTACTCAAGCGTGCCATCGACGCCCCTGGATTAAGACGCCGACGCCGACGCCTCGACTAAGCCGATCTAATTTTGGATCTGGTATGCGTTAAGACGCCAGGTTCGTCTGGAAAAACTTGGCCAGCTGCCATATAAACCACTTTTTCCCGTCTTCACAACTTTGCGGCCACTGACTCATTTCGAAGGATTTTCCAGCAGCTTCTATCCACCATGAAACAGAATCAACTCCATTCTATCCAAAGAAGATAGTGAAGAAGCTGTTGATGATAGCGATCAATATACGCAGAGTAATGCAGGAAGTACACCTTCCCAACAAACAACAGGAGAAATGATAAAGGAAGATCAAGTGAATTGGTAGAAGGTTTTGCGGTAACGTCAATAAAAACAAGAAATATAAAATCTTAAAAAAGTGAGAAAGTGCATGAAGGATTACTTCGTCAACGAACGAGCAAGAGCAACACAAAGGCAAACATTTCAACAGCCTTAACTGAAGAAGTCGATAAATGACAATAAGAAAAAAATACTTTCCACACTCTATTGGATGTAAAAAATGCTACAAAGCTACAAGTAGCGCAAAGTTGTACACGGATAATAGTTTCATGACTTGAAAATACTAAAACGCAGAAAAATCGTGACAAAGAACGCTCGATGATTGGATGAAACTATATTGGGAGGGAACGGAAAAGCATCGAAAATTGCAGCAAAATGAGTAACCAGTAGCCATGAAGCATGAGAAATTGAACGAATTACAAGAAACACTTCAAATTCAGAGTCATTCTTAATGGAAAATTGAAAATGAATAGCTGGAACTGTTGGCCATAAAAATAGATTTGGACCAATAGCATGAAACTATCTTATATACGGTAAGTGATCACTTCCTTGCGAGCTGGACTGGATCAATGATTGATGAATAAATAAATAAATAAATAAGAGACTAGTACAAACGTTGTTCAAAACAGACGGTTAAAATCAGTTTACTTAGTTAATCTATGGTTAAAATAAGGCACAAAACAATAATAATGGTGCCGTTTAGAATAAAAAATTGTGCAAAAAACGCCCGATTAGAAAAATTTAAAAAATGATAAAGAAGACATGAAGGTAGAAGAGCACAGGCACAAGGCCAGAAAATAGAAATAAAAAATACATAAAAAATACACTGCGCGATCAACAACCGATAAAAATCCTCATTAAATAGAAATTTCCTTCCAAAACACAAATATTACAAAAATAACCCGAAACAGAATTAGAGAAGCAAAGGAAGAACATCACAAACAATGTGAAGAAATCGAACAATTGCAGAGATAAGAAGATGCTTATGGGATTCAAGAAATAATAGAAATGAATCAGAACACTCAACGTCAAAATCTTAAAAATGGCAAAGTTCCAGCACCGGACGAAACGTTAATGAAATTCCAAAACTTGCCGGAAAAAACATAGTGACAAGAAACAAAGACATGAAAATCATTTGAACAATTCACCGAAATAATAATAGCAAAAACAAAACCATCGAACCAAATAAAACAAGACCAGTGAATTCGGCAGCAGAGAATGGATAAAGAAAGAACATCAGATGCGCAGATGATACAACCTTAACTGCAACATCCTTTAATGATATACAGTTTTCTGAAAAAAAAACATTCAAAAAGCGAGGAATTTTCGTTTGAATTAAAGAACATATTGCTCCAATTCTTTTTTACAGGATAAAATGCTGGAAGTCGAAAAAACTATGTGTACAAGGATAAACAGAAGGATCCGCAAATAATTATGCACTGTTATGCGTCGAAAAATGCTAATAAGCAGGGAAAAATTATGGGTGAAGGAACGAGGAAACACAACCTTGAATACAAAAGTTGCCAGAATGGTTTAGTTGCAAATTAACCTCCGTTGTGTCCAAAATTCGAATAGCTTTTAATGATTGCCAACCTTTGAATGAAAGGAAAGGCCCAAGTAAAAAAAACATTGCAAACTCATTTACGTCGCTTTAAAGACATTTAAGAAACGCCTATTTTCCTTTAGCATTGATTTTAGATAATGCTGGAAAGACTCGATGGATTGTTGCTGAACCGTCCACTGAGAAGAAACCGATCAATTTTAAAAGGAAAATCCATACTTTAAACAGCTTCCATTCTCCCAATATATTGAGAACAGAATAACCGTGCTAACTATTCAAAAAAATCACATTCCATAAAATTTCTACTAAACAAAGAGCCATAAAAGCTCAAACAAAAGTAGTTAAAACGAAACTTATAAATGCATTATCATCTCAATAAAAAAGAGCAGATCTGCCCACCTTGAACGAGTTCAATGAAAATGCTGGCAGCCTGTATGAGAGCTCGGTGTAAATGAACGAAAATGATGCTGATAAATCGCATCAAATTGCACAAAACTGTTGTGAATCCTCCCATTCTTTACAACTCCAGTTCACTCAAATTCCCAGACCAGATCTTGCAAGTGTTTGAATACGAAACATGCGTCCGAACTTTGATTCCGTTGTGGATCGTCAACAAAGACCTGTTGAAAATTTCGGGATTTTGGCAGCCATTCAAAGCAAGCATAAATAAACGGTCCAATCAGCATTTTGCGCGATGCGTTCGCCTAATTATAAAAATGGCCACTTGCAAAACAACAGGTGGAAATTAGATGGGCGATTTGTCCAAGGCGAACAAAATTTGGCCATAATCTTTCCAATTGGAAACGCGCAAATCTGAGGAGAACGAGGCCAAAGGAAACCTGGCACATTTTCACTGTGACTCCCTGACCCTAAAATTTTTTCAAGCCAATCTATTTCCATGAATCCGACTTGATTGTTTTTTTCTGCGCTGTTATTGAGCAAAAATAGCACAATCGATTCAGGAGCAACTTACAAAAAGTTCTCAGGTTGCAAGCACATGTAGTGGCACACACCAAGTAGGTACTAAAGAGTTTTTGCGACAATTACGCTAAGCACATTCACTAACAATAGTTAATTGCAATAATACATTTTTTTGAAGCCTCATTATTCACCAGAAAATTTGAAAAGTACAGAACAGTCCAAAAATTAATTGCAAATTAAGCTGTACTTAAAAGTGTGCCATTTCTTAGAGTGGCAAAGAGCAGAAAATTGTTGTTCTTTCCCAAGTAATATTTTAAGTAAAATCACCAAATTGCATTCGAAAAACTAATAAAATCACAAGAAACAATCACAACAAATTATGCAAAATTTCAAGACAATCAAAAAACTATTAACTTTTAGTGATTAGCACTCAGGAATAGACTCTCAAAAGGACAATCAGGCGAACACACAAAACAAAGTGAAACGGTTTGCTTCTGAGCCTCTAAAACTGCCTCAATTTGCACTCAAAACTTAATGGAAAAATTTGCATGTTTGCACTGATTAATATGGGCATCCATTGCGAATCAAGCCGGATGAAGAAATGAGTCAATATACTGAAATAATGTGGCTGCTAAAACTCTTAAAATCCTGTATGATGTGTGGGGGCCAAATGAGTGAACCAATCCCCTCGAGAGGGTTACATGTGTGAGCTTGGTACTTTGTACGTACCTATGAGATTAGTCCGAGAGTCGAGAGATTCCAAAAAAGTTAAACTAAAAAATCCTGCTTTGCAGCCAGTATAAACCCGAGAAACCATGCAAATTTGTTCGTAGCAACTAATCAATCATCAAAACTCTAAATACCTAATGAACAATCGTGGAAACCGCCGAGATTGAACACTAAGGAAAAAAGAAACTGTTAGAAGAATCTGGATAATGGCGTAAAAAAGCACCATATGCGCGCATACTAAACTTCAGCTATCCTGACTCTCCCTACCACCTGAAACTTGGCACGTTCCCGAAAAGTAAATATAGCTAAGCATACTGACTTAAGATCATTCAGTTGGTTCTTGATTTTTCCGCACGCAACACATTGTCTTTTTGCCCACCACCGAAGGAACAGCAGCACGGTGGTTAGAAAATTTCGAAAAAATTCCTCTCGCCTTCAGAAAAAATCACCGGCATTTTCCATTGCCATTGTCAGTGCTTCCGGATCATCTGCTTAAATTATTTCTGCGAAAATTTCCCTGATTGCGGTGAAAAAGTACCGGTAACAGTGTCGGAATGCCGCGAGCTTTTTTAATGACCCATCGACGATATCTTACTGGGGAGGAAGAGGGCGAGAACCAAAAAGGTAAGTATCTTCCAGACTAAAATCGATAAGAATTTAATTTAGTAAGTAGTAGGGGTTTACTAGCCCCAATTTAGGAAAGGTGAAACTGTGCAGAGGCTGGTTTGTTCATCCCAATCATACTTAACAGGAATTTGTTGAAACTTAAATTCCAAGCGCCAAGCGCCAGTGAAACTTTTAGATAGAAGAAGCGAAATGACCATAAAGTCCAAAACTAGGAGAAACAATTTGAAAAATTAGGTTTTCAACTGGCTTCAGCTTCTTGCTCCAGTTTTACCTCCCGTTAAACTGATTCCATTGAACCAACTCCAAAACACATCCAGAATCTGTTTGGTCACTAATCCAGAGTTCTTGACCCTCATTCTGCGTCCTTACAGATCAAGCCTTAGCCCATTCGCATTCCACAATAATCGGCCAAACATCTCTATTTTCTATAATTATAGAGTCGACATATTTATGCGCTGGACATTCACAGCGAAGCTACTTGTTAGCGTTTTGGCAACGGATCAGAATTTAACAAGTAGCCGTATCATTTAGCCAGGAAGTTTTTGAGTCATCGATGAGGTGCGTCAGAAAACGGTTGCTTTCGTTAATGCGAAAATGTCACAGGTTTAATTTGCGACCCATATTTTTGCGATAAACATAGACAACGGTACTTATAGAGAACTTGGCTTACAACCTGTCCATACAGCTAAGGATTTGTTCTCAATCTGCATTGTGTTTTTTGGTAGTTGATGGTGCTCATAAACACAGTTTATTTTCAAAAACACCAAAACACGCCTTTTGGCTGTCCATCCAGTCAATCAGCCGAGAACAATGAAACTTAATTGCAAAAAATCAAGATTGTTATTGAGCTGTTAAAGTCAGTTTTCCGCTTGTTAAATAAACATTTTACTTCGCACTTGGTGTGGCAATAATGGAGCGATAATGCGTCTGAAGACCTAACAGAGCTTCGCAGCTTAATATAATGTAAAATTTCCTTCCGCTTTATCTTTCCAAAACACGGAAGACATTGAACTTCCTTGCACTCAAATGACCCCAAGTGGATTTTCGAGGTTCTATTAGTGTATATTAATGCTGGGTTCTTGAGCCAATGTTTGGCTCTTTTTGCACTTCTCCATCAACATTTCCGCAACACTTTGGAGTGTTGATAAATCATGATTCGTTCACCACACATTAAAGTGTCCACCCGATCATTATCACTTTATTGATTGAATTCTATTCTTAATACTTTTTTTGTGCTTCAAATCATGCATATGGAATGAACGACAACAACATTTCTCCCCTTGGGCATGAGATGTTTCCACTTGATCCTCCTCGCTACATGGCGCATCTTCATTCAACGTCTACCACTTGAAGAAGCGACTCTGATCCTTGTTTGTTTTCCTGTAATAATTTCTCGGCTTGTTCAGCTTTGTGCAATGCTCCCTAACTTTTCTCCTGTTACCTTCTTGCTCACCTTTGCAATAACCGCACTATTCTTCTTGAAATACAGAAGTGTTCTTTTGGCCTTCTTTACCATATGGTGCGTCCTCTTCTTCAGTCAATGTCATTTAAAGGAGCGACTGATTTATTTTGCTCATACTTTCATTGCTTCTTCAGTTCTGTGCTTCCGACATTTTGCTCTGTTGCCTTCTTGCTAAACCAACCCCAAATCGCAATGACACATATGGAAGAAGTGCAGGTTGTTTCTTGAACAGTATTCAACATTTCTGCACTTATAACATCTAAGATGAAGACATTTCCACTTGGTCCTCCTCACTACATGGTGCAACTTCTTCATTCAAATCTTGTCAGTTGAAAAAGCGACTTTGGTTCTTTTTCCTCTCAGTAGTTTCTCCTCAAATCAACTCAACCCTTGGAATCTTAGAAATGTAATTTCAAAAAACTCAGGAAAAATAATGAAATGAATCCAGCAGGATCCAGCTAAAAGCATGCAGTTGTTCCAGAACGAAGTACGATTAGGCGCCGATGTCGAAATGGAAAATCATGCTCATTTATAATGAAACCGCCCAATAGCCAATTATATACAATCAGTAAGTGGTCGTTTACACGAAAAACCAAACTGAAAGGAAATTTATTGGTGTTGGCATCCAGCCAAAGTCCACAGTTTCATTTATCCGCTACGATCGCCGAATATTTTTCGCGTCCAAGACGCAATTCGGGCGTCATTACTTTTTATATCCTGTATGTCTGTTTTTGAGACCCAAATATCCGGATCGGCCACTTTCGAAAGTGCCAGAATAAACTGTGAATGCGTCTTAGCCAGATGGCCTTCGCGCTTGCACCCGATTCGAACTTATCTAGCTCAGTCAATTCTCAGTTGGAATGAGCATGAATCACAGTGTTCTTAATTGCAGCTTTGAGTCCCGAACACTCGGTGAGCACAGCTGAAGCAATCCAGGATATCCAGATGTCGGACAGTAGCTCGGATCTACCGGACGAGCTCTATAATTTGACGAAACTGGCGGAAGTAGCTGTGGCAACCGGCCAGATTCTTGAGCGCAGAAATCAGCAATTCATTGGGTAAGCTTGCAACCCACAAAATTGATTGGCGCTTCATGAGGCCCTTGGGGATTTTAGCCCGGATTTCGAAAACCACCATCTCCAGGAGCTGCAAAGCATGGATGAGCGGGACCGCGAACGAGAAAAACACTTCATCACCTACACCCACAAGCTGTTCGACAAGAGCTCCAGAACACCCAGACATCACTTACTTAAGGTGAGCGCCACCAGGTCCTCTTGGAGCTCCAGGAGATTTACAATGTTGCTTCCATTCCAGACTGAACAAATTAACCAAACCCTATTTAACCTATCCAAAGCACAACCGGTGATACTACCACATAGCAGTACCAGCGAGATCTCAAGCACCAGCAGCACTTCTTCGGAGTCGAACGACCACGAGTGCCAAGAGTGCGGCAAAAGGTACCAACAACAAAGAACCCCCAGAGGACTGGATAAGAACAGTATTTTCCTTTCAGATACAGCACATCCAGCAACTTGGCTCGCCATCGACAAACGCACCGAAGTCCAGCGGATAAAAAGGCTAGAAGATGTCCACATTGCGACAAACTCTATGTGAGCATGCCCGCCTACTCCATGCACGTACGCACTCACAACCAGGGCTGCAAGTGCCAATATTGCGGAAAATGCTTCTCCAGGCCGTGGCTGTTGCAAGGACACATCAGAACTCACACAGGTAAAGAGGACACTTTAAGGCACCAACCGTTCCGAAACTCACCAAGCTAAATAAAACGCCTGTTTCAGGAGAGAAGCCGTTCAGATGTACGATCTGTTCCAAAGCCTTTGCCGATAAGTCGAATCTCCGAGCCCACATCCAAACCCACTCCAACACCAAACCTCATGTTTGTGGGCGATGCGGAAAGGCCTTCGCCCTCAAGTCGTACCTGTACAAGCATGAGGAGTCGTCCTGTCTGAGGATCAACCGACACTCATCCAGAGAAAACACGCCAGACAAAGGTAGCTACTAATTTCACAAAAAAGTGCCGATATACAATGTAGAGTTTTGCAGAAAAGCCTGTTGTTTCGCCCACTCCGGTTATAGTGGCAGCCAATAGATTGGCTGACTCAGTGATACGCGGTGCAGAAGCGGTGAGATCGCCCATGCTTTATCGATCTACAGTGATATCCCCAAATCCCGAACGGATACTCTACAGCACGATTAAGCATCCTTCAATGGTGCTGAATGCTGCAGTGTTCAATCACATGCTAGCTCAAGAACAGCCGATGGACTTCTCCAAAAAATCCTTCGGAGGAAGCAAAGCAGCTGGAAGAGGCGCTGGCAGTTACCCTTTGATGGCTATCAAGGTTTGATATATCAAAACAGCTGAATGGAAGCGATTCCTCAAATAAAGCGACAATGTTTATGGCGCTGAGAAAAGCGGACCAAGAAATGTAGATAATATTTAAAATTCCTTCAAGGGGCCACAATGTAGTCTCATTTTAGAATATATTGGAAAAATTAAGCTTAGCGCATGAATGAGATTGTGAAAGACATTTGCCCTCCTCTTACATGGTGAAGCCTTTAAAGGGTTGGATCAAGCAGCAGTGGCCTTAAAAAGCTTTTAATTTAAGTGTTGAATCTGTGAATTCTCATATGTGCCAATTAGTCGTAATCTAGTTTGTTCCTTTAGTCTATTTGAGTAAGATTTTTAATTACGGTGCTTATTTATTTTCTTGTACATATACGTACGATTGCATGTGTCCTGCGGGCAGCTGGTACTTAAAAAATCTCAATTAGGGCGTTAATAGACGACTCGAAATTGCTTAGGAAATAGGTTTATTATAAAAGTACTATTAGCCGATATGTAACAGGGTTTTTGTTAGTTTTAGATTATTTTTAATTATTTTTCTGCTCTTCGTTAAGCTTCTAGTGGGTGCAAACAAATTAACACATGTTTGTACATGCTTTGAAAAAACATGTTTGTACAACTGAAATGGGAGTATTACTAGTCTGAACACACCATTTGCAGAAAACTTCCGCAGTTTTCGTTCAAAATGGTGTCGCGCAACTTTCTTAGTCATTATTTTTAAGTTTACTATTATTATTATTATTTATTGACTTGCTTAATTTCTCGATTTTGTTTGTTATATCGGCTAATGATATAACGCGCCTAGTCATTATTCTTAGATGTTTGCCTATCATTTACCATTTTTGTATATAAACGGAAATCTCGGCCGGTTTGTGCAATATTGACATGCCCTGAAAGTATATCGAAAACTATTTATAAAGCATATAAATGCCAACAATGTATGTTAGTATGTATGTATGTATGTAGAGTCATTCCGAAGTATTTATCAATTGTTTAGTACTAGTTAAGTGTTCAGAGTGAGTGTGGCAAAACAATAGAAACATGCATCAATGTTTTGCATTCCTCCAAACTATATTTATAGAAATCGAGATGTTGTTCTCATCATGTAATCCACAATTTTGTGTACTTTTATACAGTCTAAATACATAAATTTTTATCGAACACGCCTTTTACTTTCTGTTCTTTTGATTAATTTATATATATCAGCTGTGCTGCCTAGGAATGACAAAAAAAGAAAAGGTGTGACCAATGTGCACGCATGGGTTCAAGATGATTAACTGGAAAAGAGCAACAGCTAACAGAAGAGTTTGAAAAGACAAAATGGAAGTAAAAAGAAATTTAAGTCAAAAAATAAATGAAAAAAGAACGAAGCGACGAGAATATTTTACGAATAGACCTTGCAGAAGCTGGTGGGTCCAACACAGATGGACATTTTGCAACGAAATAAGATGTTTGGGAAAAACTGGTGGAAGCGATAGAAAATACTAAAAATCAGTGAACAGAAGAAGACATAAAAGGAAGAGTTGGTACAAGTAAAGAACAAAGCCATGATGAAGTGGAAACTCATGAGGAACAAGATTCAAATACCAAGGGAGTTAAATTTATAGGTTTTCCGAATTTTAAACAAAGTAATGGTGTTTTCCTTCTTCAGCGCAAAGAGAAGCAGAAGTATATCCTTATAGAAGAAGTTGTATATCAGACACTTAGGCGAAATTTGAATATCACACACTTAGGTGCAAGAATATGTCAAAAATTGCATGTTCTTCGTCCTGTTTTTGCTCATTTCTTGGGAGCAAAATGAGCAAAAACCCTCATTTTCAAGTCATTCCAGAGATAAATAAATGGCCTTTTTAGACAGTGATCTATCGATGAGGAATTGTTGGCAGTTTTCTCAAAAAAGCCTTGATTTCAAGAAGTTTTAGATTTGTGTGCTTTTTGTGAGTTGCAAAATCGACTCAAACATCACACATTGAAAATTCGATTCAGTCATAACAACATGCGTGAGGAAATTTGAGCAGTTTTTATCCAGAAAATAAAATTTGAATATTGAACACTGAGGTGCAAGATTATGCCAAACATTTCCTTCCCCTTTTTGCTTTTTCCCAGAAGCAAAATGAGCAAGAACGCTCATTTTTACATAACTCTAGAGACAAATAAATGACATTTTTAGAAAGTGAACCATCGATAAGGAAATGCTGGCAGTTTTCTCAAAAAAGTTTTGATTTCAAAGAGTTTTAGATTTGCGTCATTTTTCTATGACTCGCAAAATCGACTCATACCTGACGCTGCTTTTTTCGAAGTTTCTCAAGAACCATTTGAGCCACAGAATTCGTTCGAAAGTGAACCATCGATAAGGAAATGTTGACAGTTTTGTAAGGCAAAATGGAGGAGAATTTGTCCAGAACGCACAGCAGGAGGCCAACAGAACAAAATATTTTAACTTAAAATATAATTAACAGATGTATTTATTGAAGTCCTCTTCTGTCCAATGGGATTCGTAATCTAACGCCCTGATATCAATCAGGTCAACGCGGATACACATTAAAAACAAAAAAAAACTTTTGATTTCCCGAATTAATCTCAAACTAACGTTATACAATCGTGACCCCGTTTATCTTAGTTAATGGTATAAAATGAGTATGTCGCAAAATTTTATCGACAACTAAGTCCGAGGAATTGGGGTTTATTGTTTTTATTTTGTCTGCTCAAAAAGACAATCAGCAAACGAAATTAACCAGCAAATATGAAATGTAAAGGAAAAACAGTATTCAAAACCATATTTTGTAAAAATTTGAAAATAAATAGTATAAACATCGATAAATCACTGTCGTTTTTCCGCAGTTAATTCATTCAATTAGCAACCTAGCGAAACAAAATAACGATTAACTCCATTACATAACAAGAAAACGTTTGTATTTACAGATCATAAAGTTTTATTAATGCAGCCCATTGATGTATAGCCGTTTTTTAGTTTTTCATAATTATAGCATATCCTACATACGAGGAGAGATAGGAGAGGAAAAGCTGACCGATTATCAACTTGTTTAGTAAAATATTTGAAAAATTAGAGCAAAAGCCTAGTAAATTATCCGTGAAACTAGGTGACACATTTTTTGGATAATTAGCGATCAGCCAAAAACTGTCAACATCTTTCGATATCGATTTAAGAGTTTCGGATACAAGGGCCCTGCTATACGGGACTAGACGAAACGTTCGCAATTTGGCCAAACTGATGGCCAAAGACCTCGAAACTGATCAATAAGGTTCTCTTTCGTATCCCCAGTTAAATGCCTCAAGGCGAAAGATAATAAGCTCATTAGTTTTAATGAAATTTCCAAAATATTGCGTATTTATCCAAAGCGCCTCGTACAGCACTATTTTATCTCGTACATGAAGACTGAGCGAAGATATTCAGGGGTCAATACAAAACAGGAATTACTTTACTAGTGCTGTTTAACACACTACTTTGCTCCAAATATGTCATGGAGCTGCTCAGGATCATTTCCAGTGTTTTATTACTGTTTTCAGTTCGGAATTTGAGTGAATGTGCGCAAAGCGTCGAGCAAACTGAGCAGGTAAGGAACATTGCTAACATATGGCGCTTAAAAGCTATTTTTCAATATTCGATTGTACTTTTTTTGTTTGATGAGTTTTTCCTTAAAAAAATGAAGACGATTAACCAACTAAGAATCAATCAGCCTTGATAGTTGAACATTTATTTCAGCAAATCAATGATTCCAATCAAAGGTTCCAAAAATGATTCCAATTTCTTAGGGTTTATCGCCTGGCTGACTTGCGCCTATTTACAAATCGTGTTTTGGTTAATATTTAAAAAGCCGCATGTTTAATTAATTTAAATGTGGGTTATCTCAATTTGTTGATACTTTTGCTGGTCAGCTAAGTAATTATTTATCTGCGAACCGTTGAAAAACTCATATCGTAATCGTTGGCGCCAAAATTCGCACCAATCGGCTCAAACGCCCGCTTTAAACTCCCATATAAAACCATCCAATTTTCTACTAACACTTATCGTTTTCTACACCAATATTCGTTGGTTTCAGAAACGGTCTATTTATAAAAATTATTTTAATCTATCTAGGACATGTCAAATCCCAGTGAACCCTGCCAGTCGCTTGATCTTAGATCACAGTTATTTTCTGTCATTCATAAAAAAATTGTAAGTTGTTTATACGAGATTCTAATCGATTGTTTAACGCATATGTTGAATTTACAAAATGCCCTTTCCAGCAATAAAGTAGCTGTTAAAGAACTTTAGCTATTGAATTTCCGCTCAAACACACTTTAACAGAACAACTTTATAGAATAAAGTTTCTAAATATTTGACCTAAGTTTCTCTATGTTTAAGGACCCTTTCATTCTATCTCAAACCTCAAAACATTGAGAAACCGTTCACTGAATGAGTGAATCAAACGCGCCATTCAGTTTCAGTGGCAGGCACATAAAGTCAATTTTGACCACGTTTTTAGCACATATTTCCCTCAGTTGAAGAACAAGAATATAAGGGGGCAATTTGCTCGAATTTGAATCAAAAACTCAAAGGACTCCATCAGAAAAAGACAAAGTCACTGTCCAAGTGTTTATTTGATCAAACCGCATAAACAATCCTCTTATTTCAGAATGCCATTCAAAAAAATGTGGAAAAGCCCAGAACCCTATACGACTATTCAACGGTAGGTTCCAACATACTAGAAGAAAAATGACAATAAACAGAAAATTTCAGAGAGTGGTGGCTTACAAGGACCTCATAGACCCGAAATGTCTCTTAGAAATTCTAACGAACGAAGAAAGTGTGATCAGCCAAAAACTCGCAAACTTTGGCAACAGAACGAGCAATCTCAAGCCGATATCCACCTCCAATCAGCTAACAAAAAGAGAGGTCAGCGCGATAAAAGTTTTTTTACAAACTTCTTTTTAGGTATTTTGCCTCAAAAATTTTTGTCTTTAAAAAAGACAGAATTTCCTCACGTCTTTTATTACAGATTGATAAATAGTGC
>NW_026019116.1:7310458-7312591 GCF_020466585.1 Dendroctonus ponderosae
CCCCGCTTAACTCATCATCAATGGTTTAGGTATGGAGGCTGGCAGGTACACGAATATCCGACTTCTGCCGCGGCTTTCCCACATACCTCATCCAGAACACTCTGCCAGATGCCCAAAACACCCAGGCACTGTCCGACATACAAAACGACCTGCCTATAGTGGAAATATCGCGCAAAATACGCCGAAAGCGGGAGGAGCGACGGCATTTCGTAGGACGAGTGCGAGGTCAAACCCAGTCCCAATATCTCACCTTCGGCAGCCAGAGTGGCCAGCCAGGAAAAGCCGAGGCAGAGAGCAGTGTTGAAGGCACAAAGGCAGTTGTCAGTATGTATAGACCAACACCTGGAAAACTTTCCTGAAACGAATGTAACGTTGCCAATCAGCTGGCACCAGTGGAATGGGGCAGGCCCAAAGCCAAAGCTCCCCAGTCGATTGCGGAGAATGTTTGGGCTCTGGACTACAAGACCAAACGCTCCTGTTCCGACGCCCTGCAGGACAAGCTCCCGAAAGAATAACACGCCCTGAATATCCTGGAGGTCCATTCCGGCCAGGAGATAGGTAAGTGCTTCTTAGACAGTCAGTATATTACCAAAACGGGACAATTCAGATTTCCGGGTGGATCTCAAGGATTCCCCAGCGGCCCCAGCGGCCAGCAACCAGGCCAAAGCGGATCGAACTATCAACCCATAGGCGACAGTCCACGCTTTCGGCCTGGAGACGTTTACCCGCCCCCTTCTCAACAACCCGGAGGAACTAACAATCCCCCCAACTTTACCCCTGGATCAGGACCCCCAGGCGAATATCCACCTTCTGGAACCATCGCTTCCGGACAACCCGGAGATAGTGGCGGTGGATACCCATATCCACCTCAAACAATCCCGACTTTCTATCCTGGATATGCCCCAGGTTCCACTGGAGTGCCCAGGGCGCCTCCAGCAGCAGGGCACCCAGGCCAGTACCCAACAAGCATCCGACCTGGCGAAGCTGGTTATCTTCCGCCTGGAGCACGCCCAGGAGAAACCGGCTTAGGATATCCGCCAGGAGGACCCGGATATCCCTCAATCGGTGGACAATATTTAGCGCCCGGAGGAAGCCCGGGAGACAGTGCTAGCCGACCTGGAACACCATATCCCTCAGGTCCACTCTTGCCAGGAACAACTGGAACTGGTCCTCAAGGTATATTGATAAAGACAGTAGAAATACTTGAGTTTGATTTGGACGTTAAAGAAACAACCAGACCAGGTGGAGGAAGTGGTCCATCAGGGACATTTGGCGGCCAACTTGAAGGACAATATCAGAGCCACGCGGGGCAAACTGGGAAATTCTCTGGAACCTTTCATGGCACATACGAAGCGGGAGCTGTTGGGGCTCAAATCGGAGGACCAGGTAGAAGATCTAGAAGCCAACTAATTACCTCTTTCAGGTTATACCCAATCAAATTCACACAAACTGGATTTCTAGGTGCCGCTTATGGACCGGGAAGCGCAGGGGCCTACAAGCCTGGACAATTTCCATCTGGGGCAATTCCTGGGTACTGGAGCGGACCAGGTACTTGCAAATAACCCTTCCGGCTTGTGCAAGTGCAAAGCAAAAATACTTTATCTTATTATGCAGGCACACCTGGATACGGTCCAAGTGCAGGTGAACTGCAGAAACCGGGAGTTGGAGCAATTCCTGGCTATGGACCAGGTGGCTTTATACCTGGACCCCCTGGGGCAAGCACTAGTCCATACCCAGCCACGCCTTCAAGATATCCAGGGGCGCCAGCAGGTACCACTCGATAAATATCAGATTATTTTGTAAAGCTCCGGGGGCGTTTCTCTTCTTCATCTTCCTCGTACGTTAGGACTCAGAGTCCTGTGTTTTTCTTCAACTTCCTAGTCCTGGGATGCTGATGTCCAGCTTTCGTACCATCGCTCCGGTAGTCTTCCTGCGAGTCTTGAGCTGTTAGGTTTTTGGTCTTTGGCGATTTTTGCCATTCGGTCGTCGGCCATTCTCTCTACATGGTCTCCCCACGCTCTTCTCCTTGCTCTGGTCTATCTTACAACATCCGAAACCTTACAGGTATCTCTAATTTCCTCACTCCTTTTCATATCGTATAGTGTGTGTCCTGTTATGGATCTTAGGACTCGC
>NW_026019116.1:7313590-7322763 GCF_020466585.1 Dendroctonus ponderosae
AGATCTATGAAACACATGAACGCCGGTTTGTTGAATTCAATAGCTTTTTCGGCTATTTGGCGGAGTATGAATATGGCATCTATAGTGGATCTATTGTGTCCTTGCTGCTCCTCACATATTCCCGTGCTGGTCACTTTTTCTGCCAATATTTTTGTCAACAGCTTGTGCTGAGAAGGGTAATTCCTCTATAGTTTTTGGGGTCTGTTTTCTCTTCTTTTTTGAAGATTGGGGTTGTTATGCTGTCCTTCCATTCTGAAGGTACTTTTTGTAGATATAATATTTTATTGTAAAAATCTTTTAATTCATCCATGAGTGCATCCCCTCCATACTTGATTATTTCGTTCGTTATCTCGTCTATACCAAGTGATTTTCTGTTTTTTAGAGCGGTTGCCGTTTGTTTGATTTTCTCTATAGGTATCTGCCAAGTTGGTGGTGTTTCTTCAGTTGTGGGTGTCTCCTTGGTCTCCGCGATTTCCTCTTTATTACGGTAGAGTTGTTCAAAGTGTTTTTCCCAGTCTTCAGTAGTGATCTTTGAAATTTGGATATAATTGTTAACTGGTCTTTTTCTATTCCTTGACATATTCTAGATTCTTTTCTGTCCTTCATATAGGTCGCGTTCCATATCGGCAGATAATTTTTTGAGTATACTGGTTGTTTCGTTCTGTTTTTTCTTATTTGGTATGTCGTGACTCTTATTTTTAGAACTTAAAGCTCTTACGTGCAGCACTTGGGAGGGGTGAATGTTTCTGTTTGTTATTATATAATTTATTATGGACTTTTGTCTTCGCGTGTGCGTTTCATAGTTAACATTTCCACACAGGTTATGGACCAGGCACTGGAGGCGCTCCCGGTTCACCGGGTCTGTACCAAACAGTTCCAGAATATGGCACGGGGCCGGCAGAATTGCAGAAACCCGGATCGGAACTAGGCGCGGCCACTCATCCAGGACATCCTAGCGTTTATATACCTGGACAAGCACCTGCCGGAGTTAGCCCTGGATCGTACGCACCAGGACCATCCAGCGTCCAACCAGGTAATTAAAAAATATGCCCAAAAACTCCAGTTGAAATGACCTGCAACTCAATCTGGCTCAGGTTATGGACCAGGCCCTGGGGAGTTGCAAAAACCCGGAACCACAGGAGGGGCGGGCTATACTCCTGGTCAGACTGGTCCAACCACTGGTTATTACCCTGGATATCCAGGTTTGCCAGCAGGTAGGACATTAATACGGGAAATTTTCTATTCGTGCGGAAATGTAGCTGTTCAAAGTCCAGTCATAAGAGATTTAAAAAACACTCCAATCAGGAGAGGAATATTCCGCAAAGTTCCTACTTAAACTTAAGGACTAATACACGTGATAATTTCAGGATTCACGCCAGGTGTATCGGGATACCCTTCAAGTTATGCACCTGGACAAATACCTACTGGGCCCGGCGCTGGAATTTACCCAGGAGCGCCAGGAGGAGGGTATCCAGGCTCACCAGCAGGTAAGAGAATGAGTACTTGAATCAACAGCAAACAGAGCTAGTCAATAGAGAGGACCAAGGGCTCCTTGTAAACATTTTTCGAAAGTACACTCGATTTGTAGGCGCTGGAAGTACGGGAGGAACAGGGGCCATTCAACCAGGTGCCAGTACTATAGGCGGTTCCAGTGAAGCAGGTAGAACTAAATTAAAAAGTTTGCTTACAGCGCGCTAAATTACGTTTTGCTCAATCAGGAAGAGCATTAGGCGGAAGTCATTTTTCTAACGCCCAATGGGTTCCACCAGGTAAAGGAAACGACGTTTTAATAAAAAATACTTCTATGGGCTCTGGTATTGTCGTAGGAACTGAAGCTGCTGGCCCCCCAGGAACTACACCAGGCCAATATGGACCAGGAGTTTCAACTCATCCAGGACAGCCTCCAATCGTAGGTCCCTCAGGACTTGCAGGTCAAGGTGTCGGCCCCGGTGGACAAGGCTATGCACCTGGAGGACCCGGAGGACCAGGATACGGACCTGGGAGTCAAGGATACGGACCCGGGAGTCAAGGTTACAGACCCGGGAGTCAAGGATACGGACCCGGGAGTCAAGGATACGGACCCGGGAGTCAAGGATACGGACCTGGGGGTCAAGGCTATGCACCCGGAGGACAAAGTTTTGCACCTGGCGGTCAAGGCTCTGGACCTGGTGTTCAAGGAGCAGGCTCTGGCAGTCAACTGTATGGACCGGGCGCACAAGGAGGTCAAACTTATGCACCAGGCGGTCAAGGTTATGCTCCAGGAGGTCAATCACATGCACCGGGAGGTCAAGGTTATACTCCAGGAGGTCAATCTTATGCACCGGGAGGTCCAGGTGTAGCACCTGGAGGTCAAGGTTATGCACCTGGAGGTCCAATTTATGGACCTAGCGGTCAAGGGTATGTACCTGGAGGACAGAGCGCTGCACCAGGAGGTCAGAGCGTTGGACCTGGCGGTCCTGGTTATGGACCTGGGGCATATCCAGGTGGCCCTTATCCGCCAGCAGGTGGTTACACACCAGGCTCTACAGGAACCACTGGGGGAGTGGTTCCTCCGGGACAATATGTCCAAGGAGGAGCAGGTGATAATTACCATTAAATTCATGAATAAAACATATTGTTCTACCCAATGGATTGTTGCAGGGGGTGGATTAGCAGGCGGAGCAGGTGCGGGAGGCCAATGGGGACAAACCGGAGGTGGTTTAATAACGTTCAACGTAAACACCCTTTGACTGTTGTGTTTGCAGCAATTGACGACGCCGACTCCCAAGTGCAAACATCAGTGAAACAAACCAACAACGAAACGATTGCGAATGCTCAAGCGCATGGAAAGTTCCAAGGCGGAACCTCGCAGTCCCAAGTATCGGGAACCTATTCAGGATCGGGGTCGTTCAGTGCGTCTGCTGGATCAGACGATGGTAAGCGGGGAGCTTTGACTCAAGTGGCTGGAGGAAAAGATGGAGCGCAAAGTAGTGCACAAGGAAGAGGGGGAGCCGGGCAGTCTCAAGCGCAGGTTACTCTTGATTCTGGATCAGGTGATACTTTATCCACAGCCCAAACGTCTGGTAAGATGATAATAATAATAATAATAATGTATATTTCTTCATCATCAGGGTACTAATACTACTACGGTTGATGACAGGTATACAACATGGGACGCAAACTCAAGTAAGAGCAAGCGAAAAAGGAGGACTAGCGGACGCTCAAGCGAATGGCCCTGGCCCGACGTCTTCCCAAGCTCAGATCGGGTTTACTCCACATGACGAGCTGGAAAGTGACAACCAAACAACACCGTTTAGAGGAGGAGGCACAGCAGCCGCCCAAAGTGGCACATTGTCCGGGATGACGCAGACGCAGATCCAAGGAAAATTCCGATACGGAATCAGGTATTTATGTTCCTCTGTTGCCCAGTAAATAACCCATTTGGTGTGAACCACATGCAGATATCAAGGAGCGGCTCAAGCTGGATCGGGATCAGTAGCAATAAGGAACCTGACTGAACCAACAGGATATTTCAAGCCGATCAACTTCACAGCTAACAAAATCAGTCACAATAAACAGTCACAGAGCCAGCAATCGTCAATTGCCGTCCCATCAAAACCGCCACCAACATCAGTTGGAAAGAAACTGGATGTGCCTTTATCTGAAACCCTGACTGGCGCAGAATCGAGTCGAGAGGTAAATATATGAAAGTTCTAAATAAACGGCTAAAGGTCCCAGCTAGCACTTAACGTGAAAACGACGTGGTCAAAGTCACCAATTTTCTCACGTTATATTGACGTCTGCAATTGTCACAATAGCACGTGATAATCACGAGATAATTTCCGCGCGTTAGCTGGGACAGATACTAAATTATCTCAAGAAAAGAAAAACAAAATCAAATGTAGAAACTGTTCGAAATCCAGGTTCAGAAGGTGGACCCGGTTTCCCAAGAAGATCCAGTCGTTGTGTCTGCCCCGACGGAAACTCCAGCAGAATACGAAGAGCCGGATTATGCAGATGAAGAGTACCCTGATGAGGCCTCCCATGAACAAAACACCGAGTATCCGCAACCGCTGAGCTCGCCGTCGAGAAGAAATTTAGAACCGCCTGAAACTCGTCAATCCGCAGTACCGATCCAGAAAACTCACACCCCAAGAGTAGTGAGCCAAAGCTCAGACAGTCAGAAACAACACATTGTCTTGGACCCCTTGGAGGATCTGGATGCCACAGTGCATCAAAGCAAGGGCAGTTTTCCGGAAGATGGGATGGTATTGCAAGCGGGACAAGTTATTCCAGGTTTGTTGATTGATAACGAACTTGAATAAGTGGTTGTTTTGCAAACCAATGACATTGATTTTTATTTGCAGGTTCACCAGGATACCAAATCCCCGCAGGATTCCGGGGAAGGGTCAAAGCCATAGCGAACGGGCCCAACACTTATGCAATAGGCAGAAACGCTCAAGCTCAAAGCGTCACTTTATCGCCAGGAAGCGGCAGAGTAATCTACAGCAAATCCAGAACACCCAACCCGGTATACGGTGTGGTCACTAGAACTACATACAAAAACGGAAACTACGGCTCGGGGTACGCATATCAACCCATATACCAACCGGTAGGATACAGGGTGAAAAGTGGAAAAGTGCTGCCGAACTTTGTGTCGGTAAGCAAGTCCGAAGCAGGCTCCACCAACCCGAATACCGGGAAAAAGTCACCGGATATTTACTATACGCAAAGCAGTTCATGCGGGATGTTTACGAATTCGTGCGTGTATGCCAATGGAAAGAAAACGTGTTTTCCTGTACGGAAAACCAACCCGGACGGAAGTCCGATGAGCTGTTGATGTTCTCGGAAAGTTTGTGCGAACAATAAATCTGGACAATCGATGAACCTGGGGCCAGTAGATCTTACTACTTAAAATATAGTGGTTTGAATATAAATTCTATTAAATTTGCAATTTACTCTCGGGGTTAGGCGATGTCTCCCAATCCCAACTGCACGAGACACGCACATTACGAGTATAACTGTATTATTAACTTAGAATAATAACGCAAAATGTATTGTTGTAAAATACAGACAATTCGACCTGTTGGTGCAAGTCACTCAATCAACTAATTTTATTTCATTGAAAATCAGACCTGAAAAAGGGAAGAAAACATCAACATTTACGGGTTGATGCCTAGATCTGCAAGGTGAGGTGGATCTCCACTTTCGCATATCATTTCAACGCAAAGTTTCAAGTTTCCAAGTGTAGTGCGTGCTTTTGAATCCTCCCTTAAATATGGATAGGCAATAGAGGATGGGGCGCCAGTTTGCGGAAAGCAGGTAAGGAGGATTATTAATCTATAAACCCTTAACTTGAACTGAGTTTGGTTTCGCGAGAAACAATTAAAGTTGTATTCACTTCTCTAATTCTATTTTAGAATTCGTTTATGTTAGGCCTGGGTAACACTGTGTTGAGTTGCGCTTTTGAGTTGTTGCCGCTCTCTGAGTTAACGAGTTTTAACTAATTGGCTAAAAAGTTATAACTCATGGCCGATGACGGAATTTCAACACCTAACAAAAAAGCTATCAACATATTGCTTTTGCGCATACGATTGCTTGAAACTCTTTGGTTAAAACGGGAAAATCCGGAAATTTTGATGAAACTTAACAAAACTTTTCAGAGTTTTCCAAATATTGATTATATCCTTTAGATTTCTGTGACCGTTTTTTGAGGAAACCAAAATTTTGTCGAAGTAAAAAACAACACATAATAAACACGTGTTTATTATGGTGCGTCCTGACCTGACGAGCCGAGTTAGAGCCGCGGTAAATTGCTTCAAACCGACTAGATAAAGGCAAAAATCAAACAACACAAAAAACCTTTTAAGTTTCAATCGTTACACTCTGTAATTAAAATGACAAACTGAAAAAAAAACACACTGGTCACTGATACAAATTAAATATAAATAGGCAACATATAAAAATATATTATATCTTAAACTAAATAAATTACATATATCAATTAGATGTTAGTTTCCATGTTAAAAAAATAGCTTTCCTAAAAATGACTTGGGTAACTTAAAAAAAATGAAGAAAAAAGAACAAAAAAACATATTTACAAAAATGCACTTAGGTCGTCCTCAACATCGCTGCTGGATTGAGCGAGAACAGTTCCTCTATGAGAAAATGTGGTAGAATTGTGATTACGCAATCTAGAAAAACAAGGTTCGTCAATCCACCAACAGCATTTAGCAAACTTTATCGTTAAAAAATTGTTTTAGTCACATGCACAGAGTTAAACAAATCTCGTGAAGATTTTCATGCGTCTAAAATTAGAAGCGCATTTACTGGTGCCTCGATTACTTACGCAGTCGTTTTCGTCATCAAAAATCGCCATTTCCTCGCCACCATCCTCCTTCTCCATACTACAGAGCAAAGCGATAGGAACAGAGATAATAGATTTTATAAATTGCCATATAAACCTTCATTAGTAAAAGTAAGGCCTTAGTCACGAAAGACTTGCCGACTCTACAGGTGTTTGCAGTAAACTTGCAAATTTACAGAACAATATGAGACTCGCATTTTTCCCAACTTGCCTAAACCAAATAAGCTGAACGTTTTATCTAATATAACAAATACTGAATCAACCTTTTATCGAAAATAGCAAATGATTTGCAGTTATCCATCCATATAAACAAACTTTTAGAAGCTTTTGCTTCAAAATGAATGCGAAAGTGGAAGCCTTGAATTAAATTACACTGTCACCGTGCATAAAAGCACCTAAACCTCCTCCATAAATAATCGTACTAACCTTGTATGTAGATGCTGCAGCTGGACCTGGAAGTTGTCCACTTGCTCCTGGAGCTCATCGTTTGCTCGCTGCAGTTTTCTTGAATGATTCTGCGTGGTGTCCAGTTCGTCTTCCAGCACAGCCAGATCCTTCTTCAAATCCTCCACCCGAATTCTGAGTTTCTTCACCTCCGCTTCGTACTGTTCAGCTCTTCGAGCCGCATGAGCCAGTTCGGTCATTTTGTCTTGCAGCATTTTTTTCAGCTTAGTTTGGGCATGTTTCAGCTCGGAGATTTCCTATAAAATATCATCAGACTTTGCACCACTTGTCTCTCTTGGTTAACCTACTTTGTTTTTATCACTAATGTCTTGTTGGAGTTGCCGAATTTCTATATCGGAGGAACTCAACGTTCTGCTGCCTTTTCTTTCCAGCCTTTCCTGCATGTCGCGCAGCTCGTTTCTTAGCTTTTTATTGTCTCGCTCCAAGCTCAACTTTTCCGTTTCTAATCGCTCTCTTTTGCCCCACTCAGATGCGTTTTCTGCTTGAAGTCGCTCAAGCTGTAATATGACAAAACACCAAAATAAATCGAGGACAAAAAGGGCACCGAAGCAACTCACCTCGGCTCTTAGATCGTTGAGTTTCTTGTCCATCCCTTCACGGCTGCTGGATTCTTCCAGCAAATCTGACTTGATGATCAGGATTTCCTTTTCATGATCATCCTGCAAGCAAAGCAGCTGCCTCATGACTTCTTGCTTCGCTTCCCTGAGCTCGTCACATTTCTCTTTTTCTTCATGCAACTCCGCTGATATCCGGTCAAGGATTCTATGCAACGAGTCTTTTTCCCTGCGAAAAGTTAAATTGCCCGTAACATGAAGCAATTAGATGTAGACAGACACTCACTCTCTTTCAATGGTTATCGTTTTGGAGGCCTCCTCCAATTTCAACTGGAGCATTGAAATTTGCTGCAAGGCATTCTCCTCATCCATGATGGCCAAGGATTTTGCGCCCAAGTCACAAAGCTTCTTAGGAACTGCCCCTCTTAGACTTTCGACTTCGTCGTCCAATCTTGAAATGTTTTCTCTATTAATTGGCACGATATCATTAAAAATGGGAGTGACTGACCTTAAATTACTATCACTAGTTCTGCCGTTAATTTCTGCCTCTAAAGGTCCAGTGCTGTCGCACTCCGGATTGCTCTGGCTGGAAGAAACTCCATTCTGGCGCTCTCGGTCAATTAATAAATCTCTGGATGGAGAGGTGATTCCCTTTAGCTCTTTGCACGGGGCCTCTTTAACTGGAGACCCGTTGCTAAAGCGAAGTCAAATTATTAAGTTTAATGAGTGGATGGTGTTTTAGTTAACGCACCTAAAGGCAAAGTCTTTCAAGGGATCCTCACCGAGAGCTTCAAATATCTGACTATCAAACTGGCCCGCATGCTTCAACAGCAAAAGATGAATTTTTTCAATCTCCCGCTTCAACTGATCGTTTTGGGCTTCGACCTCATCTTTATCGCGCTTGTGGCCAGACGCCTCTTTGACGGAAGTTTCCAATTTGGTTCGCAGCTGCTTACATTCTTCTCTAATTCATAAGATAAAACAGCCACTATTGAAGCCAGAGGTAATTCACTAGTTACCGAGCTTTGTTACGTTCGTTTCGCACTTTTGACCACTTTTCTCTCCAGTTGGCCGTGCAATCCGACCACCATCGCATGGTTTTCTCCATTTGGGCCGCTCTGCCTTTGGCTTCTTCTAACTCTCGTTGCCGCAACGCCTGTAAGACTTGCTCAGTTAAAGAGTGGAACTATTTGCAAGAAATATAACACAGACCTCATTAGCTTCCCACTCTGAAACATCCCCGATCCTCGAAGACACAGAGGCCGTATCGTGACTGTCGCGAGGATGTTTTCGTGAAGAAGTGCCACCACCTGTGGTGTTTTGAGCCATAGTGGGTCTGAAACAACTTTCGTTTAGGTGGCCCTTGAACTAATGTTGATGGTCACACATGTAAGAACGGAACGATGTAATGGCAGAAGTGTGCAGAAATTGATTATTTTCTTTGAAATTTTCTCAACTCCGCCTGCATGCCGCTCAAGGGCGGATCCAGGGGGGGTTACTCGAAAAAAGCAGCGTCATGTTCAAGTGGATTTTGCAACTCGCAAATCTTAAACTTGAATTCAAGCCTTTTTTGAGAAAACTGCCAACATTTTCCCATCCATGTTTCACTTTCTAAAAAGGTCATTCATTTCTGTCTAGAATGATGTACAAATGAGCGTTCTTGCTCATTTTGTCTCCGAGAAATGAGCAAAAATGAGACGTAAAACATGGAATTTTGGCATAATCTTGCACCTAAGTGTGTGATATTCAAATTTCGCTTTCTGGGTCAAAACTACTCGAATTTCCTCACTCACGTTGTTACGACTGAA
>NW_026019116.1:7322863-7324118 GCF_020466585.1 Dendroctonus ponderosae
TCCAAACATCTAATTTGATCACTTTAATAGAATAGAACTATTTCGAGGCCTCATTCAGCTGGACTCAAGTTCATGTAGAAATGTTCACTTAAAATTAATTGGGGCTGAAACCCTAGACGGGCACCATATTTTCTAAGCTCTCGAAACGTTGTTCACCTGGATGTGCAGAAATAAGTTACGTACGTCTTGAGCAAGGCAAACTCTTTAACTTTTATTGCCAATTACGGGTGTTATTTTCGTGTGGCGGTTACTGGGGTCGGTATATTTAAACGCACAATCGGAAATGCACATGTATACCAGGATATCTCAAGTTGTTTTATGAGAAGCGCATTCCAGCTGGTTGGGCTGGGATGATTGTAAACGCGAGAAAAAACACTCTTTTAACGAAAAAATACGACTCGTCTGCTCAAGGAGAAGATGCAGGGCCTCATGCTGGAAGCCTGAAAAAGGCCAGGATTTAAACTAGATCAGCCCTGGTATAATAATTGATTGAATCCGGAGCTTGCTAGAACCAGAGCAGGATTTTCAATATGCCGCAGTAATTTTATGTGACATGACACGTGCCACAGCTTTCCCTGCAGCCACGTGCAGCAGGCAGACAAAACACCGTGCGTTGCTTAAAATAGGTGCAAGTTGCCTCTAACCCTCTTTACTTCTTTTTCTATATTTAGGTGGTTATTGACAAAATCCCACATTTCACTAGAGGCCTTTAGGCGCCGGAAGACTCGGATCATTCTCGCTTGAAAATGATTGCAAAATCGCCCCGGACATATTTCAATGTTCCAATATGTAAGACACATTTTTAAATGCAAACGAAAGACCGTAATAGAGGAAATTGAAAATAAACAATTGTTAGGTAACTTCCGTTCCGGTAGGGAACCATCTGACTGCAGCAGTCAGTTGTTGTTGCAATGGAACTTAATAAAATAAACACACTTTTTAATGGAGACCAGAAATGGCTTCCTCAGGCTGTTCAGCCACATTTGGAACGAATTGTTCGTTTAAGTAAAAAACAACAATTATTATAGAAAGAGGCTGTTTGCTAATGTTAACGAGCCATTAGTTAGTGTACTGTGTGAAATTCGAATATTTTTTTTTGGCAAGGCATCATATAGATAATCAATCTTTTAGGTCATTTATTATTGACGAAGCACCTTAACCCGCATACTAGAATTGTCACAACATTAAATATATCTAAATTAATTTAGGTCAAGTCGATTTTTTTTGGTTGACGTCAAAGTACCTACGCAGTCCG
>NW_026019116.1:7324218-7327467 GCF_020466585.1 Dendroctonus ponderosae
GTTTTTGCTCATTTCTCGGAAGCAAACTGAGCAAGCACGCTCATTTTTACAGAATTCCAGAGAGAACTAAATGGCCTTTTTAGAAAGTGAACCATCGATAAGGAAATGCTGGCAGTTTTCTCAAAAAAGTTTCAATTTCAACGAGTTTTAGATTTACGTGCTTTTTCTCTGACTCGCAAAATATACTCAAACATGACGCTGCTTTTTTCGAAGTTTCTCAGGGCCCATTTGAGCCACAGAATTCGTTTTGGCATCGTTGGAAAGGGAATTGAAAACTCGATTCAGTCGTAACAACTTGGGTGAGGAAATTCGAGTAGTTTTGACTAATTCAACAAATTCTCACTAATTGTTCAAGTTGGGGTTAGCTTGGCTTGGGGGCTGAAGCAGATCGAAATGAGTCGTTTCAAATGAAATCCACTATTGCACCATCACATTTGTGTTATGGGGGGAATCTAAAAACAATCAGCGTTTTTATTTTTTCAGTTGGAACCAAAAAAATGCCAAGAATGGTACGTGACAGCGAGTAGAGGAGATTGCCAGGAGCTGCTGAAGCTGGCCAGAGACGAGCCAAGATTAGTCAACAAAAAGGTAAGTTTCCATATAAAAAGTCAAGAGGTTTTTCCTGATTTTGCGTTAACAACTGCAAAGAATAAACAGCAACGGCAGCCAACCCACCCTTAAACGGTACGAATGGAAATTAAAAACGACACTAAAAGGTTCTAGGATATGCCTAATTAAGTACATGTGTTCCATCTTCGGTTACAGCCGTCATTAGATGAGCAAGACGTATGGGCATGTTTCTAAGTGTTGAAGAAATACGCATTATTAATTATTACATGTGTAACTTTTTCTGACACTAATGCACCATTCTGCTGTGGGAAATGGATCGGTAGTGGTTGCGGCCATTGGGGTTTTGGGGACCCACTGGTGGGACCCGTTATTAGGCAGGTTCATGTTGAAATGCATCAACGGTTCTAGATGATTCAGATTTTCTAATTTTTAAGCAGATTATCGCATGTAAAATCCGGCATACGATCAGCTATTAAGTAGGCACTTTGCTTGCAATTCTTAGTCCCATTACCGAGACGAGTCCATCAAACCTCTCGATATCAGGCCATAAAACAGTTTCTGAGATATTGTATGCAAATCGGCAGGAATATCAAACGGTAGGCTGCATTCGCAAATGGGATTTTTCTACGACTGCAACCACGATCATTTTCACTCGGCGGTAATGATAGCTTTTATGCAGCTTTTTACCGGCAGATAAGTCGTGTAATGGTGTACATTTTGTTTACATAATGTCTTGCCCGCTTATCAGGAATCGGGAATATCTAATGGTTTAATAGTACCAAATTGTTGGGTTGTTCATAGATGGGATTGTTTGATGTGTTGGTTTAATTGGGCGCGCTCGAATGTGACCTTTAACGATCAGATTTAAGACCAGATTGGGGGAGTATCTAGGGCTAAACATTGCAGTTTAGTACGTGACTTTGTGCTTGTCTTCTATTTTCTTCCTGCTGGTTCTTCATATGATTGGCTGTGGCCTGTTGATGTCTGGTATGTTGGCTGGTTGTAGAAAGAGGTAGAAAATGCAACATTTGGACTAGCGAAATGGCTGATTTGACTGAAAAACTAGGAAATAAGTTTACTTTGAATTTGTTCTAAAATCGCTCAGTTCTGGCGCTCAGACATATCGTGCCCTGTATACGAGCGGAGCCCATTCGTGTCGAATAGTCGTTAATCATTTTAAAACAGTGACTGTCGACTCCGATTTTGCTCGACACGAGACTACACGTCCTGTTTTACATAAATGTTCAATTTCAATTTTTTTGAGATGATTTTTATAATGAAATGCCACTGGCGAATTGACCTTCCGACAGGCTTTATGGCCATCGGGATCGTCCATGCCAGAGAATCCAGTTGCACTGTCAACTTCCGTGAGATACTGTGCTGTAGGCACACAGCTGGTGATAATCAGCCAAGAGCCCACTAAAAGATAATTAATCCAATGGCCGTAGTAGATAGGTGAACAGAAATAAAAAAATCTAAATTAATTGCAAAGGGCGTTAATAAATGGCCGAAATGACACCTACAAAAAAACAAACGGAGAAAATCTGGTTCACGTCCACGTGATTTACCGTACGGCCAATCCCACACTGTTTAAATGAGAGCACAGCCGGGACCACCCTGATTTAACGTGCGCTTTTAGCGTCTGTAAACGATAACGTTAAATAAAAATTTGGAAATTTTTTGCCTTTTTGAAGGTTGATCGGTTCAATGAGATTCACGTATTCGTTCCATATCCGTTCTGACTTTGAGGCAATTTATCACTCTGTCATCGCGGGAGTCTGAAGAATGTTAAAAGGCGTCAAACTAGCCGGATTTGACGTACGCATTTGACCGTACTGGCGCCAGCATTCCAAAATGCAATAAATCACCGTGGAATGGCACATTCTGACGATTTTGCCATTGAAATCTGAAACTTTTGTAGGAATTCGCTATGTCCGAGATAACACCGAAACCTCTTTGGGATAATCGATTGCACTTACATAGATAACTCACTGCTCTTAAACTATAATAGTTCAAAGTCCAGCTTGGAAGAGTTTGTTGGTAACGTTGGACTTGGGGTAGGTTTTTTAAAGGCAGCTCTGTATATTCCGGAAAAAATTGATGAGTGTTGGCGCCGTTTAAGCAGGCAGGTGTCAAATTTTAAGGGTCTAAACATCCGTTTTTAGTTATCCGGGCCAATTAACAAGACTCCCGAAAGTTTTTGGTTAATTTGCAGCCATTTAACGACCCTCTCAGGTTTAATTTTTCATTCCCTGCTAAATTATGTATGGTTTGCGAATTGTTGAACCAGGAATTCCAATCAATTTCTCAACGGTATTGAATTTCAGCATTCTTGTGACTGCAGTCGATTATCGATAGCGATAATTAGCAAATTATTAAATATTTCACTGGTGGGGTACTCGTTAAGGAGTTTATTTGAAAAACTCCGGTAAGTTTGTGATTGAACTGAACTGAACTGCTAATGGAACAGGGAAGTTGTGATGTCCGGCGTAATGATAGATAGAAGTGTGTCTGTATTGAAGCCTATAACATAACTTGAAACATATTTTATTCAATACAATAGTTTTGTTTTTTTACAAACTTCTTTTTGGGTGTTTCGCCTCAAAAATTTTTGTCTTAAAAAAAGACAGAATTTCCTCACGTCTTTTATTACAGATTGATAAATAGTGCTCCTATTTC
>NW_026019116.1:7327567-7328935 GCF_020466585.1 Dendroctonus ponderosae
TATATATAAATAAACAATTAAAGTTCTCTGCTACATTTAGGTAGGTACTGCTTTTTATAAAGATTAAATCTAATTTAATGGTTTTTTCAATTTATCCAGGTTTGTGGAAAAAGTTTCATCTGTTTCGCTATACAAAATTGTTCTTTCAGTTTAAAGTAAAAAAAACATGGTTAAAAGGAGGATATGAAATTAATGTAGTGAAGCCTTCTTGTTTGAACTAAAACACACTTTCTAAAATAAAGTCTACTTAATAATTGTTCTATGAAAGCGCAAATTTGATCGTTTTTCATGTGTTGGGCCTTTCGACTTGTCCTTTCTTTTGATCTAATTGGAAAACATTGGAAAAATACGATCTTTCGCATGATTTCAGAATGAAAAAGTTATTTAATTTTCCTCCGCACACAAAAGAGTTTACACTCATCTGATTACGACGAAGAAATTCTTAACATGAGGAAAATGGGTATCGCATACAAACCACAAATACTGTGGATTCAAAAGACATTTTCCGGCAGATGCCTTGAAAAGGCGGCAACCGTCGAGAAAGTCTAAAAAACCGGGAAAGTTGAAAAACAAATTAGCATTTTACTACGACAATTACTTAATGGTTCCACAAAAAATCGATAAATTACACGAGAAGAAACGAAAAACAGTTATGAATGCCGAGGTGTTTGCAATATGGACAGTGGAACACGCAACAACTTAGCTCCCAAAGTGTTGCAGGAAAAATTCGGTTTTCCGGGAATTTATTTGAGAAGCTTGTGATTGACAGTCTGCAGTTTGAAGATCTTGGACAGTTTAAATGTGTTTTGTATGCGTAAGAGGTTTTTTGCAAAATGCAGATCACGGAAAAAATAGTCACCAGAACAAGAATTCACTTATTAATAAATTGAAGCAAAGTTGCAACAAAATGCAAAAGAAAAGTCGGTTTCTTTTGGTTGCCATCACTTCCTAAAAAGGCCATTTATTTCTGTCTAGAATGATGTACAAATGAGCATTCTTGCTCCTTTTGCCTTCGAGAAATGAGCAAAAACAGGATGGAAAACATGGAATTTTGGCATAATTTTGCACCTAAGTGTCTGATATTGAAATTTCGCTTTCTGGGTCAAAACTGCTCGAATTTCCTCACTCATGTTATTACGACTGAATCGACTTTTCAATTCTCTATCCAACGATGCCAAAACGAATTCTGTGGTTCGAATGGTTCTTGAGAAACCTCGAAAAAAGCAGCGTCATGTTCAAGTGGATTTTGCAACTAAAAAAAAACCACGCAAACCTAAAACTTCTTGAATTCAAGCATTTTTTGAGAAAACTGCCAACATTTCCTTATCGATGGTTCACTTTCTAAGAAGGCCATTTATTTCTCTCTAG
>NW_026019116.1:7329035-7338213 GCF_020466585.1 Dendroctonus ponderosae
AGATCTATGAAACACATGAACGCCGGTTTGTTGAATTCAATAGCTTTTTCGGCTATTTGACGGAGTATGAATATGGCATCTATAGTGGATCTATTGTGTCTGAAACCTTGCTGATCCTCACATATTCCCGTGCTGGTCACTTCTTCTGCCAATATTTTTGTCAACAGCTTCGAAACTGTGCTGACAAGGGTGATTCCTCTATAGTTTTGGGTCTGTTTTGTCTCCTTTTTTGAAGATTGGGATTGTTATGCTGTCCTTCCATTCTGAAGGTACTTTTTGTAGATATAATATTTTATTGTAAAAATCTTTTAATTCATCTCCTCCATACTTGATCATTTCGTTCGTTATCTCGTCTATACCAGGTGATTTTCTGTTTTTTAGAGCGGTTGCCGTTTGCTTGATTTTCTCTATCGGTATCTGCCAAGTTGGTGGTGTTTCTTCAGTTGTGGGTGTCTCCTTGGTCTCCGTGTTTTCCTCTTTATTACGGTAGAGTTGTTCAAAGTGTTTTTCCCAGTATTCAGTAGTGATCTTTGAAATTTGGATATATTCGTTAACTGGTCTTTTTCTATTCCTTGGCATATTCCAGATTCTTTTCTGTCTTTCATATAGGTCGTTTTGAGTTTACTGGTTGTTTCGTTCTGTTTATTTATATATGGTGACTCTTATTTTTGCCATTACGAGATTGTGATTAGTAACAGCATTTGCAGAACTTAAAGCTCCTACGTCCAGCACTTGGGAGGGGTGAATGTTTCTGTTTTTTATTATATAATCTATTATGGACTTTTGTCTTCGTGTGTGCGTTTCATAGTTAACATTTCCACACAGGTTATGGACCAGGCACTGGAGGAGCTCCCGGTTCACCGGGTCTGTACCAAACAGTTCCAGAATATGGCACGGGGCCGGCAGAATTGCAGAAACCCGGATCGGAACTAGGCGCGGCCACTCATCCAGGACATCCTAGCGTTTATATACCTGGACAAGCACCTGCCGGAGTTAGCCCTGGATCGTACGCACCAGGACCATCCAGCGTCCAACCAGGTAATTAAAAAATATGCCCAAAAACTCCAGTTGAAATGACCTGCAACTCAATCTGGCTCAGGTTATGGACCAGGCCCTGGGGAGTTGCAAAAACCCGGAACCACAGGAGGGGCGGGCTATACTCCTGGTCAGACTGGTCCAACCACTGGTTATTACCCTGGATATCCAGGTTTGCCAGCAGGTAGGACATTAATACGGGAAATTTTCTATTCGTGCGGAAATGTAGCTGTTCAAAGTCCAGTCATAAGAGATTTAAAAAACACTCCAATCAGGAGAGGAATATTCCGCAAAGTTCCTACTTAAACTTAAGGACTAATACACGTGATAATTTCAGGATTCACGCCAGGTGTATCGGGATACCCTTCAAGTTATGCACCTGGACAAATACCTACTGGGCCCGGCGCTGGAATTTACCCAGGAGCGCCAGGAGGAGGGTATCCAGGCTCACCAGCAGGTAAGAGAATGAGTACTTGAATCAACAGCAAACAGAGCTAGTCAATAGAGAGGACCAAGGGCTCCTTGTAAACATTTTTCGAAAGTACACTCGATTTGTAGGCGCTGGAAGTACGGGAGGAACAGGGGCCATTCAACCAGGTGCCAGTACTATAGGCGGTTCCAGTGAAGCAGGTAGAACTAAATTAAAAAGTTTGCTTACAGCGCGCTAAATTACGTTTTGCTCAATCAGGAAGAGCATTAGGCGGAAGTCATTTTTCTAACGCCCAATGGGTTCCACCAGGTAAAGGAAACGACGTTTTAATAAAAAATACTTCTATGGGCTCTGGTATTGTCGTAGGAACTGAAGCTGCTGGCCCCCCAGGAACTACACCAGGCCAATATGGACCAGGAGTTTCAACTCATCCAGGACAGCCTCCAATCGTAGGTCCCTCAGGACTTGCAGGTCAAGGTGTCGGCCCCGGTGGACAAGGCTATGCACCTGGAGGACCCGGAGGACCAGGATACGGACCTGGGAGTCAAGGATACGGACCCGGGAGTCAAGGTTACAGACCCGGGAGTCAAGGATACGGACCCGGGAGTCAAGGATACGGACCCGGGAGTCAAGGATACGGACCTGGGGGTCAAGGCTATGCACCCGGAGGACAAAGTTTTGCACCTGGCGGTCAAGGCTCTGGACCTGGTGTTCAAGGAGCAGGCTCTGGCAGTCAACTGTATGGACCGGGCGCACAAGGAGGTCAAACTTATGCACCAGGCGGTCAAGGTTATGCTCCAGGAGGTCAATCACATGCACCGGGAGGTCAAGGTTATACTCCAGGAGGTCAATCTTATGCACCGGGAGGTCCAGGTGTAGCACCTGGAGGTCAAGGTTATGCACCTGGAGGTCCAATTTATGGACCTAGCGGTCAAGGGTATGTACCTGGAGGACAGAGCGCTGCACCAGGAGGTCAGAGCGTTGGACCTGGCGGTCCTGGTTATGGACCTGGGGCATATCCAGGTGGCCCTTATCCGCCAGCAGGTGGTTACACACCAGGCTCTACAGGAACCACTGGGGGAGTGGTTCCTCCGGGACAATATGTCCAAGGAGGAGCAGGTGATAATTACCATTAAATTCATGAATAAAACATATTGTTCTACCCAATGGATTGTTGCAGGGGGTGGATTAGCAGGCGGAGCAGGTGCGGGAGGCCAATGGGGACAAACCGGAGGTGGTTTAATAACGTTCAACGTAAACACCCTTTGACTGTTGTGTTTGCAGCAATTGACGACGCCGACTCCCAAGTGCAAACATCAGTGAAACAAACCAACAACGAAACGATTGCGAATGCTCAAGCGCATGGAAAGTTCCAAGGCGGAACCTCGCAGTCCCAAGTATCGGGAACCTATTCAGGATCGGGGTCGTTCAGTGCGTCTGCTGGATCAGACGATGGTAAGCGGGGAGCTTTGACTCAAGTGGCTGGAGGAAAAGATGGAGCGCAAAGTAGTGCACAAGGAAGAGGGGGAGCCGGGCAGTCTCAAGCGCAGGTTACTCTTGATTCTGGATCAGGTGATACTTTATCCACAGCCCAAACGTCTGGTAAGATGATAATAATAATAATAATAATGTATATTTCTTCATCATCAGGGTACTAATACTACTACGGTTGATGACAGGTATACAACATGGGACGCAAACTCAAGTAAGAGCAAGCGAAAAAGGAGGACTAGCGGACGCTCAAGCGAATGGCCCTGGCCCGACGTCTTCCCAAGCTCAGATCGGGTTTACTCCACATGACGAGCTGGAAAGTGACAACCAAACAACACCGTTTAGAGGAGGAGGCACAGCAGCCGCCCAAAGTGGCACATTGTCCGGGATGACGCAGACGCAGATCCAAGGAAAATTCCGATACGGAATCAGGTATTTATGTTCCTCTGTTGCCCAGTAAATAACCCATTTGGTGTGAACCACATGCAGATATCAAGGAGCGGCTCAAGCTGGATCGGGATCAGTAGCAATAAGGAACCTGACTGAACCAACAGGATATTTCAAGCCGATCAACTTCACAGCTAACAAAATCAGTCACAATAAACAGTCACAGAGCCAGCAATCGTCAATTGCCGTCCCATCAAAACCGCCACCAACATCAGTTGGAAAGAAACTGGATGTGCCTTTATCTGAAACCCTGACTGGCGCAGAATCGAGTCGAGAGGTAAATATATGAAAGTTCTAAATAAACGGCTAAAGGTCCCAGCTAGCACTTAACGTGAAAACGACGTGGTCAAAGTCACCAATTTTCTCACGTTATATTGACGTCTGCAATTGTCACAATAGCACGTGATAATCACGAGATAATTTCCGCGCGTTAGCTGGGACAGATACTAAATTATCTCAAGAAAAGAAAAACAAAATCAAATGTAGAAACTGTTCGAAATCCAGGTTCAGAAGGTGGACCCGGTTTCCCAAGAAGATCCAGTCGTTGTGTCTGCCCCGACGGAAACTCCAGCAGAATACGAAGAGCCGGATTATGCAGATGAAGAGTACCCTGATGAGGCCTCCCATGAACAAAACACCGAGTATCCGCAACCGCTGAGCTCGCCGTCGAGAAGAAATTTAGAACCGCCTGAAACTCGTCAATCCGCAGTACCGATCCAGAAAACTCACACCCCAAGAGTAGTGAGCCAAAGCTCAGACAGTCAGAAACAACACATTGTCTTGGACCCCTTGGAGGATCTGGATGCCACAGTGCATCAAAGCAAGGGCAGTTTTCCGGAAGATGGGATGGTATTGCAAGCGGGACAAGTTATTCCAGGTTTGTTGATTGATAACGAACTTGAATAAGTGGTTGTTTTGCAAACCAATGACATTGATTTTTATTTGCAGGTTCACCAGGATACCAAATCCCCGCAGGATTCCGGGGAAGGGTCAAAGCCATAGCGAACGGGCCCAACACTTATGCAATAGGCAGAAACGCTCAAGCTCAAAGCGTCACTTTATCGCCAGGAAGCGGCAGAGTAATCTACAGCAAATCCAGAACACCCAACCCGGTATACGGTGTGGTCACTAGAACTACATACAAAAACGGAAACTACGGCTCGGGGTACGCATATCAACCCATATACCAACCGGTAGGATACAGGGTGAAAAGTGGAAAAGTGCTGCCGAACTTTGTGTCGGTAAGCAAGTCCGAAGCAGGCTCCACCAACCCGAATACCGGGAAAAAGTCACCGGATATTTACTATACGCAAAGCAGTTCATGCGGGATGTTTACGAATTCGTGCGTGTATGCCAATGGAAAGAAAACGTGTTTTCCTGTACGGAAAACCAACCCGGACGGAAGTCCGATGAGCTGTTGATGTTCTCGGAAAGTTTGTGCGAACAATAAATCTGGACAATCGATGAACCTGGGGCCAGTAGATCTTACTACTTAAAATATAGTGGTTTGAATATAAATTCTATTAAATTTGCAATTTACTCTCGGGGTTAGGCGATGTCTCCCAATCCCAACTGCACGAGACACGCACATTACGAGTATAACTGTATTATTAACTTAGAATAATAACGCAAAATGTATTGTTGTAAAATACAGACAATTCGACCTGTTGGTGCAAGTCACTCAATCAACTAATTTTATTTCATTGAAAATCAGACCTGAAAAAGGGAAGAAAACATCAACATTTACGGGTTGATGCCTAGATCTGCAAGGTGAGGTGGATCTCCACTTTCGCATATCATTTCAACGCAAAGTTTCAAGTTTCCAAGTGTAGTGCGTGCTTTTGAATCCTCCCTTAAATATGGATAGGCAATAGAGGATGGGGCGCCAGTTTGCGGAAAGCAGGTAAGGAGGATTATTAATCTATAAACCCTTAACTTGAACTGAGTTTGGTTTCGCGAGAAACAATTAAAGTTGTATTCACTTCTCTAATTCTATTTTAGAATTCGTTTATGTTAGGCCTGGGTAACACTGTGTTGAGTTGCGCTTTTGAGTTGTTGCCGCTCTCTGAGTTAACGAGTTTTAACTAATTGGCTAAAAAGTTATAACTCATGGCCGATGACGGAATTTCAACACCTAACAAAAAAGCTATCAACATATTGCTTTTGCGCATACGATTGCTTGAAACTCTTTGGTTAAAACGGGAAAATCCGGAAATTTTGATGAAACTTAACAAAACTTTTCAGAGTTTTCCAAATATTGATTATATCCTTTAGATTTCTGTGACCGTTTTTTGAGGAAACCAAAATTTTGTCGAAGTAAAAAACAACACATAATAAACACGTGTTTATTATGGTGCGTCCTGACCTGACGAGCCGAGTTAGAGCCGCGGTAAATTGCTTCAAACCGACTAGATAAAGGCAAAAATCAAACAACACAAAAAACCTTTTAAGTTTCAATCGTTACACTCTGTAATTAAAATGACAAACTGAAAAAAAAACACACTGGTCACTGATACAAATTAAATATAAATAGGCAACATATAAAAATATATTATATCTTAAACTAAATAAATTACATATATCAATTAGATGTTAGTTTCCATGTTAAAAAAATAGCTTTCCTAAAAATGACTTGGGTAACTTAAAAAAAATGAAGAAAAAAGAACAAAAAAACATATTTACAAAAATGCACTTAGGTCGTCCTCAACATCGCTGCTGGATTGAGCGAGAACAGTTCCTCTATGAGAAAATGTGGTAGAATTGTGATTACGCAATCTAGAAAAACAAGGTTCGTCAATCCACCAACAGCATTTAGCAAACTTTATCGTTAAAAAATTGTTTTAGTCACATGCACAGAGTTAAACAAATCTCGTGAAGATTTTCATGCGTCTAAAATTAGAAGCGCATTTACTGGTGCCTCGATTACTTACGCAGTCGTTTTCGTCATCAAAAATCGCCATTTCCTCGCCACCATCCTCCTTCTCCATACTACAGAGCAAAGCGATAGGAACAGAGATAATAGATTTTATAAATTGCCATATAAACCTTCATTAGTAAAAGTAAGGCCTTAGTCACGAAAGACTTGCCGACTCTACAGGTGTTTGCAGTAAACTTGCAAATTTACAGAACAATATGAGACTCGCATTTTTCCCAACTTGCCTAAACCAAATAAGCTGAACGTTTTATCTAATATAACAAATACTGAATCAACCTTTTATCGAAAATAGCAAATGATTTGCAGTTATCCATCCATATAAACAAACTTTTAGAAGCTTTTGCTTCAAAATGAATGCGAAAGTGGAAGCCTTGAATTAAATTACACTGTCACCGTGCATAAAAGCACCTAAACCTCCTCCATAAATAATCGTACTAACCTTGTATGTAGATGCTGCAGCTGGACCTGGAAGTTGTCCACTTGCTCCTGGAGCTCATCGTTTGCTCGCTGCAGTTTTCTTGAATGATTCTGCGTGGTGTCCAGTTCGTCTTCCAGCACAGCCAGATCCTTCTTCAAATCCTCCACCCGAATTCTGAGTTTCTTCACCTCCGCTTCGTACTGTTCAGCTCTTCGAGCCGCATGAGCCAGTTCGGTCATTTTGTCTTGCAGCATTTTTTTCAGCTTAGTTTGGGCATGTTTCAGCTCGGAGATTTCCTATAAAATATCATCAGACTTTGCACCACTTGTCTCTCTTGGTTAACCTACTTTGTTTTTATCACTAATGTCTTGTTGGAGTTGCCGAATTTCTATATCGGAGGAACTCAACGTTCTGCTGCCTTTTCTTTCCAGCCTTTCCTGCATGTCGCGCAGCTCGTTTCTTAGCTTTTTATTGTCTCGCTCCAAGCTCAACTTTTCCGTTTCTAATCGCTCTCTTTTGCCCCACTCAGATGCGTTTTCTGCTTGAAGTCGCTCAAGCTGTAATATGACAAAACACCAAAATAAATCGAGGACAAAAAGGGCACCGAAGCAACTCACCTCGGCTCTTAGATCGTTGAGTTTCTTGTCCATCCCTTCACGGCTGCTGGATTCTTCCAGCAAATCTGACTTGATGATCAGGATTTCCTTTTCATGATCATCCTGCAAGCAAAGCAGCTGCCTCATGACTTCTTGCTTCGCTTCCCTGAGCTCGTCACATTTCTCTTTTTCTTCATGCAACTCCGCTGATATCCGGTCAAGGATTCTATGCAACGAGTCTTTTTCCCTGCGAAAAGTTAAATTGCCCGTAACATGAAGCAATTAGATGTAGACAGACACTCACTCTCTTTCAATGGTTATCGTTTTGGAGGCCTCCTCCAATTTCAACTGGAGCATTGAAATTTGCTGCAAGGCATTCTCCTCATCCATGATGGCCAAGGATTTTGCGCCCAAGTCACAAAGCTTCTTAGGAACTGCCCCTCTTAGACTTTCGACTTCGTCGTCCAATCTTGAAATGTTTTCTCTATTAATTGGCACGATATCATTAAAAATGGGAGTGACTGACCTTAAATTACTATCACTAGTTCTGCCGTTAATTTCTGCCTCTAAAGGTCCAGTGCTGTCGCACTCCGGATTGCTCTGGCTGGAAGAAACTCCATTCTGGCGCTCTCGGTCAATTAATAAATCTCTGGATGGAGAGGTGATTCCCTTTAGCTCTTTGCACGGGGCCTCTTTAACTGGAGACCCGTTGCTAAAGCGAAGTCAAATTATTAAGTTTAATGAGTGGATGGTGTTTTAGTTAACGCACCTAAAGGCAAAGTCTTTCAAGGGATCCTCACCGAGAGCTTCAAATATCTGACTATCAAACTGGCCCGCATGCTTCAACAGCAAAAGATGAATTTTTTCAATCTCCCGCTTCAACTGATCGTTTTGGGCTTCGACCTCATCTTTATCGCGCTTGTGGCCAGACGCCTCTTTGACGGAAGTTTCCAATTTGGTTCGCAGCTGCTTACATTCTTCTCTAATTCATAAGATAAAACAGCCACTATTGAAGCCAGAGGTAATTCACTAGTTACCGAGCTTTGTTACGTTCGTTTCGCACTTTTGACCACTTTTCTCTCCAGTTGGCCGTGCAATCCGACCACCATCGCATGGTTTTCTCCATTTGGGCCGCTCTGCCTTTGGCTTCTTCTAACTCTCGTTGCCGCAACGCCTGTAAGACTTGCTCAGTTAAAGAGTGGAACTATTTGCAAGAAATATAACACAGACCTCATTAGCTTCCCACTCTGAAACATCCCCGATCCTCGAAGACACAGAGGCCGTATCGTGACTGTCGCGAGGATGTTTTCGTGAAGAAGTGCCACCACCTGTGGTGTTTTGAGCCATAGTGGGTCTGAAACAACTTTCGTTTAGGTGGCCCTTGAACTAATGTTGATGGTCACACATGTAAGAACGGAACGATGTAATGGCAGAAGTGTGCAGAAATTGATTATTTTCTTTGAAATTTTCTCAACTCCGCCTGCATGCCGCTCAAGGGCGGATCCAGGGGGGGTTACTCGAAAAAAGCAGCGTCATGTTCAAGTGGATTTTGCAACTCGCAAATCTTAAACTTGAATTCAAGCCTTTTTTGAGAAAACTGCCAACATTTTCCCATCCATGTTTCACTTTCTAAAAAGGTCATTCATTTCTGTCTAGAATGATGTACAAATGAGCGTTCTTGCTCATTTTGTCTCCGAGAAATGAGCAAAAATGAGACGTAAAACATGGAATTTTGGCATAATCTTGCACCTAAGTGTGTGATATTCAAATTTCGCTTTCTGGGTCAAAACTACTCGAATTTCCTCACTCACGTTGTTACGACTGAA
>NW_026019116.1:7338313-7339373 GCF_020466585.1 Dendroctonus ponderosae
AAATTATAACGTTGACGCATTTAAAAAGAAAAGTTCATATAAACTCTTGTACTTGTACGTGCCCTTACTTTTCTGCTGCGGGCACGCAAAATTTATATTCGATAAATTTTGTTAATTTGTTAATCAAAACACCATATTTTCAGTATTTCATAAGGGTCTCAGGTTTTAGTAGCAAGAAGATTTACTTTTACATGCCCTTACTTTTCTGCTGCGGGCCCGCAAAATTTATGTTCAACCAATTTGGAATATACCGTAGATATACATTCATGTATATTACCGGAATATTTGTTTTAAACATACTAGGTATATTCACCTGCACATATACACAATATGTACATACCTGGCATGTTCATCTGCACATATACCCAATATGTACATATATGTACACACCTAGGATATACTTTTTATGAACTTTGATGAATATACATGCATGTATATTCCACGGACATTCATGTTAGGAATGTTCAACCATGTATATTCCCGCAATGCTCTGTATATTTTTTGAACATTCTAGGATATTCATAGAATATCAAATGCTATCTGGGAAGAGGAAAATCTTAAGAATTGTCGGACTAGATGTCTATATTAATAGATGAGTCGTTGCTGGGTTTGAAAAGAACGCTAGATGTGAGCAACTATTCGTTTTTTGACCTCGTGAGAACAAAGTGAAGGTTTAGCGCAATTTTCGTCAAATTTTCACGGTTTTCAGGCTCAATTATCGTCTGTGGATTGTGCCAAAAAAAGCAAACAAAGCGGGTTGTGTGAAAAAAAAAATTCAGCTTTTAGGCCATGAGAAAAGAAATCAGGATTTAGTGCGATTTTAAATAAATTTTCAGTGGTTTGAGATACGTTCCTTTTCTATAGACTGTGAGAAATCCAATAAAACCTTCTAGAAGAAAACTAAATATAAATAATTCGTTCTTATTGCGAAATAGGAGCACTATTTATCAATCTGTAATAAAAAACGTGAGGAAATTCTGTCTTATTTAAAGACACAAATTTTTGAGGCAAAATACCCAAAAAGACTATATATAGTCGGGCAACTTTTTGACTACTTTGA
>NW_026019116.1:7339473-7340649 GCF_020466585.1 Dendroctonus ponderosae
CCTTACTTTTCTGCTGCGGGCACGCAAAATTTATTTTCGATAAATTTTGTTAATTTGTTAATCAAAACACCATATTTTCAGTATTTCATAAGGGTCCCAGGTTTTAGTAGTAAGAAGATTTACTTTTACTTGTCCTTACTTTTCTGCTGCGGGCACGCAAAATTTATATTCAACCAATTTGGAATATACCGTAGATATACATTTATGTATATTACCGGAATATTTGTTTTAAACATACTAGGTATATTCACCTACACGTATACACAATATGTACATACCTGGCATGTTCATCTGCACATATACCCAATATGTACATATATGTACATACCTAGGATATACTTTTTATGAACTTTGATGAATATACATGCATGTATATTCCACGAACATTCATGTTACGAATGTTCAACCATGTATATTCCCAGGATATTCCCGCAATGTTCTGTATATTTTTTGAACATTCTGGGATATTCATAGAATATCAAATGCTATCTGGGAAGAGTTTTATTGACTGTTAGAAATTCAGTAGTTCCCTTGCTCTAGTTGAGTAGTTACAAATTTCGAGCAGAGAGCGAGTTGCGCAAAAAATTGCGCTTTTTCCACCCGGCTTTAGGCAGGAGGAAAAATAGAGTATCGGCGCGATTTAAATAAAATCTTAAGAATTGTCGGACTAGATGTCTCTATATTAATAGATGAGTCGTTGCTGGGTTTGAAAAGAACGCTAGACGTGTGCAACTATTCGTTTTTTGACGTCGTGAGAACAAAGTAAAGGTTTAGCGCAATTTTCGTCAAATTTTCACGGTTTTCAGGCTCAATTATCGTCTGTAGATTGTGCCAAAAAAGCAAACAAAGCAAATTGTGTGAAAAAAAATTTCAGCTTTTATGCCATGGGAAAAAAATCAGGATTTAGTGCAATTTTAAATAATTTTTCAGCGGTTTGAGAAACTTTCCTTTTCTATAGACTGTGAGAAATCCAATAAAACCTTCTTCTTTCAACTGGCTTTTAGACAGTCGAAAGAAGAAAACTAAATAATTCGTTCTTATTGCGAAATAGGAGCACTATTTATCAATCTGTAATAAAAACCGTGAGGAAATTCTGTCTTATTTAAAGACACAAATTTTTGAGGCAAAATACCCAAAAAGACTATATATAGTCGGGCAACTTTTTGACTACTTTGA
>NW_026019116.1:7340749-7343743 GCF_020466585.1 Dendroctonus ponderosae
GGATGTTCAGCACATTCGGATATCAGGAACAGATTGGGAATCGAAAAAGTAGGGAAATTAGTGTTCCTCTTCAGACTTTATAACGAAAATGAAGAGAAAGAGAAGTGACTTCCGTTTTAGTATTATTGAGTTTACCATTAATAGTACGTACTTTCCTGACTGTGTTTCAATTCCAAATTAAAATCAAATCCTGAGCTTCAGTCATTTATTGTCTATTTATCAATTAAAAAAACGTTTCGGTGTTTTCCACCATCATCAGTTTCAATGTGTAGCGTTGTATATTTTAGAAATATATGCCAAGGCTTAAAGTAGCAACAACGCTACACATTGAAACTGATGATGGTGGAAAACACCGAAACGTTTTTTTAATTGATAAATAGACAATAAATGACTGAAGAGCCCATTGCTACTCCATATATCTGTGAATAGAACTTGTTTTCGTACTGGAAATATGTGGATTTTAAGCACAGCTCTGCCGCCTCAATAAATTATTTTTCGGGTAAGTTTGTATGTTCTTTTAGCTGTGCCCACTTATTTTCTATACAGCTTATTGAGTAATCTATTGGTATATTTGTATATAATGATATATGATATTATCCGATGATGCTTTGGTATTTTTTGCTGCTTTATAAAATCACAAAGACCCCCTGAGTCTTTACTGTAATATTTTTTTAAATTAATGATTTTTTTTAACTATCTAATTAATTATTTTAATTATTAATTAGGAAAAAGGAATAGATTTGATTTTGAATTGAAACACAGTCAGGAAAGTATATGCAATCAAAGAAATCTCATGTAAAACGACAAATCACCTGCAAACTCCGGACAATTGATCAGACAAATGGAAACCCTCCTTGCACGAGCACGCATAAGTTCCGTTCAAGTTGGAGCACGTTTGGGAGCAGTGGTGCAGTCCAGTGGCGCATTCATCCACATCCAGGCACACCTTTCTGTTGTCTTTCGAAATGATGAAGCCGGTGAAGCAGACGCAAATGTAGCCGCCCCCGGTCAAGTTCATGCAGCTGTGCTCGCAACCTAGAGAAGGCCTCAACAGTGCCAACAACTGCAAAAATACCCCGAACTTACCGCCTCTGGTCAGATCAGTGCAGACATTGTTGTGGTGGCAGCCCAGTTCATCTGAACTATCGCCGCAGTCGTCGGCAAAGTCGCAAATCTGCTTCTTATCGATGCACTTATCATTGGCGCACTTGAACTCACTGAAGACATTGCAGGGCTTGAACTTCTTCGTGCACAGCGTCATGTTGTTCTCATCGGAACCATCGCCGCAATTGTCTATTCCATCGCATAGCTGATAACGGGGAATGCACTTGTGATTGGTGCACTGGAACCGCTTGAGGCTGTCGCAATTGAAGTTGGTGCAAAGAGCTGGAGCTTCATCGGAATTGTCCCCGCAGTCGTCAGCACCATCGCAGAGATCGCCCTGACTGATGCACAGATGGTTATCGCATTGGAACCTGGATTCTGGACAGTAGCGTCCTCCCGGGTACTTGGGTGGACAGTTCTTTTCATCGGACATGTCGCGGCAGTCGCGGTCTCCATCGCATCTGAAGTAGGCTGCAATACAGTGCCCGCTTGCACATTGGAAGGTGCCTGAAAAACCCCCCGAGCTCTAGTAGTGGTACTTAAACTGGTTCTGGTACCGTACCATTTTTGCATTGGAACCCGTGGCATGCAATCTCGTCGGAATTGTCGCCGCAATCGTCCTCATGATCGCACCTCCATCGCGAGGAAATGCACTTGCCGTTCATGCACTGGTACTCCGACTCCGAGCAGTCCCTATTAAAAAAACCGTCCTCAAAAAATTTTTGGTTAATGCTGGATGAATACCTGTAGACTCCTTTGCACAATTCATCGACTTCGTCACTGCCATCACCACAGTCGTCCGAGAAGTCGCAAGTCCATTGCTTGGGCACGCAACGGTTGTTTTTGCACTTGAAGTCCGTGTCCGGGTTGCAAGATGGACAGTTTTCTGGCAGTTCGTCGCTGTTGTCGCGACAATCGTCTTTGCCATCGCAGAACAGCCATTTTGGAATGCATCTGAAAGCCACAATAATTTGCAGATGATCCAGCGAAATGTAGGATAGAAAACCGAAAAAAACGTCGATTTTTTTGAGAGACATTCAGCAGGCTCAATATAGTCGCACTTTGATTAAAAGCTCAAGAACGGGAGAAGAAAGAATCTTGCAAATCTGCTGACACAAGGTCAACAGATGATGTCCCTAAGTCAGTTTTCTGCCTGCATAAAAGGGGCCTGCAAGTGTCCCAAATTCCGAGTGAAACGAACAACAGACGGATTTTGCAGGAATTAACAAACTTGCAGTTGAGCCTGATCAGAACTGTCCAGTTGAGTCATTTTCAAAAGTATCTCACGTCCAGCCTGGAGCGACTAGAGACTTGAAAATTTGTCCAGTTTCAACCACAGTGGGGGTCTGCAAGTGTCCCAAATTCAGGAATTAACCAACTTGCAGTTGAGCCTGACCAGAACTTTCCAGTTGACTCATTTTCTAAAGTTTCTCACGTCCAGCCTGGAACGACTAGAAACTTGAAAGTTTGTCCAGTTTCAACCACGGTGGGGGTCTGCAAGTGTCCAAAATTCCGAGCGAAACGAACAACAGACTGATTTTGCAGGAATTAACAAACTTGCAGTTGAGCCTGACCAGAACTTTCAAGTTGACTCATTTTCGAAAGTTTCTCACGTCCAGCCTAGAACGACTAGAAACTTGAAAGTTTGTCCAGTTTCAACCACGGTGGGGGTCTGCAAGTGTCCAAAATTCCGAGCAAAAAGAACAACAGACTGATTTTGCAGGAATTAACAAATTTACAGTTGAGCCTGGCCAGAAATTTCAAGTTGACTCATTTTCTAAAGTTTCTCACGTCCAGCCTGGAACGACTAGAAACTTGAAAGTTTGTCCAGTTTCAACCACGGTGGGGGTCTGCAAGTGTCCAAAATTCCGAGCGAAACGAACAACAGAC
>NW_026019116.1:7343843-7355493 GCF_020466585.1 Dendroctonus ponderosae
TTTTGCTTCCGAGAAACATGCAAAACGGGACGGAAAACACGAAATTTTGCAATAATCTTGCGCCACCCTTGCACAAAACGACGATCATTTTTCTAATTTCATAGATAACCGAATCAAGGAGATAATCAAGGGGCAGTATAGACTAGAAAATGTCCGCACAGTTGGGAAAAACTGAATGGGGGTGTTTAACTTGGGCATTTTCACTTTCTTAACAACAAAAGGGCTGTTTTGGTGTCCATCTGGAAAGATCAGTAAAGAGGCTTGTGCTCCGCAGCGTAACTGAGATTGGTTTTATGGAATTTCTTTATTGACTATGTGACAAACAAAACAAAAACAAAAAGCCAAACTTTGGCCAAATCAATAAAATTCAGGGTCAATGGAAAAGGGGGTGAGCCAATGCGTATGAAAACACTTTTAAAGTTAAAGAACATTTGATTTTTAATTGAGGAAAAGAACAATAAACTTACTCCAGTTCCTGCTTCCGGGTCAATTGTAAATTGAAGATTTAATAAGGCGGTAAATACACGTGAAGAGTGGCAGTTCACAGATCGGGGCACTTATTACTATTTAAGACCGTACTAAACATTTTTCCGCATAAAACAAACAATTAATGCAGTAAACAAATATGTAGTTTAGGTAAACTCCGAAATTCTGACAACAATTTGTCGAATCTGAACACCGAGGGGTACGTTCACCAATTTGGCGGTGATATGTGTGAATACCCTAAATTTATAAATTTTAATTGCCCATGAAGAGTTTTGCAGTAAAATCCCTCAATTATAGCTGGACTTTCTAAAGTAAATTCGGGTATTTTCAATTATAATCTGTTTCTCTAGGAATTTTAAAAATCCAAAATTTATTGGCAGTCAAAAGATGGCGCCTACTAATTAATAACGGAACGTATTTATAAAAGATGATTCATTCATCTGCGTAGACATTGACAGACGTTAATAGACAGGGATTTCCAGGAAATTCCAGTGCTTCAGGAAAAGTGTTCTAGATAAATACTTTTAGTAAAGTGCATTATTTAACGATAAACAGTCGTTTTTCTCATTATTTATCGCAGGATATTTTGCAAGTAAGTTGCCTGATAAACGTATGAATTACTGCACCTGCACAACAATACAAACATATATTGAGAGTGTTGTTCTATAATTAGTCGAAAGTAATGTTTTTCTACTGCCACTGCCTGCATATAATGCAATGGATATAGTAGAACCGTTTAAAGACACCGTTTACATGTTTACCTTACCCATATATAAAACTTTGGTCGATATTTTCTATGCAAAATCTCAGGGTTGTAGGTATAAATTCAAAATATCACCCAGTATAAATCCCTTCAAATACTCACTTGGAGCTTTGCGGTTTATCTGTTCAAATTATCGAGTAATTAATGTGATAAAGTTTGCCTTTATTTGCTTATACTGTATTGTTTCAGGCTGCTGAACATTGAGGATGGCCTATAACTACAACCAAGGTAATACTTGCTATTTTGCACTTTTACACCTGTACATTCGTGGGTACTTACTTGGGGGATTATTCGCATTAATCAGTTCATAGAGTAAAAATAGCTTCTCAGAGAATTCAATAGGCGAATCAAAATTGCCTGACTCATTGCAATAACATTCTCGTTTAAACTTGATGGTTTTTTGCTATCAAAGTCTGAGATTTCTATAGAAAATAATCGATTGTCTTTTAACGACAACAGTTTAGCGATTAGAAGCCCAAGGTTTTAATACGTTTGTTCTGAAGACGCGTGTGTATTTTAGAATTGCAAATGAGCCCTACATTTAAGAATATCTGTAGACGAGGTGGACAGTAATCATTCTTAACTTCGCTCAAAGCTAAAGCTAACCGAATGGTAAAGTTCGAATCTTTCAAAGAAGGGCTCATGCCTGTTCATGCCTCTTCCTCATAGACGTAATGGAAACATTTAATCACGCTAAGAGCTTCCATCTGTTGTCAGCTCATCAACAGGGCCTTTCATCCAATTAGTCACTAGACTAGCAACATTCTTTCAGCCTAGAAATTAGCTGACTTTGGCGAGCCATTTATTTAAGAAAATTGCGTTAATCGATTTTAGGCAAACAAACACAAAGCGAATAGTTGGAGGGCGCGTAAACGATTGAAAAAGTTTGTGCAGAACACGTTGGTTCATTTAAAAAATATTAAGATTTTTTAATACTATGGGTTTAGTAGTTAGAGGGTAATTAGTGGTGGATTGTATCTAGTTTTTCTGACAATCTACTTTATATGCTTTGCGTATGTGCTTCAACTGCAATTTTGCTTGTCTGCATTACTGTCCTGCTAAAACATGGAGATTTTTGCAAAAATTCTCCAAATCCCGACCTTCATCAGTGAAAGGTTTCGTCTATTTGCGTAGCAAATAGTCCCAAAAGTAGGAATATTATCAGAGCTTGTTTTCGTGAATGACATAAATGATGCTTGTGCATCTGCAAGAAACTTAACTTAAAATATCTAAATTTCGGGTTTATTTATTGATGATGACGCCTCGATGCGAATCTGTAAGGATAAGGAGGAATCCTACCTAATCATACAAGTCTCATTAGTGACAAATTACATTTCCGATATCGCACAATCGACTTATCTACCTACTCTGGAATGTAATATATAACTATTCTAAAACAAGACTCGTACTGTTCATCAGCATCTTTTACCTCCAATTTGAAGGTTTACATAAATGTATGCATAAAAGGCCTCCTGGTGCCTGAAAGGAGTTACTTTTATTTTCCTGACCCACCCCCATCCCATCATCTCCATTTGCCTAATCGATTCCAATAAGCATTGGGATAAACGGGCGTATTTTAGGCTTTTGCTATGTCTTCCAGGACCGTATGCAGGGCAACAACAGCCCGGCTATGGCCCACAACCAGGCGTCTATCCGCCTCCTCCGCAAGGATATCCTCAGGGCGGCTACCCCCAACCAGGCGGTTACCCAAGTGCGCCCCAACCGGGTTTCCAGCCTCCTCCCTATGGGGATCCGTATGGGGGGGCCAACCAAGGTGAAGCATTTCCGTTTAATTCTAACAACGCACATGATGGTTCGTCTTGTTTTATTTCAAGTAATAGTTTCAGCTTGAAAGTGCATGCTTTGAACGATTTGAGGGGGTGGGTTTTCCACGTTTGTAACAGATGCTTTTTCACAATGCTGAAGAGTGTGAGTTTGCTTCAAGGGGATGGGCTCTTTTTGCGCATTAGTTGGAGATTGGTGTTGATGCTAGTAGTGGTAGAAGCTTTTTCAGCTCAATTAATCCTTTGGGGATTAAGAGTGATTAAGGACAGCTGTTGTTTAGGTTGTTGCCAGCCCCTATATGGTCATTTAACACCAATTTTCTATATCTAATCTTCATTGTGTTGTTGAGAGTGATGTTTTGAATAACCAGCTCGGCATCTACTAAACAAAGGCATCAAACACCATGCTGATCTAGCGTAATATTCTGCTATTTGATAACATCATTAAGCTCAAGTAAGGTCATCAAGCTCTCGAAGTTTCATTCAAAAACATATCAAATGAAGATAGTTGAATGTCCAAATGGCATGAAGATTTTTAATAAGTTTTAAGTAATATTTTGGACCACGAAATAGGGTAAGTTGATGAGGGAAAATGTAGCTTTTTCTCCTAGCAAAGGTTTGGTAGTAAGTACGTAATTTATTAAATTTAACAAAATAGCGCTTATTGTTATTAAATTTAACAAAATAGCGCTTATTGTTTATGGGATATCGACACTAACTCCCATTTTTTGATTCGGACCTATTTTTTTTATTTGTTCAAATTAATCGTAAGTCGATGGTTTTTTATAACTTTTTGTAAATTTAGCTAAAAAGTGTGTCAGTTTCGCACAGGAAGCTCGAATTTTAAAAATTGGATGGTCTAAATCTGCTTATGGTGTTTGATAAACCTGCCTGATATTTAATAAAACCGCAAACCGAAAAATCCATGGGTGTAATATCTGGCATTCGAGGTGGATCGAGCAATAGGTTTACAACTAGTTGGGAAACACTTACATTTTCGTAACACATTAAGGGGAAAATCATCTAAATGTTCTTGTAAGGCGTTTTGCAAAAATGCTAAAGATCTATTTACAGTCAAGTGCTGATGGGAAAAAATTGAATTTTTATTGTTTAGATAATAAAGCTTGATGATATTTTTACCCCAAACGTCGGCAAATGCACAAATGAAATCAAGGAAAAATATACATTTAAAGGAACGAGAAAAAAACCAGATCTATATTTTAAAAATTGGAGTTATTGTCTATCGCATAAACTGATGCTCTCTCAATGCGCATCTTCAGTTTTCGATTCGATCGCTAGACTCGATTTGCACAAAAAAATTTCTGAAACATTTATTATTTCGATTATTCCCTTCACTAGCCGCCTCTGAAAGAATTGAAACTATTTCACAATTTGAAGCTCCTGATTCACCATGTTGCTCTCTCACAGTGCATGTAGCTTCTGATCCAAACCAGCTCAATGCCTTTGCTGAAACCGTTTGGTTGATTTTCCAGGATATGGAGGCTACGATGCTGAAGATCCCGAAGTCAAAGGCTTCGACTTCTCAGACCAATCGATCAGACGTGGATTTATTCGAAAAGTCTACTCTATTCTGATGGTTCAGCTCGCCATCACCATGGGCTTCATCGCGCTGTTGTGCTACGAACCGAAAACCAAAGCCTTCGTCCACAACACGCCCAGCTTGTTCATTGTGGCTCTTGTGGTGATGATCGTTGCAATGATCACATTGGCATGTTGTGGAGAGGTCAGAAGAAAGGCTCCTATTAACTACGTGATGCTGTTTATATTCACCATAGCGGAAGGGTTTTTATTGGGCGTCAGTGCCAGCACTTACAAGCAGGATGCTGTGCTGATGGCTGTTGGTATAACTGCGGCGGTTTGTTTGGCTTTGACTCTGTTTGCCTTTCAAACGAAGTACGATTTTACCATGATGGGTGGGGTTCTGTTGGTTGCCGTCATCATTCTGTTGGTGTTTGGTATTGTGGCAATGTTTGTGCACAACAAGATCGTGCAACTGGTGTATGCCTCCCTAGGGGCTCTGATCTTTTCCATCTACTTGGTCTACGACACTCAGCTGATGATGGGCGGCAAGCACAAGTACAGCATTTCTCCCGAAGAATACGTCTTTGCCGCTTTGAATCTGTATTTGGATATTGTCAACATCTTCATGTACATTTTGGCCATTATTGGCCATGCCCGGGATTAATCGTTTCATCTTTCGTTGTTTCTTGTTTTATTTTCAGCTCTACAATGATTCTTGTATAAATATTGTTTAGTAGACCACAGGAGCAGTTCGGGTTAAGGGAACAACGCGGATTGGAGAATTTCGTTTGACTAATTATTCTGCTGAGAGCGTCTCCAAGATATTATCGTTTTATTGCTGAAAGCAAAGCGCCTCGAAAACTATCAATAATCAGCATTTGTTTAGGTTACTTGAACAAGTCTGGCCTGTACTGAACGTCCTTGCAAAAGTTTCTCAGTATATTAAAAAAGCGATAATATTACTTTTAGTCCTTAGATTAAGGGGTTTCCATACTGTATGCAGAAATTCCGTACGTATGTGATAAGTTTGTATTTAATGTATTATTATTAATCCACTTAACTACAATGATCGGTTTCTAGTGGGATGTGCATCTTAAAGGTAGCTCTGGCACAAACCACACACTTGGAACGAACAGTTCTATTGTTAACCGCTTAGTCTCATCTAGAATTATATGTTAATTATGCCAGGTTACATACAGTACATCTGCTGTGAAAATATATGTTTAATAAAGTTTATTGTGTTCTTTTTTCGGTCTGGTCACCTTTTCCTGAATAAATTGTTTCATTTTTTTAAATAAAATTCTACATACAAAATAGTTAGTTGATCATAGATTTTCACGATAACAATCAACGTGATTTGGCGCTTAAAAAACCTGAATGCGCTCGCATGGACTTTTTCCAATCATCAGGAAAACTAGTGTAACTTTGATGTATTGGTGCTGTTATCTTCCTTGCTTACCTCGCTATTGCGTTCGTCTTCCATTGCATCCATTCTGAGTCTGATCCAGTCCGGATCGGTAGTTCCGGTTCCGTTAGGTTCCTTAAGGGAAAACTCCGATGTAGGCCTGGGTAACTCAATTAATTTTTAGGAGTTGGCGCAGTGTCGCGCAAATGGCCCAACCCGCGCACCGGCGCAGTAACTCAGTTCCGTTGCAGGGAAAATGTCGATGACCTTTTTTACTTGTTTCTAGATTTAATTTAAGGGCCATTTATCCATAATATTTTTAACATTTCCGCAGGTTTTTAGAATTTTTCAGTTTTAGCAAAGTTACTCTTTTTTTCTAAAGATTCAGTTAAAAATACTGATAAGCTTAAGGAATTTTTCGCGAAAAATTATGATATATATGATATTATTTGGAAAACTTGGGACTAAAGCCCGTGTCCCATGCATCCGTTTGTACGATGATACGATGGTACGAAAGTGTTTCTATTGGTTGGAGATCTGTCAATTCGTCCACCGTCTTACGAACGGAGGACGAATTGACAGATCTCCAACCAATAGAAACACTTTCGTACCATCGTATCATCGTACAAACGGATGCATGGGACACGGGCTTTAGTGAAGACTGTAGAGTTATTTTACGATAAAAATTAGCGCACCAAGCGGCAACACTTCAAAAGCGCACTCAACACAGTGTTACCCAGGCCTACTCCAATGCATTGACGGAAAGTTTCAACACTCGAGACAACTTACCCCGTAACCCACAGGCAAAGACTCGGTTTTGCCAAGTTTATGTTCGGTCTCTGCTTGGCAAAGCATGCACTTCTTTTGACTCGCTTGCAGTTTCATTGATGTGTACAAACCCAGTCGTTCTTTGGACACCAGCAGCTTTTCCTCGGCCAATTTCTTCTCGCGGTTAGAAAGCGACGTGGCCTGAGCTTGGAGCTCCAGCAGCTTGTCTTTGTACCTGCAACATTTACTTTGCCTAACTACTTCCATTTTAATGGGTTTATTAACAGGTTAACCTGTTTTCCAGGTGTTTAGTTTCATGGATTACGCGTCGATTTTCGCTGGTTTTGTGCTGGATTGACCTGCTCATTTCTTCGACAGTTTCTTCGCGTTCCAGCAGATCGCGCTCTTTCTCCAGTAGTTGGTTCCTGCAAAATTAGACTCAACCGTAGCCCGGAGCAGTTCCGGCCTTTTAGCCTACCAACCTAAAGCTCTGCAGTTCCATCTTCTGCCTCTGCACGAAGGTCCTTTCCAGATTCAGCTTATCAGTTAGCTCCTTTGCAACTTGTATCGCCGTCTCTGCTTCAGTCTTCATTTTCTCAACTTCATAATTGTTCATCAGTTTGGCGGATACTTCCAGTCTGGACCTTTCGGATGTTAGTTTCAGTTTGGCTTCGGTTAGCTCCAGGGCCACTTTCTCCTGTTCGGCTAACATAGCTTCTTTCAGAGTCTGCAAGCTTGATGATACTGAAATTTGTGCAGAAGCATTTGAAGGATTCACCTTGATTTGTTCGCGTTCCCGTTCAATGGAGGCTCTACTAAACTCCGTTTCCCTATCAAAAGCTGAAGATCGAGCGGCTAGTGTGCTGGCAGCCTGCTGCAAAGCCCATCTTTCTTCTTGGGCGTTGTGGTTTTGCTCGGAAATCTTTTGCTCTAGAGTCCGGACAAGTGCGAACAATGTTGAGCGGTCCTTCTCAGCTTGTTCCCTGGATCTTTCCAAAGCTTCTCTCATGGCTGTTGATGAAGGAATTTTCAGCCAACGAAGGTCGTCGCAATCAAATACCTGCCTGTGAGTTCTTTTTCTTTGTTCTCGATTGATCTTTCCCTGGCAATGCTCAGAACTCCATAGTCGGTGACAACTTTTTCCTGAATGTTTCCCAAAACTTGCTCGTTTTTCTGCAGTTTTTCCACACTGGCCGTAAGCAGCTGGGAATAGTCAGCGCTATGGGCAAACAGTTCAGTTTCATGGGATCGTTGCTCTTTAAACCTCTCCAGCTGGTCGAGGAACTCGTCTTTAACCTCCCTGATCATCCTGCCGTGGTTTTCCTTGATGTTTTCCAGATCTTCCTGGTGCTTCTGGTCAATGCTCTTCATTCTGTCTGTCCAATGTTTTAGTTCGTCGCTGTGTTCGCGCTTTAAGTTGTCGATTTTTTCCTGGTAGAGTTTGGTGGAGTTTTCAATCTCTTCGCTCAACCGTTCTTCGACTTTGGCCGATGATTTTTCCAAAAGGGATATTTGCTTCCTGGAATATCGAGGATTTATTCAGTGCCGAAGTGCGCCATTGGTGTGCCTACTCACTTATAAGATTCTTCCATGAGGAAGAATTCTTCCTCGTGTCGTTGCTTTAAGCTTTGGATGATTTTATCCACACTCTCCGTGTTGGATTCGCCTTCCAACTTGTCCGAGGTTTCGGTGGTTGAAGACTTGTTACCTGCAGGAAATTAGCAGATAGTTCTAGTTGACTCAAATATGCTGGAAACGTGCTTTGAGACCCTGATAAAGCTCTGATATGGTCATTAACCCGTTCCTGCTGAGCGAGCATTTCATGCTCAATGCTCTTTTGCTTCTCTATGTACTTGTTCAAAAATAAATCGAACTGGTTCTCCTGCTTCCTCAAGATTTCCTGCTGCTGGCTCTTGATTTCCGACAGGTTCTCTTCATACTTTTTCAGCTGAAGCGACACTAGAAGAAACGATTCTTGGGTTTGCAGGTTGGAAATGTTGGCTTGGAAGGTGTTGATCGAGGATTCATCGCCTAAAATTCAACTCAATTTCAGACTGGTTTTTTTCTAGTTAATTGACTCTGTTGCCTTGTGAAGAAACTTTCAAATATTGGGCTTTTCTAGGGATGTCTGAAGCAGCTTCATTGTTTGATGTGGATGTTTCAGCTCGAAACTCCTTTTGAGGAATGTTCCTGCTTGGGTCTTCAAGGTTTTTTGATTCAGCCTTATGCAGAGATATTGTGGTATCAGACACATTGACTGATGTGGAACTTCCACCGAGCCAATCGGGAACATCTGGGTGATTTTTTGAGTTATTGCAAGTTGGGTGATTGCTTAAGCCTGACCTTTGGATGTCGATCGTTTTTCTTCGGTTTTACTGGGGCCAAACAGCCCCAAAACGTCACCTACGCCCGTGTTAGAGCCGCGTCTACTTCTTCTCGGCCCTTGCGAAGGTTCCAGAATCGTGCTGAAGCCCTCAGGCGTCATTTTTTCGGCAGGTTTGTCCGCTTTTTGCCGTGGATTTTCTAGGGACTCAGGGCCAGATTTCTGAGCTTTGCTCTCTCGTAGAATATCGTCGAATGAGGAAGTTTTGGCTTGTTCGTTTTTTCTGCCTCTCTGAGGCAAGAGATCGTCCAGGAGATCGAAGGACTTTTTGCTGTCGGACCTTGAGGCAGGGGTAGTTAGGACGTCGTCGAAAAAGTCGCTCTTGGGATTGCTTTTCAGGGAGGAAGATGATTTTTTGGAAAAATCTACATCTTCTGACCCTCCCAGCCAGTCTGGGGCTTTTCGTTTTGAGTCCTCCTCAGCTGTATCGACATCAAAGCGAACCTAGAGTTGAGGAGTGATTTTTGGGTGGACAGAGGGGCAAAGTGATATACTCACTTTAGATTTGGTTGCTGTGCTCTGGATGTTCTCTAAAGAACTATGCCCGCTTTTATCCGCCTTCCTTTCATCGGCAAAGCCGAAGATGTCTTCCAGCGACTTTTTTTCGGTAGTTTTGGTCTTTTTCGATAGTTTGGGATCATCAAAGAAACTATCGTCAGATTCGAACTCATGATCTAAATCCATTTTCCGCCTGAGTTAGTTCATGTTCACTATACAGCTTTGTAAACACTGTGGGTTTCTTATGTTTGTGTTGGCGCTGAAAAGTCGATATGACGGTAAAGTTGCTTTGGAAACCGTCCGAGGCAAAGGGGGAAAACACAAGCAAAACTGTTGATTTTTTTGAAATTTCCCTATCGCCCACAGAACAGTTTGTACATGTTTGCATTTTAATGCGAATAAGTGAAACAAGTTCCAAGACCACTTGCCCACTTTTGCTTGCAAAGGCGTGAGAATTTGCATTTGCAATTTTTTGAGTTGGCATGCGGTTTGACTCTTCAGAGCGCTTTGATGATTGCTTCCTGATCAGAAGACATCCAAACAACGCCCCAGTGCCGAAGAGGAAGCCCTTGAGTGCCTATAGATGGGAGCAAAGAAAACATGAAGAAACTCCGATAGGTGCACTTGGCAATACGGATTTGTCGTTTTGGCCACCTAATCCGCCGGACTTCGACCCGTTTGACCCCTGATCTCAATGGCTCTCGGTACGTATAAATCCCCATTACATAACTGGCACCTTTGTTGTAACCCCCTTAGGCGAAAACCGTTTTTCGATCGACCGGTTTTCTTCGAGCTTTTAACTATGTCCCAGTGGGTTGGTACAGTGTGTGTCAATTGGTGCACTTTTAATCAATCCACCACATGAACAAGGAAGTCGGGTACCCACTTGAAGCGATTTATCGAAATTAGAAAGAACTAACGGTTGGTTAAACCGATTTTATGTTAAGTGGATCGACCAGACGATGCTGAGGCTTTTGAAAGGCCATTTTTTCATTTTCACCATTTAAATAGTTCGGCATAATGAAGTGAACAGCGTCGCTAGTTGGGTTTAGTCCATTTGGAAGCCATTCAATCGAATTATTACGTAAAACTGCAGATGAGTGAAGGAATATAAGCAGATGGTAATTTTTCTGCGGGTAAACATTGAGGAATCGTTTTATATCGTCGATTCAGACGTTAAGTCAATAAATTATTATCTTTATTCACACAATTATTGTCGCGCATTTCAAGTATACCAAGTTATCAGGGCTGATAGCATAAGTAGATTCAATAATTTGTTTTCCTCGAATTTCTACTAGAAATTCTCGATTCATCATTCATTTTCGAAATTAACGGAAATTCTAAAAAAGACTTATTTTGGGGAAGTACGCAATATAGAGGGCAGGCAGAGGCAGGTTTGCGTATATTGAAGGAAAAGTTCAAATTTGCAAAATTCTAACTACAAATCTTCAAGATTGGCCTATTATGATGGCCCTATGAGAGGAAACTTCGAAAAAAGCAGCGTCATGTTCAAGTGGATTTTGCAACTCAAAAAAAAACCACGCAAGTCTAAAACTTCTTGAATTCAAGCATTTTTTGAGAAAACTACCAACATTTCCCCATCCATGGTTCACTTTCTGAAAAGGCCATTTATTTCTGTCTAGAATTATGTACAAATGAGCGTTCTTGCTCATTGTGTCTCCGAGATATGAGCAAAAACGGAACGGAAAACATGGATTTTGGCATAATGTTGCACCTAAGTGTCTTATATTCAAATTTCGCTTTCTGGGTCAAAACTACTCAAATTTTCTCACTCACGTTGTTACGACTGAATCGAGTTTTCAATTCTCTATTCAACGATGCCAAAACGAATCCTGTGGCTCAAATGGTTCTTGAGAAACTTAGAAAAAAGCAGTGTCATGTTCAAGTAGATTTTGCAACTCAAAGAAAACCACGCAAATCTAAAACTTCTTGAATTCAAGCATTTTTTGAGAAAACTGCCAACATTTGCTTATTGATGGTTCACTTTCTAAAAAGGCCAT
>NW_026019116.1:7355723-7378094 GCF_020466585.1 Dendroctonus ponderosae
TTTCGCTTTCTGGGTCAAAACTACTCGAATTTCCTCACTCACGTTGTTACGACTGAATCGACTTTTCAATTCTCTATCCAACGATGCCAAAACGATTTCTGTGGCTCGAATGGTTCTTGAGAAACTTCGAAAAAAGCAGCGTCCTATTCAAGTGGATTTTGCAACTCAAAAAAAAAACACGCAAATCTAAAACTTTTTGAATTCAAGGATTTTTTGAGAAAACTGCCAACATTTCCCCATCCATGGTTCACTTTCTAAAAAGGTCATTTATTTCTGTCTAGAATGATGTAAAAACGACCGTTCTTGCTCATTTTGCTTCCGAGAAACATGCAGAACGGGACAGAAAACATGCAATTTTGCAATAATCTTGCGCCACCTTTGCACAAAACGATGATCATTTTTCTAATTTCATAAACAACAGAAAACTGTCCATTTTTTCTACCATGACTTTAAAGCTGGATCCGCCCCTGGATCTACTCGGAATGTATATCGCAACACCCTGTATATGTTCGCAGATATTCGTTTAATGTTCAATTTGAGGTTTTTGTTTGATGTAAAATTCGTGTCAGGGGATTGGTAGGGAAGGAAATAAGTATAAATAAAAGTTGCTTTGTGTGAAGTTTTTCGAAAATGTATCTGATTTTTTACAAAGTGAATGAAGCAAAAATGGCGTTAAATTTTTCAGGCGTGTTTTTTAAGCTCAATCGATTCCTCTCGGCGTAAGAATTTTACAAATATGCATTTATAAAGTGTTTGGGTCCATAATAAGGAATAAATCGTCGGCTAAAATGTGCCGAAAATGTCTTTTATTTTGAATCTGAAACTTCTAGCATATTTTTCAATGAGTTCGATGCATTCCTCGCGCCTGTGAGCTGAAAATGATGTAAAATTTAAGACATTTTGAGAAAATTTTGTCAAAAAATCGAGCTTCACCTTTGGAAAAAATTCGGCCAAAAATCACATGCGTGTTCTTTGAGCTCAATCGATCCCTTTCGACGTAAGAAGGTCACAAACATACATTTACAAAGTGTTTGAGTCAATAATAAGGAATAAACCGTCGGCTTAAAATCCTGAACTCTCCAAAATCGCTTAAAATCTACCGAAAATTGTATTTTCCTGAAACCTCTAGAAGAAAACGCTCACTAAAGCGCAGGTGGGGCTAAAGCATGCGATATGTTGGCGCAAATCAGCAATTTAAAAAATCGCTCCATGTTAAAACCCGAAGGTTCTCTTTAAACTTTCTAATCCTCCTCTCCTTTAAAGATTTCAAACTCCAGTTTGAACTTGCAAAATGATTTCTTCCATCCCTCGTTCAACTATACTCACCCTGTAGACGAGCTACTGATCGATAGGCACACGACTGCGCCATTGCCTAGAGAAGCAACGCCTAAACTCGGAACTTTCACACCATAAGCCATGGAATAACAAAACAGAGAACCATTCCGCTTCTATAGACTTGAAAGTCTAAATGCCACCATTCTTGTCCTTTTCTACCGGATGGCCAAAAACGATCCGACAATCGAAACGAGCACCAAACAAGGAACGTGAATGAATAAGTTGTTCTCAGTCGAGCAGTGTGAGTCGCAAAGCAAAGTGATCGGAGTGTTTTGGAATTTTTTGGAACCAAAAAAACCGGTTTTTTCGAAAATATTGAACCATGGCCACTAACCGAGCAACCAAGAGCGGATTCGCTGCCGAAGCCCAAAGAAAAGTAAGAATTTTCAAGTTGTTAGTTGCGCGTTTTCTTCGAATCTATTTTTGTTTGGTCTTAGCGGTCAATTTTTACCGGCCAAAGAAGAATGTGACCGGTGGCTTCAACAGGTGCTCTATCGGCCTCCAAATGTTGGTTTAATGACTTTTTGTAATTTCCGGCAAATGCCAGCCGAGTCTTTTGTCTGGTAAAGGGTGCTTTATATACTTGATCATTCACTTGGGGTTTAGTCTACCATGAAGGGCGCTCAGCACCTCGCTTTAAATTGCTTTGAAGTAGCAGACATTTCCGTTACCTTTTCCCCAGCCTATCAATGGATTTTGCCAATTGCGATTTTATTCAAAAAGAAAAGACCCACAAAACTTTTAAGTGCAGAGGTCAAACAGCTCGCGCATTTTTTCTTTGCCTGCTTTTACCGCTTTACTTTCCCAATGTCCCTTTGAGGTTTGAGATTGCAGTTCTTGTCTTTATCATTATTTAGCCCCGAAGGGGTTTGAACCGTTCGTTTCGAAAGATTCTCTGACTCAAAAGCACGTTTTGTCAATTCGTGTTTTTTGGCCACCCTGTATGCGGTTTTGCAATAAGAACGCAGTTAAAAACCCAAAAATTTGAAATTTAGTCCACCCCACATATAAAGAAAGTTTCTAAGCCACTCTATGTTGAAGGGGAGGAGCTATTGAAAAAAGGCCTGCACGATTCCCCGATTTAACATGCAGAGATTTTTCTAAATTACTTACCTTAACCTACCACTTGCCACCATCAGATGTGAAAATATACAGGGAGATGCATATCAGTTGGTTTAAGAGGAGGAATGTTTTCTTTGTGATTCTTATACAGAGTGTTTGTGGAAAAATAACCACAACTTGACCTGCCTGCATCAGAACTTGCTTATTAGGTAAAATGGCCAAAAAATTGGCCATATTTATATTGCAATCATCTGTTTTACCACTTACCTCTCCATAATTTGCCACTTCAGAAGATTGCTACCATTTAAGGTACTGGCTTATTATACTGACACAGATTTCAAGGGAGGGGACAAGGTACCATACATGTTAATGTTGCCAGTACTTGCAGTTTCGTTCAATTGAAGCTAAACGGTTGAAGTGAATTTGGTGTTGAAAAATGTCCGCTGAAGTGTGTAGAGCCACCAAGAGCGGCCTGGCTGCTGAGACTCAAAGAAGAGTAAGACCGTTTTTTCTCTAGCTTTTAATTGGCTAATTGCGACCAAATAGTTTGCGGTTTTGGTGATTAGGAAAATTTTGCGGGTTCGGATCTACATACAGATATCCTGTTGAAATCGACCTCAGCTGACCTCAAACCGAAAAAACTGCGGTCTGGCATTCTTAAAAATTGCACGGTTGGAAGAATCGCAGACCCAAGAAAACAAGTGGCTTATTATTAGCTGGTTTTTATGTTTTACAAACGTTCAATTTCCTAGCCACCTTCAGCTAGTTGACTGTTTAGAAACTTCATTTGTTTGCATTTATTTGTACATTTGATTTTTTCCTCCAGTCCTAATGAATGCATTTACGCCATTGTTCTCTACAAATCATTAATCATAATTGTCGATTCAACTCTAAACTGATTAACCGATGTGACTTTCTGGAAGTTTGCAAAAAAACGAAATTCTAGCAAAGTAAAACCCCAGCAAAGCCAAGGCAGACAAGATCCGAATTCACCATAAACAAGCTAACAACAGGTTTATCAAAAATTTGCAAACAACACCATAAAAGGCCGTGAGAGTCCTCGTTGTAATGGACCTTGGCCCCGTATTCCCTTTTCTTGCATTAATTTCCACTGAGCAATTTACAAGTATAATCAGCTTGGATAAGACCTAATAATGTGCTTGCGGATTGCGTTGCATTCCTGATGCAAATTGCCCCCGTTTGTGCGATCTGATGTTCATTTGGTCACCGAAAACCGCAGGATAATCTGGGAGTAAAGCGACAATGACGAAAACTAAGACAAACAAGCAACAAAGTCGGCAGGAAATTTAAACATTCTTAATTATAATCAACAAATTGTGAAACTTCAATGTGTGCCGCAGCAACATTAGAACGGGCGATGATGCTTCCAACCGGCAAATGAAAAACATCGTTTATTTTGTAACGGAAAAGTAAATAATGATTATTTGCGATTAAGTCATGAATTATTTTTAACAGTGTCGTTAGACTTCGAATGGGTTGTTGAACAATTAGACGGAATTTTATAATTTATTCACACCTAAAGCGGCCGGTTTATGCATTTGAATAAGTAAAATGCTGTTTGTTGATTCCGAATGATTAACAGACGTTCATCCTGTTTAGTCGAATAATTTTCAAAGGTTTTGAGGAATATTTGTCTCACTGATTTCGTATTCCAAATTAAATCGACTTGTAATGTATTGTAAAATCGCTCTTCAAACTGGTTTTTATCAGATACTTTGCCTATTAACCGCAATAGGCAACTTGGTTCAAAAATAGCAATTAACAATAACTCCACTGTAAAATGTCTGTTAAAAATGATTCATTTCTATGAGTTTGTTGGTTGATTTCTAAAACATCTCACAAACTATGATGTCATTGATTAAACATTTGGTATTAAGGATGCGTAAAGAGAAGATAAATCATATTTGGTTCGTTGAAATTCATCAGGATTTTGTATGGGATCATTCTAGATTTTACATCAGTAATCAGTATTTGGGCAACGTTAAATGATTGTCCGGAGACTGAGAAGTAGAATTTCACAATTATCAGTCTCGTTTATACAAAATGTGTTGATGACATCAGAATAAGTGAAATTTGCCACTAATGAGCGGTCCTGAAAAGAAGTGACCTCAAAAAACGTTTTTTAATAAACATGTTCTGCGTGCAGAAGAAGTAAATGGAATTGGCAAAGAAGAATAAACAACTGTTCTTCTTGGCGTGTGATTTGATTCTAGTTTGAAGAAGTCAATGTCGATCGAATTGATTTTTGGTTTTGGGCATTTGGTTCAAAACCCAATTTAATAAGGAACAAATATTTGAACCTAACAAAAACCAACAGAAATATTTATGAATAAACACACTGAGGCCAAAAATCTGCTTTTTAAACTCTTTTGGCAATTGAAAAATTGCTTTGTATTTTTGAAGTTGCAAATTTTATCTTCAGTGGCTCCAAAAAATACCCGGAAGTCAACATTAAAATTTTATACTAAATGTAAGGCAGTAGACTGAAGTAGCGCGGAACTGAACAGCGCCGAACAAAAACGCGAGATGAATTAGTAAATCCAACAGATGGTTTACTATTAATTAAAAAAATATTGTTGTAGTAATTTGCAATTTGGAATAAAAATCAAACTTTAACGGGCAATTAGCTCTTTGATGGCTGTAGAAGAATCAAACTTTCTGCGCTAATGTTAACACCCTAAAATGTATAGAATTTCAAATGTTCTCAAAAACTTCAACCAGAGATTGAAGCCAACCGTAAGCCCGAAAATGCGACGGTAAATTGCAAAATTTATTGACGTTAAGTATTTTAGTTGAGAGCCGTGATTTCTGTGGCAAACTTGCATCTCGAACTGCCAAAAATATGCGAAAGTAAACTGGAACTTTTTCTACAAATTTCGAACTCAAATTGAGAATATTTGGTCTAAAAATCCGATGGATTTAAGGCGTAAATTTTGGATAAGAATCGTAATTTCGTTGTGAAACTCGCAATCCCAACTTCGAACTATACATACAGACTGAGCTCGAATATGCGACGAAAAACTGAAAGTTGAACTTTGATTTGTTTTTAAAATTGTCAGTTTCTTCAGCACAAGTTTCAAGTCGCCGAATTTAGTTCAAAGTCGTAATTTCTATCGAAAATATGTGGATTCTAACGCGAAATATGTTGAAATGTATTTTTTTCTTGTTGTTTTTTGTTAGAACCTAAAGTTGACCAAAAACTTGCAATTTCGGCATTCAGCTTGAGGTTTGTCGCAAGAATCGGCTTTTTTGTAAAACTCCATAAATTCAAAATTGTTGCCGAAAGCTAGAAATTTTAAGCTTTTTGCAAAGGTTTTAAGTCGAGATTCTAGTTAAAAGTCGTAAAATCTCTGTGAAACTCGCAACCATTTTTCCAACTAAACATCTGGCTTCTGAACTCAGATATGTGACGGACAATTTAGAATTTTAGGTTCAAATTTGTTGAAAGCTGAAGGTTTGGTTTATAACCGACAAGTTCATTTTTAATCTCAAAATAGTGACGCTAAATTGAACATTTTAGCTTTCGGCACCAGCGTCAAGTCTGAGAGTATAGTTTAAACTCGTAAGTTCTTTGTGAAACTCGCAATTCCGACCTCGAGCAGTCAAGTTTCTCTTTAAAATGTGATTCAAGTCGAATTTTATTTTTAGAACCCAAAAATGTCGTCAAAATCGTGTACCATTTTGGCTTTCAGTACCTGGCAGGTCACCGATTATAGCTAAGAGTCAGAATTTCTTTGGGAAACTCGAAAATGTGACGGTAAACTAAAAATGTCATCCTTAAATCCGAAAGCGTGACAATAAACTGGGGATTTTGCTTTAAAATGTCTAGTCAAATTAAGTCAATAACACCAAAAACATCAACTCAAAATTGTAAGACTCGACATTCCTACTTTTAATAAAATATGCGCACTCCAAACCCGAACAACTGCAGGTAAAGTGAACATTTCACTTCCAAATTTTTACTCAAAATGAGAGTATTTTTTGCTTGAAACTGGGAGCTTCTGTTTAAAACAGAAAATATCAACCTAAAGGTAGAAACTGTGACAGTAAACTTTTTAAATTCAAAAAGGATTTGGTTTTTAGCACGGGCTTATTACAGACCCTGTAAATTGTAAAATTTCCCTTGTTTACGGAAACTAATTTCGCACTTAAAGCTCTAAAGTTGTAAGGCGCAAAAATGGCTTTTACAGCACGTGAGGTTTAAAAGTTGCTTAAAAACTTTTAATTAAACTTTAAATGCTGCAGTTTTGCATAGTTTTAGTCAATTCATAAAACTTCAACCAGACATTGAAACAACCTCACAGATTAACGCCTAGTAGAAAACCTGATATTTTATCCATTTCCCAGTAGAAGTTGTTTTAAATAAATTGTTGATAATAATCAATGACCAAACAATTAGTGCAGTGTTAGCTAACCTTGCACTGTATTTGTTTTACTTATCAGGTGGAAAGTACATTATTTTGTTGTCACTTGTTCGAAGTTTGTCGTATTTGCTTAGTTCGTGAATTCTGCAAACACTCAACTAATGCAGGGCAAACAACTTGGCCTGGAAGTAATAGAAAAATGGTGTTCTAGACGTTTTCCTAAACATTTTGAATCTATTATGCCAGTCACAAACTCCAACGGCCTTTAACGTAACAGTCGAGCTTCCTTTGAATGCAAACGAAAATCGAACCTAGAGGAAATGATTATAATAAATTTAAATACTAGCTTAATTTTTTTAATGAGTTGCATTTGAGGCCAGGGGCGTCCCAAATGGGGTCTGGGATCGCTCTTTCTTAGCTTGCCGTATTTACTATGTTTAGCTCAATTTTAAGCTGTGTTTTGGTGGTTTGCGAAATGTGGGGCTCGTGACCATCTGGCAATGATCTGCAGCTAATAGAATTGAAAAAGTGTTACTTAACCTTTAGCGTTTTTAGCAAATCGTGCCACATTCCGTTTATGGAGTTGCACTTACTCTGTTTCGAGAACGGTTTTAGAAGCCCACGGGCGCTGTGCCATCTGTTTCACTTTAACAGCTCTTAATTCGTTTAGAACCATATTAACTACACTGTGTATAGTGTTTTGTTTAGATTGCAGCCCGTATATAGCGAATAATTAATGTTGAGTGTCTAGTCGTGCATGCCCAAATTCCTGGCGTTAGTGAGAAAAAAAATGAAATTCTCATACTTGGGTGCTTCGTTTCCACTGGCAATTATTCACTTTTAGGTCAGTGGACTTGTGTGCATAAATTTGCTCGATTTTCACTCACACCTTGTTTTTGTAAAGAAAAAACGCCTCTTGCCAAGCTTTTCACGAGTGCTTTAGCACAATTTCAGAGTCCAGTGGACTTGTGATGATAATCAACCTAATTGGATCATAAGTGCAACCGATAGATCAATTTCGCCATTTAACTAATTGACCTTTAACAAGGTGATATCAGTTTGTTCCATATTCTGGACGTCGGTTACAAAGGAAAATCAGCAAGAAAATCATCCAATTTCGTTCAATATTGCTCAAGTCAAGGTCTAGTCCAGCCGCGCTAAAAACATGTTTACCAAACCTACCCTAAAGTTGTCGCCTGGAAATTTATCCCGCTTTCTATCGATTTTCCTGGCCCAGTTTCAGCAGCTGCAATATCTGGACCGATGCGTTGCATCATTTAACAAACAAGGCTCAATCCGCATTAATCAACCAAGATGAAGCTTTATTGTCGGTTTTATCGGCGTTTAAACAACGCAATAATAATAGCAATTTTTGTCCGCTTCTATACGCTCAGAAGCTAATGATGTTGAGTCAATCAGCCCCAACCAATGTGAAAAGCGAACAGAAGAATTTAATCGTGAATATTCTCTCAGTCGGTTAACCGATTTTTTTCTCGAATCATTCCTCTATTTTTTGCGCAAAATTGGAGTCTTAAAATATGCATGAAAAATGAAATACTCTTATTGTACCGGGTGTTTGAATAGTGTCATGTTTTATTGGTCAAAATCGCTAAATCTACTAGGTTTTTTTATTTGCTAAGACAATGTGTGCCAAAAAGGCTGTGCGAGCATTTCATTACAAGTTGATGGCTCTGTTTACTTTGTTATTCTCTGCGTAAGCCCCTACTCGCACCTTATTAGAAGTTATGAATTTTTCTCCAAGGGTTGCAGTTACGTGAAACGTTCATTTATAGACCAACTTCTACGAAGGGCGCAAAAATCGCCATCCCATGCGAATTGCAGGAAATTCTGACGGGTTTTAGGTTCGAGTGTTTTCTTTAGACTGGAAAAAGTTGAGGTCTCTACTCGCTTTGCATTAAAAGCTAGGGATTTTTATTAGTGAGCTTGCAGACGCGCGAGAGCGTCCATTTTCAGATCAACATTTACAACGAGCGCAAGAAGCAGCATCTGATACGGATTAAGTAAAATTTAGAGTGTTTAGAATGGTGCCTTCTATCGATTGGGAAATGTTCAAGCCCCTCTGGATTAAAAGTTAAGAATTTTTATTCAAGAGCTTGCAATGGCATGAGAACCTTAATTTTTAGTCCAACATTTGTGAAACGCCCAAACATCATCATCTCGTGCGAATTTAATGAACTTCTGTGGGTTTTTAGGCTCAAGCGTCGCCTTCAGACTAAAAATTTGCTCTGGACTAGAAATTAGGACTTTCAATTTTTTTTCCACATATTCAGACCTGTGTGAACAACCATCTGATGCGGATTATGTAAAGCTTAGAGGGTTTTTAAGATGAAGTGTCTTCTATAGATTGTAAAAATCAAGTCCCTACTCGCTCTGCATTAGATGATAGTTTTTTTTTTTAATTTTTTAACTATTTAATTCTCTCGGAACTTTCAAGATCTGCTTCTAATTCAGTGGTAAATCTTGGTCAAATAAGGCAACCTCGAGAGTCGCGCATACCAAAAGCCGTTTAATTCTGCTAATTCGTCTGCATTGAATGTATAAATAAAAGACGATTTTTGTGTATTTTTTATGCTCATCTGCGACCGAAGCCTCTAAACTTTTGCATCTGATTCAGCATTGAGCCTCAAGTCTTCAGCCATCAGAGCTTGCAACCCAATTTCACTTTCTCCCCTTGCTTCGGTTGTTTTAGCGAATAATTTGAACATGACTGGCTTCTCGACAATGCATATTTTCCACGTTATGTTCCATTCAACTGCCATGTTGATTTATTTCGAAATCGATAAGTGCGTAGGCTGTGGTCATTCGTCTGGTGCTAATAACTCTTCGGGGAACGGCCGCGTGTTTTTCTCTTATTTTTTTCTTCGGCTTCCTAATTTGTAAAACTATACGCTAACTGGTCTAGGCAGCTTGGACTTGTGCATGTTACTTCAAGGTGGGTCGCAGCCCCAACCAGACGGTTAATCATTATGTTAACAGCCGAAACCGTCGTCAGAATAAATCGTTAAAAATGGGGCTAGTTGATTAAGAATGAGTGTCTCCAGCTGTAAGTGACGCGATTTGTTGATCAGGTAAAAAATCGCATTCAGATAGACATTCATTTGTTCAGAACGTTCAATTAATTTATCTAATGGAACGTAAGTTCCTCTGGTTACCATAGAAGGAAAGCAGGTGAAATCGAGCAAACTCGTGTCTGGAATTGTTTGCGGTAAAACACTTTTTATTGGGCCATCGCCGCCAGACCTGATCAATATCTAATGCTACAACCCGTATTTAAAGAAGTTGTTTTCTTGCAGGTTAATGCCAAATATAGCGAAGAATTAGCTTCGGAAAGTTTAGAATGGATCAAAGGCGTGACTGGGGAGAACTTGAACACTGCTGGAGACATGGACAACTTCTACGAGGTTTTAAAGGACGGCACTATTCTATGCAAGTGAGTATCTGCAGTTTTCCATTAAACCTAAAAAATCCTCCTCGACTTTTCCTTCTATGTCTTCTAGTCCACCCATAAAACCACATGCCTGGGAAAGAAAGCCTCCACACCAATGTATTCCATTTCTGATAATTGCCCACGAATCACTGAATTGCGTGACACTCTGTATAACATTCCATGGACATTTACACGGTTGAATGAGTCATTTTTCCATATAAGACGATCGATTTCGCGCACAGCATATGCGGTAACTGCAAATGATGTCACCGATTAAAAACTGGTCATGGTCATTCTCTGAGAAGATAAAAGTGTTTTTAACGGAAATTGATGACTCTTGGTCATACTGTTCGTCTGTGGTGGTTCACAGATGGAGATTTTTTTTAATTACGCGAAATTATCATAAAAATATGCCAATGCTTGCTGGGTGTCCATAGGAAATGTGTCTGCGTGGATGCATTTCTGTTAATCTATGTTCCATTTTGAGGACAGTCTGACCAATCCACACTTCAATGGTCTGGATCTTCCAATATGAACAAGTGAAAAAATTTCCATCTGTTTTGGCTTCTGAATGGTTCCCATTGTTCATTTAACGCAAAAACCTTCTGGATCCCATATGGAATGCACAAATAAACAATGGTTTTGCAGGAAAAAAATATTGAATAAGTATGCGATTCGACAAATTTAGATCGATTATCAGGCTCAATTTTGTCTATTAAACATATGATGCATTCATTTGGTTATATTTGCTTCATCCATATCTAAACCTTCTGAATCTTCCAATCCAACATGTACAAATGAAGAAAATTGCTTAGCAAAAGAGGTTCAAATGAACCAGAAGGTGCTGGAAGAATCAGTGGATGCAACTTTGCCTTGTAAAAAAGCGTACTGAAGTGGAAGATGGACCTTTTCGTCATCTTCAGTCATATATTTCTATTCCCGAATAGTCAACCTAAATGGACTGTTTATTTAGCTACACTCGCGTCTAAAAATACATGATCATTTCACATTTAACCAGAATAATACGTGCCTGATACCAACAGCGCTAAAAACCAATTATTTATCAAACTAAAGCTGTCATCGTTTATCGAACTGATGCCATGGAATGTTTTACGATGTGTGTCAGGCTTTAGATAACGTAAATTTGTTAGAGTTCTAATTGCACATCGGTAACAGGCTTTCATTCATTAATCTAATTCGATTTCAGATTAGCCAACGCAATCCAGGCTGGATCAGTAAAGAAAATCAACACCAGTCAAATGGCATTTAAATGTATGGAAAATATCAATGCGTTCCTTGAAGCGGCCAGAAACTTTGGAGTGCCAGCCCAAGAGACGTTCCAGACGGTGGACCTTTGGGAGAGACAGAACCTGAACTCTGTAGTCATCTGTTTGCAGAGTTTAGGGCGAAAAGTTAGTTCCTAAATCAGTTTCAATTGGGCCAGTTTGGATGGTATATGGTCTAACTTAGCGTTGAATTTGCCACTAATTTGACTAACTCCTCCACATCTTCTAACAAGGGCGAATAAAAAAATGCATGCGTACTTTTATTTTCCTTCAATGTCTGTTTTTGTCTTGCACTAATTGGTCTTAACCTATGGACTATCAGTCGAAATACACCAGTTTCCACTTATCGGGCAATAAAACATCCACAATTTGTTTTTCATCGTTTGCTATCGCAATCGGGTTCTGATAACGGTTATTTTTTCGTTTTTATAGACTTTATATGTTTTTCCATGTTTTGATGCGGCTGGATTATAAGTGAGTTTTTCCAGAGGTTCTATGCATGATGAGAACATTTTCTGTCCAGGAACACAAAAGCTCAACAATTTTTATGAATTCACATTATTTCTGGAAATTATCTGGAACGAGCGTAATAATTACAAAATGTTTAACACAGTAAACAAGCTTTAATTTGCGTATGCAACCCGTTCCACATCCGTTTAATCGCGCTTGTATTTTCTTTATTTGTTCGATTGCTTCAATTTAGATCCAGATCATTTTGGCCGGCAAGAAATCGACATTATCGATTATCCAAACATTGCGCCAATAAAACAGGTAATTGTGGCGAATTGAATTTATCGAAAAAAACACGTTAGCTCCATAAATGAGTAAAATTTATTGCTGATTGATGAGAACGCCGAAACTTTATTTTATTATTATTTTGTTACAGTTTTTACCACGAGTTTGTGCTGCTCATGTTTTGCTATCAGATACTTTAAAGGCATTTGAACCGAACTTTCGGATTCTTTCCGTTTAACGACATTGCAGATTTTTAATTAAATTATTCCGAAGAAACCGACAACATAATTGTTCAAATCAAAATATATTTTTGAGTCAAAATATCAGTTTTGATTCATTTTGGTTGGAATTTATTAGTGTTTTCTGTTCGTTTAGGAAGTAAATTGTTCCAAGGAAATAAAAATTTATGAAAATTTAATAAACAATCTACGCGGAAATAAAGCGCTAGAAATCGGGTCTGCTGTATTACTGTATATTAAAACTTGAATGTACCGGGCGTCCCAAATACGAAGGACTAGCATGGGCACTTTAAAACCCACAATCGATGGGAAAAGTTGAATAAATAGATTTAAACAGTTTTTTTTTATTAAAAATTTTAAATTCAGTTTTCGGAAAAAAGTTGTTTTCCACTTGAAATGTTTTCAATAATTTTTGCTGGAATTTATGGTATTCTCCGTCCGTTTCGAAGGTAAATCGTGCTCAATCGAAAGTTTAGTAAATAATCTACATGGATTCCATATTAAAAGTTGAATATACATTGTGTCCCAATACGAAAGGCTAAAATGCACACTTTAGATGCTATAAATGATTATAAACTGTGGATTAATGGGAACAAATGGCGCCGTTTTTTGCTATGAGTCTTAGAGTAAAAAAGATAAAACTTTTGCCAACTACATTTCCTTGCAGTACACGATAGGATTTTTTCAATTATTCGGTAGACAGTTTTGATGCGCTATAAAATTGCCATAATTTAATTTTGTTTACTCTTGAAGTTCGTTTTTAATTAAATAATTTGTTTGTTGTTTATTCCTAATATAGCAAAAGGTATTCGATTGGTTAAAATTGAGCAAATGTTTAAAAAAGTGGTAAAAACCACTTTCAAATTACATCTTACACTGTAAGAGAAATCGTATAAAATGCAGGTTTGTTTTCACAATTTGTTTGCAACTAATTTTTTAAAAAGCCCGTCGAAAGCTAACTAAGAAGGAAGTGAGTTGTTTGCTCCTGCCAAAAACAGGGCCGCATTTAGGAAAGAAAACTGCTCTTCAGGTTGACTCAGATTTGCTACAAGAAAGTGTGGTAATCTAGTATTCAGGCAACCGAAAAATCATCACTACCATAAATTTGTCACTCGCTTATCTAAGATAACTGCAATTAATTGATGATTAAACGAACTAAATCTCACTGAAACTGTTGAGCTTTTTGGTGCTTATCGTAGTGAGTGAGTAAATTTTTGAAAAATCCGTTTTCCAGGCTGTGAAGTATGGAAAACCCGGCATCGGCCCTAAAGAAGCCGAGAAGAACGAGCGAGTTTTCTCCGAGGAAAAACTGCGAGCTGGACAAACCATCATCGGGCTCCAAATGGGCTCCAACAAGGGCGCCAATCAATCGGGAATCAATTTCGGCAACACCAGACATATGTAAATAATGCAACGAAATACCTTTATGTAATTGTAAGTCAATATTCGAACGTGTTTTGTTCGGAATCGAAAAAACTCTCTTGTAATCGACTGTTATCCGTAGATGACTTAGTAACGTCGCTGCTGTTCTCTAAGGGTATATTTATGAAAGTTATGTATAAGTTACATATATAAATACGTGTTTTCTTTGTCATTTTACCTTTGGAAATGATTCTTTATATATTTTATATAATTTTGAATGGTTTTTTCCTGAGGCCGCTACCTCAACTACGACATTCCACACAATGTCTGATTGCACGATCTGTTTTCTCATTTTTATAAGGGATATTTTAATATTATTTATTTTTGTTGGTGGCTTTGACAAAACGATTGTGCCTACTCGAAATATGTTTAAAAATTACTATTGGAACTGTTGAAAACTTTAGCCTTAATGGTATAGTTACATGTATTCGCGTGTTTCTCCTGTAGGACCAAGCTCTTGACTAGAAGAAATAAACTATTATTTTTTTCTAAGTTCTCGTTTTATTTCCGCCTCTAAATCAGCGATTAATCGACAGTGCTGATAAATTAGCTCAAGCTGTCGGCTTCATCCTGTCAGTTGGAAAGCGCGAGCTTTTCCAAACTAGTGGAAATGAGATACGGACATGTGCTTGATTAATGGCTYGCATAGGAAGCTATTTATTTCAAAAATTCAACTGGAAATGCCTCGAATATCGGCCAAGGGCTTGCCAATTTTTGCCYTTTTTTAGTATATTCTTTGAGTCTTTTTGGACGAGATGAACTTTGAAAGCTTTAAAAGTTTGTGGACCGAAAAGGCACGTTCCGAATACGGACAAAACATCCTGGGCTCCAGAGCTTCAAACACCTCTAAACCTTCCSAACYAGCTTTAAAGCGGATGATTAATTGTTGATAAATGCACATTTGCAAGTGCAAAGTGGCAAAAATGAGGTCGGTTTCGATTGGTTGAACCTATCGAAATGCGATAAAAACTCAACAAATTGTGAAATTTGAGCATCTAGAAAAGGCCTTTAAGTGACAAACACGATGATGAATGGCAAGTGCAAAGTGGCAAAAATKAGGTCGGTTTCGATTGGYTCAACCTATCAAATAAATGCGATGAAAACTCAACAAATTTTKAAATTTGAGCAYCTAGAAAAGGCCTTTAAGTGACAAACACGATGATGAATGGCWACCWTTCAACGATCAAAAGWATTGAAACTGTTAACTTGTGAGTCTCAGACACCTCACRCTTTTTAGATCAGAACCGAGTTCAGAAAAGCGTCAAATACAAGACTTAACGATTTTGCCATAGCTGATGATGAAAAACGGTTGTTTTTCGAGTCCAAATCAGTTTTTSAGCWMWCTGMAGTCTCCCTAAGCAGCGCATTCATTAATAAGTGCCGGGRGCTCGTTAGGTTGGGCCTCTATTCAATCTTCTAAAAATATCTCATACGGGCACTCAAATTAATCTTGAATTATAACCCGCATTAATAAAAGAAGCTCTTCAGCTGCCAAACACTGATCAATAGCCCATTGAGCAGCAAGTTGAAGTCAAACCCCAAATTAACTTTTAGCATAGAAAAACAACTGTTCATGCCACCTGGCACCTCTATCCAGTTTCTATCGACCAATGAATTTTGCATGAGAACTCCAACGGCAATGTTGCCGCTGAGGTTTCTTTTTTAGGACGAAGTCAACATTTTACTTATAGGCGTGCAAARTGCATTTTTGCTTTGAAGGTTGTTCCGAAGCGTTAATTGAACCTGGAGATTCATGGGTTTCATTTGTCTGAAGGAGAGCTGGGGATTGGAATGAGGCGCTCCAAAGCAACTGATCAGAAGATTGTGGTGCTTTATTTATATCTATTTCACGTTTATCAATCAATGATGATCTCTGAGAACTGAGCCAACATTTATTATTGCAGTTTATCCAATAGATCTAAAAATTACGTTGCCTTTTCATTAAGTTCAATGAGCACATTGAGAACATCCATGAAACAAATTGTTGAAACAAACTCAAAAAATAACTGCTTGTCTTTCAAATCCATCTTCTCCTTACATGGAAGGAGGATTTCTTTCATCCTCACTTTCCGTGCAAGACAGGATTATCTTGGCCCACAAGTGAAGACAGATAATTTTCAGGTCTCTGAGTTTTACAGACTCTTTCCCTCTTCCACAGTTTCTGACTCCCCGTCATTAACAATTATGTTGATCATCTGATAATATAAATTTGTCCATTGCATCCTTACGCCAAAGACAAGCAGGTCTGGACAAAACAGGCCGGAAGAAACTTTCTCCTGTTTACCCCAGTTGCTCTTCTATCAATAAATACAACAATTCTGGAACATAGATTGTAACAGATTTGTATGAGAAAATTGTTTCTTTGTTTTGGTTGTTTGCAACAAACTTTTTTGAGTTGGTTGGAAACTCAAAGAAGACTCACTTGTCTTCTAAAGGAGATTCTGGAACATGGAAGGGAATAAAGGCTTCTTCGTTCGTTTCCTTGTGAAAAAGTTAAATTATTTTTAATTGGCATCAAGTAAAAACATTCTCAGATCTCGAGTTTCACTAGCTTCTTTCATCTTCCATAGTATCTGACTCCACATCGTCAACAGCCTCAGTAGAAGGAGAGGCTTTTTCTGAAGGTTTAACATCTATTGCATCCACAATTTATTTTCCTGGAAAGCCTTGGTTTTCATATTGGAACCTTAGGCTAAGCACGCTAAGCTTCTGTTGCAGATTTGTATAAGAAAACATTGTTTCTTTGGGGTCCACTTCAAACAAAGCCACTTAAACTGAGAGAAACACTCACCTAAAAACGCTCACTGCATTGCCAATCTAAATGAAAAGTGCATGTAAATCCATCTCCAATGGTCCAAGAAGCCATTAACCAAAGTGGAAAACTGAATTTCCTATTAAAATATCATGCTTCTAGGTTTGCGGGACACAATATGGCATCGTCGGTAAACGAGTTTCCCGATTGTTTTCCCCCAGGCGAGAACATACATTTCAGTAGTTCTCCGGCTCCCTGTGAGGGAAATAGCGTCCCGTTCAACCTCCCCCTGGGGGGCGATACACGTTCCCCCCAAAAATGGGGAATGGAATGAACAAGGTAAGTGACGACGTTTTTATCGGCAGTTTTTCCGGCTCTGTCCATTGCATATGACGACTCAATCTGGCCAGTTTCTAGTCGGGGGTTTGTAGGGGAATTTCCTGCATTCCTGGCAGAGGAGTCTATTGTCTTTGCCTCAATTATTATACATAAAGCTGTTCAAGGCCACAAAATTTGAAACTTTCTTCGTGTGCCGACGACAGTGCTTTCTTCGCTCACAATCAACTTGTTTCCACTCAGTTTATTTATTTTCGGTATTTTGTCATTAAAGTCGACCTTAACCAATGTTGCACGCCTATGCGTGCAGAAAATTGTTTAAAGAGCAGGATCGTCTGGGGGTGTGCCATTTTTTCGCGGTTTCCGGTACTTTTCAGGTGTTTTCGTTGCGTCAGCTTGATGTTTTAAGCTCATCGTGTACTGGCAAAGCATGATAATGGCAAAAGTAGGCGAATTCTTCATCATTCCTCCCAAGTCAGTGATATTCGGCATGAAACAGGCAAGTTCGGTTGGATGACCTGCCATTCAGGTAGGCTGCGGAATGTTTGGTATTCTGTCGATGCAAGTCGAGAAATGTTTTCGGTTCAAGGAAGAATTTGGGTGCGACCACTGATAAAAATCTACCCAGCCTTTCCATTTTCATTACTGAAAATTCGCACAGCCGAAATAAATGAACGGGCACTTTCCAGGCATATTAATGTGGATCTAGAGAGTTCACCTACAAGAAACATGTTTACAGCGTTTGTTTAATTATGCCTTCATTAAATTCGAGCAAAGTCACAAGACTGGGTTACTTCGATAACACGCAAAATGGTAATTTTGCGGTTTTTTAACTTCCAAGCCAGTCTGGGCTCTATCAACAACACCCTTGCAAACTGGCCTTTATTTCAAAGGTTCTATCATCAGAATCGGGAACTTTCAACCCCTCTAATCCGGGTGATTCAAAATAAGGCCCTAAATAAAGTAGTTGATCAACTTCCTCCACCCTCATTAGCGAGCCGTTGTCTTTGGCAAGTTGTTCCCAACTCGTTCAAGAATACAAGTGGCGAAATGAAACGGTGCAACCTCGTTAAGGGCGCTTTCCATTTTCGATTTTTCCCGGCGAAAAGCTGCTTTAAATGGAAAGCACACATTTCCTCACATCCCGTTGATTGATTCAGTTCATGGTTTTGCTGCCGCCGCTTTGCTTCCAGAACATGTCGAGTATCAAGATTTTCTAACTCGCGATGAATGCTGATCGGTTTTTTCTTCGTTTCAGGTTTTACCGGGTCTTTACGTGGGAAATTATCGCGATTCCAAGGATTCGTCCCAACTAGCTAAACACAACATCACCCATATTCTTGCCATCCATGATACTGCTCGAAGAATACATTCGGTAAGTGAAAATTTAACCAATGAGATACTCAAAGCCCAGAGAGTAGGCTTTTTCTGGTGATAATTTGTTTTCATGGCATTGTTACAGCGTCATCCTTTTAATGTGGGCTTTACTTTCCATGCCCAAGGGAAATTAAATGGGCGATTGCTTCATGCGATATTTAGCGTAACAATTCTGACACATATGCCGCCCAGAATTAGCATTAGTTAGTCAACTAGGACAACTAAAATTTGTTTGTTTTAATGCGAAAAGCCACAGAGGCCTTGTCGCTTGGCCAATGGATGATTGCGGTTTGAATAATTACTTTTTCAGAATTCGGCCCTTGAAAAACATCATTAGTTTCAGGAAAACTGCATTATTCTTGAGGTTTCTTAATCCGTAAGTTTCAGCAGGAAGCTGATTTTAAAACAGCCGAAATAATCAGTAAGAGAGCTGAAAGTTGTAAATTTTGTTCCTCCTCCACTAGCTAGACTTTATTTTGGCATAAACATTGGGAAATAAAGGGAATAATTGAGTCCATGAAAGTTTAAGCGCGCTGCAAGCAAATTTATCGACAAGCAAGCTTTTAGTTTGGTCCTTCAACATCCTCATTGTTTTCTTCGAAAAACAGTAGTTGTTTGGGAGTTAAAGCTCTTTTAAGACACAGATTACGACTTAAAGTGCTTAACTTAAGTTTATAATAACATCTTGAAATGAACAGCTGAACTTTTCACCACTTTTGGTCAATTCTTTATGAACTTTAAACAATGACGAGTCTTACTAGTTTCACTCTTTATTCTAGAGCGAACCTTGAAACCAGCTAAAATTCCCCGTTTTTACACAATAACTTAAATCTCTTTCTAGACTTGCGCTGTCTTAATGCAAAAAAATAAATTACATTTTGCCAAGTTTGTATTTCTTAACCTTCCTTGAGTTTCAGGAACTTCAGCTATGAACCGAAAAAAAATGAAATCAAAGTAGACAATTATTTTTTATATGTTTAWATCTTTGGCTTCAAATTTTGCAACGTAAAACTTTATTATGTTTGTTAATACTTAAGACTCCCCTATGATGCCCCTTTGGTTCAACCAAAAAGATTYACTTTTATCCTAAAAGCTTCGGAACAGTTGCCGATAATTTATTATTCGCTTTTTTGAAGTTCTTTTATATTGTAAATAACTTTCGATACTAAACGTAAACTTTCTTTTTAAATGTTTTTGCTGTTTTCTTCTTAGAAACTCTTGCTTGGAAAGTTAATGAATCGACTCCGAAGCTTAGGAACAGATTAAAACTTAACTTTCGGGAAATTTAGCTCTGAGCTGAGAAAATACATAACAAGCAGGATTTCAAATTGGAACATTAAAAGTTTCCTTATCTTATTAATATTCGTTGCTGGAGGTGCTATCAACTGAAAATTCTATACAAGTTTATTAATATTTAAGAAACTGTCAAAGTTTCCACGGCACTTATGAGGAAAGTCATCACAGAGTTTGGAAAAAACATTCTAATTTTAATTCGCACAGCTTTGGATAGTTGTGTTTAGTCCAATTCATTTATATTGTAATTTATACAGTTAAATTTAAAAAGCACAATGGAGTGGATACCAATTATTAAATACAGCCGGAAATTATTATAAAACCGGATCAAGTAATTTACAATTTATTATAATTAATGACTCAAACTCATTTTGTTTTGAATCTAATTGGTTTTAATGCGTCCTAAACAGAGCGATCCAAATTTAAACGTCAATAACACAAGAAAATTAATATATACATTTTTCATCTATTATTTAGGAGGCTTCAGGATAACTTTTGCGCTACTAAAAAAAACTGAAGACACTGGCAAAATGCACTGTTTTCTTCACATAAAAGGTACTCTTAGTCAAAGGCTCTAATTTAAGCCATTTTAGAGAAAAGTGCCACTTAATAACTGAAAACATGAGAACAAAGTAAGAACTAAACAGCTCTGTTCTCACTTAATCCGAGGGAGCAAATAAATATTAACCCCAGTCAAAAAGCACATTTTGGTTTACTTTATGTAAGTAAAGAAGCAGAGAGTATTGGTAGAACATGTACAAAAGCTTGTAATTCTTCAGAGTTTTTGGGTGAACGTTTGGGTAATTCTCTATGGATTCTAGTGAAATGGAGCGAAATTTTCCGAAGCTTATTCATCAGCTAATATCAAAAAACGCACCAATTTGCGCAAATCGTTTTACAGTCACAAAGGAAACTTGCTTTAGAGGGTTTATACGAAAATTCATTTTGTTGGAAACTTTCGTGCTTTCGCCTTGAAAACTTTTCCGTCAATTTGCTAATGGGATGAAAAAATCTAACAGTTAACTTAATGACGCTGGAAATGGACTGTATACCTGATGAGGCTATCGCTTGGAAAACTTGTGCAAATCAGGCGTTTTATTGCAGAAATAAAAAATCTATCCGGCAGATCTACACAAATCAAATTCAACTGCGAAAAATGGCGTTTATGGATCGTTTTTCGGCATTAAAGCTTGCCGGATTATGAGCACGGTACTTAATCCAGAATTAAAACCGCTAGTAAATTCGAAATTGGCATCACTATACAGATTGTATGGGCCATAATTTTAATCTAGAACTAACAGGGGTTTTAGATCATTGATTTTCACTTACAAGGTAATAACTCTAATGTCGGCTTAACGATCCCCGTTCCAGAACTTGGTCGACTCACCGTTGTTTTGCTAGGAAGATTCAATGTAGTTATTCTAAAAGTGGGTTTATGCATTAGTGGCCAAAGAACAACCTCGATGGTGAGCGATGAAGATGAATCTCTTGCATAATGGACTATTCGAACTTTGAATTTAGGCAGAAACTGCCTAAACATTTGGCCAAGAGAAAGTCTTTGTTTAAACAGCGTCGTCTGAACTTACTTTCTCAATTACTTCATTTACTGTGTTAGGCTGCGTCTATCTGCTCACTCGTGACTATCACCTTCCTCACGCTCGTAAATTTCCCATTAATCATGATCCCTTAAATTCACAATTGTTGTGGTTGGTTACAGGATAAACACTATCTCTGCGTAATGGCCTCGGATACTCCAGATCAGAACCTGACTCAGTATTTTTCCCTTTGTAACGACTTCATTCATGCCGCCCGTCTGCGAGATGGAAACGTCCTTATTCACTGGTAAAGATCGCTTTATTCGCTTTTCCCACTAGAATAGTTGCTGATTCTTGTGCGTTGCAGTCTTGCTGGTATGTCCCGAAGTGTAACAGTGGCTGTGGCTTATATAATGTCCGTTACCACTTTGAACTGGAAAGATGCCCTCAAGGTGGTGCGAGCTGGCAGAAATGTGGCCAATCCCAATCTGGGCTTCCTCAAACAGCTGGAGGAGTTTGAGTGCACGCGGCTGATTGAGGTATTGAGTGTTTTGCCGCATTTTCACACTCAACTAATGTTTTTTTTCCTTCAGGAACGTCGAAGATTGAAGGAACGCTACCCCAGTTTGGCGTTGGTTTACAAGGACCAGGAGCAGTGCGCTCTCATGCTCAACAACTACGAAGAACTCTTGCAATCAAGAAGCATTTGTGAGGGAAATTGTGCCTTAGGAGAGACGTGCCCCAGTGGGTTGTGCAGGTAAAGTACCTCAGTCTAATTGAAGCTGAGTTATTTATGGTAGTAAAACTGCGATTTGTGGCCGATTTGCGTTCATTTAAAACATGCATAAGACCGATAATTGTTGATTTTCACTAAAATCGGTTGAACTCGTAGTAAATGGGTCTCGATTTGGATCTTTAAAGCAGTCGGGTTTTCGCTGTTTTCTGCAAGTTTCCAGCTTCTTGAGCGCTCGCTTGCAGCAAAAGACTAAGGAATTTCCAATCAATTTCAGAATGTATGTCGCTTTTACTTGCAGGTTTTTTTGGATTCTCCAATTAAATACTTTTAGCTAGTCAAAGTAGTCAAAAAGTTGCCCGACTATATATAGTCTTTTTGGGTATTTTGCCTCAAAAATTTGTGTCTTTAAATAAGACAGAATTTCCTCACG
>NW_026019116.1:7379093-7387459 GCF_020466585.1 Dendroctonus ponderosae
AGAACATACACATGTACATTCCCAGAACATACCATGAACATACAGTGTATTAACTCTGACAGATTCCTGGGACATGCATGGAATGTTCATAATGGAACTCATGTATGTCCCAGGAATATGCATGTACATCACATGAATGTCCCAGGTATATTCTGGGAATATCATTTCGCTATGTGGGTTGCACTGAATTTAGATTTTTTCTAGCAAGACTAATTGCAGCCTGATAACAATTTTTTTTTCATGCAAAGTTTAGAGCTTGACATGTCTTCAGGTCCGCATCCCAAAGGAAACCGCGCACCCGAACCAATCAAAGATCTCAGTCAGAAATGCACCGAAGTCCGAGCTCTAGCAGTACCAGAAGCAGCACTTGCAGTACTGGCGGCCGGCCCCGATCCGGCCCTGCGGGTCTTCGAAGTTTGGGTAAGAAATAAAAAATCGCTTAATAACTTTCATTCTTTATTTCTATTGCATATTGCGCAACATTTCACCAGCTAACACAAAAACAAGTAGCTTAGTTTAGGGATTCAGTCTAGATTCGAGGAACAGTAAATACTAATAAAATGCTTTGGTGGGAAACTACTGTTTGTCTTTTCCGTCCCCGATGTGCTCCACCTGGATGGGTTTCCCCTGCGAAATTTCCTGGGGCTTTCTTGGGGCGGTGACTGTTAGAACGCCGTCCTCGCTCAAATTGGACACCACCCCTTTCAAGTCGTGTCCTTTGGGCAGGACGAACCTCCGCAGGAACTGTCGGGAAATGAAGCCATGATCGTCCTCGCGCTCCTCATGTTTTCCCTCGATTTCAATGGCATTTTCATCGGTCAGAGTTTTCACTTTCAGTTCTTCCGGCTTGAAGCCCTCCACATCGAGTTTCACTTGGAACTTGTCCTTCAACTGGGCAACTGCCGCCTGTTCAGATTCGGGGTATTTGAAGAAGTAGCTCGGTCTGTTGACGAAAGGCGACCGATCGAAGAATCTCTGCTCGATCATTTGCATCTCGTTCTCCAACTGTCTCCAAGGGCGCATCATGTCCCTGAACAAAATTGGCACTAGTCTGGACATTTTCACTAGAAATTTCCACAAGAATCGTTTAAAGAGCGTTTAATGTCGGCGCGTTTATTTCAGCTGTGGCAGCTTTCAAAGCGATGATTAAACTGACGGCATTCGCCATCCCGACGCTTTTTATATGGAAAAGGTGACGTTCTCGGAACGTTCGGAAATCGCTAGAAAACTCGCGTTCTAGATTTGTCTGGTTGCGCTCCGAGAAAACAAGTCGCTAGAGCTACACTGCCCGACTAAATTTGCTGGTGCAATCGCTAAAATTATAGCAATTATTGTTCTAACGAATTTTCTTAAACCAACATATGCTTATTGCAAAAATAATCATAAACACTTTTGGGGCTTTCATTAAAACAAACAAGTTTTTCCCCGGTTAAACCATATAATATGTTGCTTTCCCTCCCAGTGAAGCCAGTTTTTCTAAAGTAAAAATGCTGTGCTTTAATTATAATAAGCGCTTGTATACAGAAATTAATGGAGATGAGGAGAAATACATCTTCAAAGTGCATTTGATCTTAGAAAACTCAACACCTTTTTTAGCATGCTTTCAATTTAAGCCTCTGTTTCAGTTTTCACAAAGAGATAAGTTTAGAACAGCGAACCAATCTAAGTCCACTTAATGCGCAAAATTTTAGAGTTTATCTACTCGACTTTTCCTTTGAAGAGTTTTGATCAGTCGCCAATAATGTTTGGGAGAAAGCAAATATCGGTCTAAATTCTGAATGAATAAATGGACATAATTGTGATTTTTAGTTCTCATTTATATACCAATTCGCAACAGTCACTTCTGTGCATTCGTTTAGTTTTTAACCGATTTTTTCCTTTCAACTGCAGGCTTCCGTTTAATGTCTAACTTCTAGTCTAGAGCGACAAGAAACCTGAAGTTCTGACCATCCATACAAGACGTTTGAATATTAACTTTATAAACTGTTTTTGAGGAAGCATTGTATTCTGATTTTCTGCATCTCTGCAATCCTACTCTAGAAAAAAGTTTTCAGAAAACTGGCCTTTGAAAAAATTTAATTTCCCATCCAACGATCACCTTAAGATTTTTACTACCTGTGTATAAAATAGTCTAGATTCAGAAAAATTTAAAAATTTAATCAACGTCCTCAAGCTTTGCAAATGCTGCCCTCAATTTAATACACAATTTTGCAGCCTCTCCTTTTAAAACTCATAACTTTCAATCAGGCGCAAATAGAAACTTAAAGTTTTTACCATTGATAGAAAACACTTACGCATGCCAACTGTTAAATTTTCATTAGAATTGCGCCATTTTATCTGGAGTTTTTCCCACTTGCACAAGGTTCAAAAATTACCGAATTGACAAATTTTCAAGCATCCTGAAAAAAACTTCTAAACTGAATCTATAAGCTCCTTGAAATTCTCGCAGTCTATAGATTTTAAGCCTATTTAAAGCCTTGAAAGTTACATCAAAATCGTACTAAATCCTGATTTTTGGCGACTTCGTGTAACTTTTCCGCAAATCATCAGTTTTACACAACTGCACTCCCAGTTTGAAAACTCCCTAACTTCTGATCTCCAGCATCTTGAGATTTTTATCCTCTATTGAAGACACTTGAGTATCAAATTTCTGAGATTTGTATTTAAATCGCGCTTTTCCATCTTAATATTCTTGCCAACGTTGTAGATACTGATAGAAAATTTCCTTTATTGCAATATTGTAAACTCTTAACTTTTAATTTGGAAACAACACGCAACTCGGCGAAATTCTCACGCTCCATAGAAAAACTGATTACAACCATAGAAAGTCGTGATTTTTGCTTTTTTTTCAACGATAAGATCAGTTTTTTCAAAGTGCAAGATTTCTGTCTAAAATGCATAACTGCTTATCTGGGGCAAGTAGCGACTTGAAACTCTTACAGCCCACGGCAGACATTTATTTCTGAAAACCCCGAGAAAACTATTGAAATTAAAAAAATTCAAATTACATAAACATGTCTAAAAAAATATTTTTACATATCTGTATTCATATATTGAACAATTGTCTCATTTGCAGAAACTGCAAAATTTTTAGTGTTTTTTCATAAAAAAGCTCGTTTCCACAGCACCAATGCTTTATTTTTTCACCGTGCCAAAAGCAAGAGTGTAATCAAACAAGTGCGGGCTCGTTTAAAATTCACAGCTTCTAATCTGCAGCAAGCAGAAACTTGAAACTCTCAGAATCAATTGAAGAAACCTGGTAGTGAGTTCTAGGAAAATTCCATCCATATTGCAAAAAATCCTGATTTTTCTGATACTGATATCTGGTGTAAAGTGAACTTTGCACTCTCTGGCGGAAAAAATGTCCAAATATTAATCTAGAACACGAAACATGCATTGTAATTTTTCCTTCCATCCACAGAAGATACTGGCTACGCAATGAGTGGTGCAAATTTCATTCTAATCAGAAGAAAACTCGAGTTTTCTCACTTTTTCAAGTGGAAATGCAAAAGTCAGTCTTTCAAACGACAAGGTCTTGTTTTAAAATGAGTGCCTTCTAATTTAGAACCAGTAGGAACTTGACCACTAGAATAAATCTAGTTCTAAACGCCGGTAAAATATTATTATTAAATCCCGATTAATCATATCAAACTTTGATATTTTCCACATTTGCCGGTGCAAAAATCACTATTATTAGAACAAGTGCAAACTTTTCTGTTTATATCTTCTAACCTGGAGCTACTGAAAACTTGAAATTACTAGAACCAATAGACGAAATCCGGTTCTAAACACCTGAAGAATATTGTTCGGATTGCGTTAAATCCTGATTTAAAGTAATCTTCTTCACATAACTGCACTGTCTGCCAAAAAATTCCCAACTACCAATTTAGAGCTGGAAGCATCTATTATGAAATTCCCTCAATCAACAGACCATTGAGACAAAATCAATCAATTTGTTATTTTTGTACTCCACAAAAGGCCTACAATTTTCTGGAAGTTTCGGAAAATCATAAAAAATGCCCAAGCAATGAACACTTTACAACACACTGAAGCAAACAAAGATATTGTTTCAGCTTCAGCTCCACCATCACGATCAGGCAGCCGAGTCGACTTGTCCTCCAGTGGGATGAACTTAACAGCTCCATCCACTCCCCAATGCAGCCCTCCGGTCTCTCCTTTGAGGAGGAGAGGCACTCAAGGCCGGGTCCAGGTTCCTTTAGCTCTTAAAGAAGACGATTTTGACGAATTATAGCGGCAATTTGATCATCTGCTGAGGCGACAATCTCATCGAATTGAACAGAATTAGAAATATGGAAGAAACAATGAGCAATATATTGTGTATGCGACTTTAGGTCGCAGGTCTGGATACTAGGTTGTGAAGGAATGAGAATCATTGCGCAATCAAAGATACATATTTCACTTACGGTTAGAGCTCAAAAAACATGTTTGCAATAAATAGTTCTTTGTAGGAAGGTTTGTGAGTAACTCCTCTGTCCATTGCGTTTAGTTGTCTGCCCATTAAGGATAGAAGTTACTGTAGGCGATTTAGTTATCATATCAACTTCGGAACTAGGTATAACTGTGATAGGAGCTGTGCTAGTTGAAGAGTTTGATATTGATTTTTTGCTTGCGTGTCCTTTTTCCTTTCAAGATCGAATTGATGTGAGTTCTTTGGCAGGTTTGCGGGAAATTGATAAAAAAGTTGTGATTTTCGAAAGCTATTTTAAAAATTAAGCGATATTTGACAAGTCCATTTTTATACGAGAACAAGGGCCGTTTTCCGCAGTTAAATTCGGCCATGATCTTCGAGAGTTTTATATGGCTTTTGACTTATGTAGGTGGTAGATAGATCGCATTAAACAACAAATATTCAATTATAACGAATAGAGGCAATATTTTTAGTGATAACGCAACATTGTTAGAGTTTATATTGTTAAAGCGATTTTAAAAATACATTTTAGCAATAACATATCAACTATATATTTACACTTTTTAAAACGTCGCGCTCTAATTATATAATAGGGGTTTGATGTGGTTTTATTTGGAAAACATTCTCATAATGGAGGTTTTGATTTACCCAGTAGAGCACTAGCAAGTTTGTTGAAAAGTGGGCTTTTATAAGTGAAAGTTACTTGGCTGATTAAACCGATTCATTGCTTCGTATGATCAGTAATCAAGAATTGGCGAGTTTTTTCAGCGGGTACACTTAAATATAACAATGCTTACTAGGTGATACGCAAATGCGCGAAAAACTGTAGCAGTTACTACTATAGAATTATCTTTAGGGTGGAAAGTGGAAAAAGTGGCCACTTCAAGCACAATTTTTACTTAGTGTTTTACTCACTATAATTGACACTTTGCTATGTTGATTGCTGAATTGAAAGTTTTTATTCCATTTGTGTGTTTCTCCCATTTTTGGACCAAAAGAGTTGTGCTACCTTAAAACGATTATAGCGCTGTGGAAGTCTGGTACCTATCGAAAACAGTTGTCCCGAAACGGTCCATATTTAAAGAGTTATATGAAGAAAAATATATAGCGTTGTTAAAAGTAGTTTGTTAAGAAATGTATAATTTTCAACACATTGAAGAGATATCTGAATATATTGCTTTTAAAATATATGAAATTCGAGTGTTATTGTATGTGGAATAACCAAATTTCCTCGATACTAAACCAATGGGTTTAAATAAGCGGGATAAAAGCTTGTGTATTTTCTTGTGCCGAAAACATGTTCGTGTGTGCGATTTTCAGAAATTGTGGTTTACTTTTCGAATAATCAGAGGAACCAAAAAATCACCAAGTAGATTTGAACAAATTTTCAATAAAATGCCAAACTTCAGATCTTGAACGTATTGAAGAACAATTGGAGGAACTAAAAAGAAGTATAACTAACTAATTCTAAGTGAAAACGAAAAACGAACGCGAATGAGAAAAAAATTGGTACAATGACCGGGACAAAACTAAGTATCAAAAATCGATAGCATAATTGCTCACAACTATAAAAGGTTACTGGCATTAAAATTAGTCAAGCAAAAGATAAATATTATGGGAACAGATGTGGGGAAAGCAACGATTTAGACAGAAATGACAAAACCTGCAAAGAACGTGAAGGAGTTTATACAAACCCAGAATAAATTAAAGATGCAAAAAACAAATACAAAGAGAACTAAATTAACGCTTAAGCAATAATGTTTTAGATCTAAACAATTGCTTTCTTTAAGCAAACGGGTTATAAAGTATAATTACTTCAAATGAGAGAAAACCCCGTTTTTTCCTTGGTTGTTCAAACTGTCGCAGATGCTTTGAAGATAACGAAACCTACAGAAATTAACATTTTTCCTATGTGAAAATCGGATGGTTGGCACTCTTAAGCTCCAGATAACGAATTAATTTGTTTTTGAAGCAAAACTGAAAAAAATTGCCAACAAGTTTCGCAATCATTGACCAACAATGCGAGGAAATAAGAAGAAATATAATTAACAATTGTGAATAAATTCTAATTGAAGCCAAAGGCAAAAACACGCAGTGGATGACGAAGGAACGAATTAAATGGTGACGAAACCGAAATCAATGTTTATTTATCATGAACGACAGAAGATTATTTAAAAAAAGGAAGGGAATTTCCTTGGATAGTCCGAGGAAGATAAAAAAAAAACACAATTTTTGAAGAAATAGCAGTGCTGATGGGCTTTTGAACATGGCATTTGAAGAAGAAGAGGTTTTCAAACTGGAGTAAAACATTGGGAATTTTGATGGCTTTTTCAGACTAATTTCGGCATGGACAAGTTGCGATTGTTTGGAATTTCAATGTTCAAAACGCCCCAAAAGGGTGAACCTTTTTCAGAAAATTTAAAATTAAACCACCAAATGGGCAAAAACATCTGACTCATATTGCTAGTGAGTTCTTTTGAGTTAAAAAAAACTTAATTACAAGGTTTTTTATGTGTTTCATTACGCTTCCCTTGGCAATCTGAGCCCCAAATAAAACCCTGCACAGGTGCGCCCAGTGAAGCCCCTATAAAAAAATAAAAAAATCCTATAGGGTTGATGGTCTAAATAACGTCCTAACTAGGTTCTCCCTTCCACTTAAGGGCCCATTATTTCGCCAACTGGGGTATTAAGTATTTAAGGGCCGGGATGGTTAAAACGCGTTTAGGCAGACTATTCCGGATACTCTGAAAACCCTAATGGTGTGTGATATGTTACTTCACTTATTGCGTTCTGTGGGGGCATTTGCCGCAGAAGGGAAACACGGCGCCTTTTATATATTTTCTACCTTTTGATGTGGCTTTAAAGTCTCCAGGTGAAGCGTTTTTTTATGGATGCAAAACGTACGCTATCACCGATATATCTGGCGTCTAAATCCTCGGAGGAAACGCAAGCCGGAAATCTCCAACAATTCATTTCGTTCTAGGATATAAAAGTACGAACCAAGGCGTCCAAAAATCTCGCAAACTTCCAGCAAACTTATTTATATGGATATTTTCTATGCGGGAAGTTGTAAATGGGTATAAACAGATACACAATAAGGAAAGTTTGGTTGTTATTGTGGCAAGATCAGGGCACAACGAAGGGAAAGGTTTAGAAGCCTCTCAGAAACATCTAATAATGTCTGTGACATATTTGCTGCAAAATTGGCTGATTTAGGCACTTCAACAGCAAAAACATATTGAGAAAATTACGGAAAATGAAATCTCACCAAAACATTGCAATTAAACTTGTTGCCTTTGGCAGTAAAACTGCGCAAATTGATGGTTTTTCACATATTAAATTGCAAAGGAATTGAACGTTTAGCGCCTGTTTTTGATTAATTGGCAAGCCGAAAAGGAACAAACAAAATAGACACCCCGGTCGGAAACTGGGCGTTACCGACACGAACCTCATAAAGTTTCCCGAGGCTTTTAAGAAGGTGCAATAAACTTATCAATTCTTGTCAGCCAACGCTGACGTTCATTATACGACCATTAAGAACGGGAAGGGTATGGATGAAAGACGATTTTGAAAAACCGAAATATGTCAACCGGGGCGTTTAAATTGTGAGTGTGCGATTTGCCGAAGGAATGAGCCAATCTGTTCAGGAATTTTCGAGTTTTAACTGGAAATTATGCCCAAAAGGCAATTTAATAACTTTTAAAGTTCCATCTAGTTTGAGAAAATTGCCTCTCAACTTAAAGCCGAGTGATGTTAAATCGGGTGGTATCGCAGGCCACTGTGGCCAGTTGGTCCAAATCAAAAATCAGCATACCTAAGTTGCAGATAAGTTCTATATGGTTGAGGCGGATTCATTTTTACAAACTTCTTTTTGGGTATTTCGCCTCAAAAATTTTTGTCTTTAAAAGAGACAGAATTTCCTCACGTCTTTTATTAC
>NW_026019116.1:7387676-7414774 GCF_020466585.1 Dendroctonus ponderosae
CGAATTATTTATCAAAAAGTAATCAAGAACTATCACCTAGAGGGTATCCTGCGACACACTTAGGCTCAAGCTGTAAGAGAAAATTGCAATTAGTAGAGAAATTTATTTGAAAAATTACCTTGACGTTTCGATAGCTATTTTCTGCTATCGTTATCAAAAGAGCCTAAATGAGGCGAAAATTTTTGAGGCGAAAAAAACCCAAAAAGAAGTTTGTAAAAAAATGAATCCGCCTCAACAATATAGAACTTATCTATAAATGAAGATTTTTGTGCGATTTTTATAAATTGATAGCTTTTGATTGAAAGCTTGTGGCGTTTGAAAATTTTCGCGGTAAAAAAAATTAATATTTGTACGCAACCAGCTGTCTTTTCTCAAGTAGTTATGGCTCATCTACCGCAATTAGTCTTTTGAATTTTCTGCCACTCCATCGAAGACACTTGAACTCGAAAACCCTGAACACTTTATTAAATTCTTACTAAATTCGATCGAAAATCGATCATCTTCATATAACTCACTCATTTTTCGAAATTCGTAGCGGTTGATCTTGGGCAGGTGGAGTATTCAGTTTTTTACAGTCTGTAGACGGTAGTTGAATCGCAAAACTCCGAAAATTTTATGAAAACCGCATAAAACCTTATTTTTTCTCATGCATTTATCATTCTCATGATATCAAAAATGAATCAAACCGACTTTTTGTGCTTTGAAAACCGCTATTTGGACTCTGGATCTGGATTTTTGTCGGCACATCGACTTCAGATTATTCAAAAATTCGTGCCAGTCATATTTTGGTTCGTAATTCGTGATTCTTCACAAATGCAAACTTTCGCGTGCCGTAAGGGTTTGCGAAAAAACCCATTGTGGTTTATGGGCCCATATTCGCTTTGAGCTTGAAGCTAATTTCCGACGTCTGAACATTTGGGCGAATAAATTCATATTCGTGCCGCTAACAAACCGTCCATATTCGTATGATGGCATCACACGAAATGTGGCAAAGGAAAGCCAAATAAATAAATCGGAATCCACCGAAGCCCCATATTCTTTATCTTTAGGCCTCGGCTACGCCTGAAAAATTGGCACTCTATGCCGTACGAGCTCTCTCAGTCTCTTCGTCATCGATCGCGTGTGCAGAGCAACAGAATTCGGTCCCAGAGTCTGCCTGTTTTGGCTCTTCTTGCTCTGGCACAACGCGCTTGCAACTCGAATATCGCGGAGAGCAGAGAGACGGTCCTTCGACCCGGATTTCACCACTCATACTCAACAAACCTGGGTTTTTTTGTGTGAGTTTCGCGCCACCGGGTTCCCTTTTTTGCATCAACAGCGGAGAAATCTGCCGATTAGGGTAAGTGAATTTCCAAATAAACCCTCCTAATTTTACAGATATTACCAGTGATTGAATTATTTTACATAAATCCATCATATAGGCCCTTTATGGCCTCTGGCAAATATGTAAAGCCTACTATCCGACATGGATCTAGAGATATCTTACATAAGCCGACAATTTACAGATAAAGTATCAGTGTTTAAGCTCCGCTTCCCATCTGCCCTTTTACTTTATCTCTGGCTTTTTTCGATCGGCTCAATTCCGCTTTAGTTACTTTATCATCGCGCTTGACAGTTTTACTCAAAATGGGACCAGGCCAGTTTCTTGCACAAACAAAGACGTTTAATTTTTGTATTTAACAATTAACTTGGCATTCGGGATATTAATTCTAAACTTTAACGGCCTCAGAGAGCGGACTCTAATGGAAAATTAAAGAAATGCGTTTTGCCCGTTGGGTCCCAAACCCATTATCAATCAATCAATAGCCATTGATGAAAGCAACCCCTTTAAGCGCAAACAGTCAACTTTATAGCCCATATAGCAGTCTGCCTACCCTATTTAAGGAGTGAAAGCCTATAACGGAACCTTTCCGATCACCAGATATTGCTCCCCTTGATTTTTGATGGCAACAGTCTATTACATTAGCCAGTCAATTTCCTGCAGATGAACGCAACCAATTTGAAATTGTTTGCACCTCATTTTCATTTCAGCATTAATTTTATCGTGTTTTTACCCTGTGATTCTTGTCATTTTTTTTGGCAAATGGCAACGGTCTTTAGTAGAAATTTGGTCCTAAAGTTTCAGATAGCGCGAAATGTTGTTAGCTATGTGTGCTACTGAAACGTCGGGACCAAACTCATATTTGCAAGTTATGTGATTGAGCAAAGTGCTTCTGCTGCACTACTTTAAAGCCGTTGGATGCTGAAAAATTGTTTAAAAACAGTCCTTAAAAGCAGAGAAACCATAAACGCTATCTTATCTAGACTTTTGCTTTACCCATTACATTGTTTTCTCATTGCAATTTTTCCAATGTTTCTTCTGGCAGTTTTGAATAAAACTATTTTGTTTTTGTTGTAGCTTTATTGACTGTTTGCTGTGGATTGCTGCAAATACACCGGAATGGTAAGTGTCTTTGTGAGTCCAACCGACCCTTAGGGGATTTGGCACAATTCTAAAAAAAATCGAAACCATCAGAAAACTAAGCAAATCCCTAAAATGGGAAATCAACCTTAATCCACAAGTTTTCCTACTGATTTGTTAGCATCTTTTTCCCCTATTTGAATAGCGTTTGAGTAACTTAATTTTTGCTCACATCTGCTAAAAACTGTTTTTGCAATTTTTCGCATTCCAGTCACATAATATGTTCTGAGCGATAACTAATTGCATTTCAACGATCCCCGATGCGGAAAATCACGAATCTGATTTTCCAGCCGCTTTTTGAATTGAAAAATATTAAAAACCCATTTGGAAAATGGCCTGTCTAGGCCGGGAAACAAACGATGGTTTTGAGCAAAGTTCTGTAGAAAAAAACCAACGTTTGCAATTTAAAACGGAAAAATTCCCAGCATTTTCTTCGGGGTGTTCACGCTAAAAGATACCTTCGGCACTATTAGAAATCCAATATCCTGAACGCAAACAGGAAATTGTATCATTACTGTCTGAAATCGGCACGTTACTTGACTTTTGTCCATTCTGCACCCGATTCGAAACGTAAATGGTGAAATATTGGGTCGCAATAAAGCGAAACTTGAGGAAGAAAGGAGACAAAATCGGTCGGCGTTTTACGGATTCTTTTGAGGCGTCGCAACCGGATTCCTTTAAAACTTCCCGGAGGATTCAGTGCACGAAGGCATCTGAGTTATTTATAATGAGGTCCAAAAGGACCGAGAGTGATGTTAATTATTCAACTTATCTTGCTGCTGTAGATCGTGATTTTTGCCCGTTAAACTCCCATGTAAATCTGAAATTAGCCCAAGATTGGCTGGAAATATGCACGCAAACCTTCTGTCCACCATTTGAAACATTGGCTTATAGCGAAGCGAATCTGGGGTAAAAAGAATCGATTTGCACCGCGAATATTTCTTTGAGCAGTCAGTTCCGGATTTTTATTAGGGTTTATTCGAAGTCAATTGGAGAAAACACTTAGTATTTACATAAACCAAGCAAGCTTCGTTTATTTTGCCCAATTCGGTTGGAAATTTATCTGCTAGCAGTTACCGGCAACAAATGGGAGCACCTGAAGAATCTCATATGGTTTATCTACTTAAAATATTTCAAAACTTTGCGACTAAGACGCAAGTGCAGTAATATGGATACAGAAGTTTAAAGTTTAAAAATGTGGCCCCGCATTTAGTCGGTTTTTTGCCAGCTTAAAATGGGCCAAAATGTAGATGAACCAATTTGTCAATTATCTGCGAAGTTTTTAAATAGAAACCTGAAAAAACTGACTGGTTTTGATTCTTAGTGGTAGTTTTACTGTTTTCTGGTCTAAACTTTGGAACCAATGCGGCATCAGAATTAAATCTGGGCGACAATCCAACTTAACGATGTTTCTTGAAGTCAAAACGGTTTTTTTTTTGGAAAACCTTTTGGCTTAGATAAAACAGCTCGAAGGTTTAAAGAATTGTGCCTTGAAACTTCTCAATTACTTTTTCCGAACTTCACAGTTCACTCTGACTTGAACGCGGCATGATTTATGCTTTTGCTTATGCCTTTCAGCCCAGTCAGAGAAGGACGTCGGGTTTTTGATCAAAGTATTTATTTCGCCAGTCGATGATTTTATTATTTAATTCATGTGAATTTCCAGAGATTGCAAAGTTCATCCAAATGTTTAAGCTCAATTTATGATTGCAAAAAAGTTAAATTAAGCTAAAGAAGCTTAGTTTGTAGTCGCTTGGCAATTATTTTCTTCGGTCATTTTTAAAGCACTTACTACTCCTTTTAATGGATTCTTTTGCGAAAAATTAGAACACCTTTGCTGAACATTTTTCGGTCTTTCCTGGCCTGCATAGCTAGAATGAGTAGCCGAGCAAAGTTACGAGTGTAATTACTATTCAGAGCCTGAAAAGAACGGCAAACATAGAAAATAGCACAGGAGTTCCGTTTGCCTCTAATTCTTTCAGTCATGCTTCCTCTGGAATGCCAGTTCCATATATTTCCAGGAAGCAGCGCCATAAATACAAGACAGTCTGCGGACTTGTAGACTAAAGCCAAACCTTTTGCACTTAAAAGGGATTCCGTTTCACTTCAGTTGCAGTTTTGAGGGCCATTTTGTTTAATTAACTTGCCGGCAATTATGTTAGAAGCTAAATGGATGGAAATCAGGCTGGAATGGGGCTGGCTATTTTTAAGTGAATGTAACGCAAAATGTGGAATAGCTGTGGTTAAACGGGCATTATTTCTTCACACATCTGTTCCAAATCAACAAAGAAGTCGAGTTTATTTTTGAACGTTCGGTTTTAGACGGCGGAGGGTGAACTCACGTCTGCGACATCCAGACCACATTAGTTAACCATGAATCAGATGTTTTAAGTATATTACTATTGCAGTCGAGGCTGTAAATCGAGGGCTTTACTAAAACTTGCTTAAGAAGAAATGCAAAAATGTCCCCCCGAATTTACTAAGAATTTTCGCGGTTTCGAGATGAGTGAACATTTGGATAAAACACCCAGTTAAACAATTAGTCAATTGAATTAACTGCTCCACTTCAAGTTGCAGCCAATTAAATCATAGAGCTTCTCATGCATGGTTTTGCTGTTCACTGAAAGTGGGAAACTGGAATTTTTAATGAAAAAACATTCATTGCGATTTTTGCCTGATTCCAACTGGTTTCTTGTTTGCTCGAATATTTTCTGGTGCTGGTTCACTTTCAGTCCCATCCATCCTTTCAAAGTCTTCTCCCGACTCTGCACTTTCCTTTTTCGATCATTTGAAGCGTAAAAGTACAAGTTCCGTTTGGCTGTTTTGTTCCACAACAGCCCCCCTAATTAAACTCACTTTCCGTGTTTGAGCATTGAAGTAAAGATCGCGCTCAAGGCAAAGAAAAACAGAAACTAAGATTAATTATTATCGGAAGACTAGCGAGCGCACACGCCCGCAAATTATCATTCGAGATACAATTTGCCCTCGATAGAACATCGTTTGTTGGAGAATAATCATTATTCAGTTGGATTCCGGGTTATTCCAAATTACAACCGTTTTTGCGTACGGGGTTGAGGGTGAAAATCGCGTTTGTTGCTTAAATGCGGGCTGCACGGCATCGACAATACGGGCCATAAAGAGGGCGTGATCTTCTCCAAGATTATAATATTATCGTCCGGAATGCGATCACATACGCCTCTTTATGGGCCAATATCAGTTAATCGGTTCCATAATGTCGCTGGCACCTTTGGAACTGCTCGAAAAGTCCAATTAAATTTTTTGCTCGAACTTAAAGTGAAACCCTCCATGTAATAATTAATAATTAACGGCGTCCTCTATTTTTCCCCAGCTTCGTTGTTTTATTCAATATCCGTTCATCCAGATGAATGCTAATCGCTTCGGAACAATGTCGTCTTTTCACGATCAATTCGGATTTCCGGATGCAGTTCAGCCAGGAACTCTTTCACTCTTCCATAATTAATCTTGTTCCATGTCTTTGTTCCTTGCCATTCGTTGTTTCCAATTTTTTATTTTCAGAGTGCAAGTCGATTTTATCATGAGCAACGATTCGAATTATCTGTTGGTTTTTTGCGATTTTTCCACTAATTGCTTGCCAGATTTTTCCCAGAGGGAAAAATAACGATTAAGGCGAATTAGTAAGCAGCGAAGGCAAAAGACCGATTAAATAATCCAAAGCCACTTTTTGCTCCTGAATTCTTTAAAGGCGAATTCTGGCCGACTGCATTTCATATACGAGGGGCCAACATTTGAGCCAGATTTTGCATTAAATACAGTTGTAAAATCACTGAAGAGGAAATTAACAAAACTTGATTTGTTTTTTGCACTAATTGCTTTGTAGCTTTTTTATTGGCGTTTTGCGTGGAGTTTCTAGTGGAATTAGTAAGGAATGCAAAGAAACCCTTTGCCTAAGAGCTGCTGCATGAGCTCAACTTAACTGGACGACTACATTCTACATACTTTCGAGACAGATTTTGCAATAAATACCATGTAGTTGTAGGGATGACTGAAGAGGGAATGTAGGGATCTTGAACTTAGTGTCTGGCATCAGCTCAACTTGGCTGGTTGACTACATCTCACATACGAGGGAAGAATTTGATAGCTGAAGAGAAAATGAGCAAAAGGCGATAAGCATCTTGGACGTTTGATGTTTTTTTTTTGGAAAGATTAATATAATTTTGCCTGGGTTTAAAAATGACGTCCCTGAAGACAATTCGGCCCTGGCTAACAAAGCCAAAATAACGAAAATGCGGGCAGAGTGAAGGAAGGAATAATTGGGAATTTTCTTTGTTGCAAAATCAGTCGCAAAGAGGCGAATTTAAGCTATTGTTAAGATCCGTAAATGGGGCTTGGAAAACAGGGGATTTTGCATTTATGATTTAGTTTCGTTTGACTTGTCCAGTATTAATTTTCCACTCCAGGAGATTAAAGCGATCATTTTTTGCTTGCCAAGTGTAACGCAACCGACCCAAACTAAGCCACTAGTGGCTTATAAATTACAAAGTCAAGTGTTATTTCTTTATGGTGGCGCTAAGCTTCTTTCAGTGCAAAAGTAGCGTTTTAATTCAAGAGAATCTGCTTTCATCGGCTCCCTCAAACAGGAAAATTAAGTAAAGGAATTCTTAAAGCGCCGACATGAAACGAGATTAATTATCACTAGATCTAGAGGCGTCAGAACTTTATCTCCTTGAAAACAGTTCGTCCATGGTTATCCAACTGGAAATGAGGAAGAATAATTCGCTGCCCAAATGACTGATTAAAGTTGAGGAAGCACATGAGCTTAATGGAACAATTTTGTGTATTTTTATTGCCTAAAAACCAGGAAAATGGAGGAAAAGCCCGAATAAACTAAGTCCAAAAGCAAGGGAAAATTATATCCTTGAAAACAATTGAGCCATCACCAACCTCGGGGAAATGCGGATGAAGTACAAGACGGAATAATTGGGAACATCCTTTTGTTGGAGAAATGGCCGATATGAGTCGCATAAGGGCCATAAATGAATGTATGATAATAAGTTTTGCCAAGAAACTTTGAGCGGCTTATTAGGAAACTCTGGAACTGGGACAATGTGTTTAATCAACTGAATAACGAAAAAATAGTAAATGGGGCGCAAACTAGACAGTAAATTGAAGACAAGAAAGTCAAGAGTCTTCAAATACAGTTGTCTTCTTTGACGAAACTCTGCTTTTATAGACGGGACAATTAAACAAAGAGTCGGAAAGGGTGCCATATAGAGCAAGATTAATCATCACCCTTTGCAGGAGCGCTGAAAAATCTCAAAGTGGAAATGATCCAAGTGGGAGGAGGCGTTCTACATTAACTCTTAAAGTCACCTTCGCATTAGGCGAAAAATGCAGATTTCCAGTTCAAGCGTGTTGGCAAAGCGCCCAAGAAGGCAAAGCGTAAAAAACTCCATGTAGACTATAGAGCCATATAAAGTCAAGTGGAGTTTGGGTTTATTCGTTTCAATCAAAGAACAACGTGCTCTGACTTAGTCATTGATTAGGAGTGAGGCAAAGTGGGAGAAGGCTCACGTTCAACCCAGCCATGAACAAAAGGACACAAAATCATCAAAAAGACACAATAAACATCAATTCAATCTATAAAAGTGTTCGCGGGAAATATCAATCGATCATTTGCCGGCTTGGGATTCCCTTGGAAGAGTTCAGTCATTTTGTAAAGTGAAATAAAATTTCCATTACTTCTGCATATATGCATTCCGATACCATTTTCCGCTCTTATCCAAACAGCCCTCCATGCTTGCGTGTGCCATTATCGTCGTATTAATTACTCCACTTCTGATATCGTCATAACTCACCACATTTCTAATTAATTACATCGACAAAGGCCATCGGTTTATGTGTCTCTCGAGTGCCGTGAAACCATCAATTGGCTGGATGAAGTGCCCATGTACTGCTCGAAATGCTCCTATGAGTTTTCGCTATCCACACAATGTTTTCTTCTGGAAATTCGGTTTCTATTTGTTTTCTGTCCAAGAGCAGGACACAGAAAAATCCAGGTTTGTCTCAACACCTCGTTAATGCGCCAGCAATATATGTGTGTTTTTTTATTGCTGTTCATCAAATTATTTGTTTTTTTGTACTTTGGGTTATGAAGCACCCCATTTTCAAGTTTGTTTCATTTCCTCTCATCTAAACCTTCCAGATTTCATGTTGTTCCCTTTTAATTCCACTGTATCCGAATCCAGAATCTTCTTTTCATACTGTCTGATTCCTCTTATAACTAAAGCTTCAGTTTGTTGCAATTTTTGCAGAAATTTTGTGATTTTTTAATGAAGCAATGAAGCAGCAGACCATTGAACTTGGTGGCTTCTTATTCTGGTCACTTGCCAATATTTATTCTTCTTTCTTTCAACTTTCATTGCATTCTCCAGCCTCACCAATCAACATTAACATAATACGTGATCCAAATGCTATATATAACCCTAAACATCGAAATGTTACCAAATATTTGCCGATACAAAGTTGAATAATGGCCAATAAGCCGCGTCTGGACCTCGAGTTCCAAGTTTAAGCCCGTTTAAAGCACAAACATATTTCCCCCAAATGGCAATGTAATATCGAGATTAACTTTCACGATGAACCATTGACCGGGATTGTGTTGATGTTTTCGAAATATTTCTGGCATCAACAATGTATTATTATTGTTAAATCTCCGAATTTACTTTAGTCTAAACACTTGCATTTTTAGCATCATTAGTCGACACTGATTGCAAGAGCTTGTGGTAGTTTCAATACCAAATTAAACAAATTGTACTCGAGCAATTTCGTTTTTAGTGATAAAAATTGGAAAGAGGTTTATTGGTATTTACTGAAGGCACCAGTTCAAGTACCAGAATGGTCGATTTACGTGATAATCTGTGAATTATGCTTGCGAAATATGCCATTAAATCGTACTGCTATCTTAAATCAACAAAATATTCTTTTGACAAATTAACACATTTAAACATTATTTAAATTTCCCTGAGCAGGGCCCTTAAATTTAAATGTGGTATCGTTCGGCAGCTTATCGGCCTCCAGAACAAACCGCAATGTCCGATAAGTTCAGTCCAGTTCCAAAAAGCTGCTGTTTATAAAAGAGCACGAAAGTGCGCTTTTATGGAAGTCTGCTCCATTATCAGGCTGGGAACTGGAAACACATTTTGCTAATTTCGTCTTTATCGACAACGAATTATCAAAACTGTTCGGTTGCTCGCTCGTTGTCTGTGAACGTTCATTGTGCTTGCTGTGTCGAAGACAATAATTCTTCTCCAATACGGTTTATTGTGTATCGAGTGTCTGTTTTAAAGGTGAGGCTTTGGGAAAGTTTATTTTGCTGTGCATTTCTGTACAGCCAAATTAATTTGGGGGAATTTTGTGTATTTTTTTAGTGAAATTTACGCTCGCACCGCAGGTTCTACTGTTATTTTTACCAAATATTGGGGCATAAAATACATTATATTGTAGTTGCGAACCATTTGAATAGTTCTGGATTTTTTGAAGGTTTTGTGCAAAATATTCACCAATCGAGATCCTCCTTTGAACAATTTCTAACTCCCAAAACAGAGCAAGTAGCAACTTGGCACTTTTACAGTCCTTAAAATACGCTTCTCTCGAAAGATTTCCATAACAATAGTCAAAAATTCTGATTTTTTCAGATTTTCAGTTGTTGATCTAAAAGTGTATTTTTCAGCCGACTTCATCCTGTCTTTAAAAATTCTTGGCTCTAAAACTAGAGCAAGTACCAACTTGAAACTTCCACAGCGCTTTGCAGAAACTTGACTAGAAATATAGTGATATTTTGAGTAAATTCTCCAAAAATTTCGATTTTTACCAGCGGAGTAATCTTTAGTCTGATCGGGGATTTTACATTCAACTGCGTCCTCTTCTTCAAAAATTCGCAACTTGCAAACTATAGCAGGCGTGAGCTTGAAAATTGTACCGTGCGTCGAGCACGTTTGGCTCTAAAACTGTGTAAATTTTCATCAGAAACACCCAAAGCCCTGATTTCTGCCAGTTAACTAAATGGTTTAAACGTTTAAATAAAACGTTTTCAAAATTTCCATAATACTCCTCTAAATGTTGATGCAATTTTCAAAAAATCTAAATTTTTTACATTTGTACATAATTTATAAATTTTTGAAAGTCTCTCAGCTGCCAACATATTTCGCAATTATTTCAAATCGGTTTCCTAAAGGTTGACTTGCTAATAACTAATTTGCCCAGTCGCTCAGTTCATTTATCGATCAGCTCTCGTATACTGGTCAAGAAGGACAAGGACGTTCCGGTTTCCTTGGCGATTGATATGTTTCTCTCGCTCCTTTGCATATGGAGGGAAATAGTCGAGTGCTCTCGCTCTCCTTCGATTGCATCGGTTTACTTACGAGGGGCGATTTTTTTGCAAGGAATTTTCCAGCTATAAATTTATGCCAAGTTCGGAAGTATCAGTTTATGCTTCATTGCGTGTGACTTACGTGTGAATTACGAAGGACTATTTTAATTGAATGAAAACCAAAAAATCACAAAAAGCAAAGGAAAGTTTGGAAAGTGTACATTTATGTTTCTTATAAATGACTTCACTGTTTCTCAAGAAGAGGCGAAAAATGCCCATAACGAAATCATATTTTCATAAGAAAGCTGTGAGAAAAACAAGCAAGAAACCGTATTAATTTCAGTTTTAGACAAAAAAACTCACATTGTTCTGTTTCGTTCTAAATTTGCTTGGCATCAAAGCAAGAGAATGTTTATTGAGGTAGAAACAGAAAATAGTAGTGATGAATTTAATTTTCTTCTTTAGGTGCACTACAGCTTGAAAACGTGAATAGCCGCACCTTTTCTTATATATTATTCCTCACCTTGAAAATGTTAATTTCTTCCATAGTTTGAAGGCAAAATATTCAAACTTGGAAATATGGAGCAACATTGAAATTAAAAATCACTCTCCCATTAATTGGTTATTCTAATAATAGTACAATAGTTGATAATAAATAATTATTTAGAATTTGCTCTAAAAAACCAGCTCCGACTCACTACAATAATTTTTGATCCTTGACTTGTAATTTAGGAAAAAATGCAATTTGGCTGCAATTTCATCACTCCCAATTATAAACACGGGTTTGCAGTCCGCATAAAATTGCAGTGTGCCAAATAAAAACAGTTATTAAAACAAATTTCCGCTCGAGAGTAATAAATGTTTAATCCAGTTTCGCAGGTGGAAATGATAGGAATTAGCAGCGAGTTTCCATTAAATCCCGAGAGAAAGATTGCTCACCTGGAAGCTATAAGTTTTTCACTTAATTTTTTCTGTTTTTGCTTGTTTTTTCTATCCGTTTGGGATTCGGGTAATTGCCGGCAATTTAAAAGCTAATTGTTGCAAAGCGCCTTATTTCGTTTTTTTCCTACAGTAATAATTAACGTTTAAAGGTCAGAAAATGTGAAGTAAACAGCGAAATTTTGCGGCTGAGTAGGAGCAATTGAGAAAAGTTTGGCGCAAACCAACAAACCAACTCAGTTTGGCAAATATTTCACAGATTTCCCAGCGGGTTACAGTTTGCCAGCAGCTGAAAAACATCACGTTTTTCTAATTAAACCTCTGTTTAATACTTGTAAAATACAAGTTTTCTTTGAGAAAATCCACCAACCAACTGATGTAGTCATAAATTAAGAGAGCTTTCAATTTAAAAATTATATTGCTTTGACAATCCGGCCATTTATTACATTTAATACAAAGCGAAAATGGGGAGAGGGAACCGAGAAAAGTCGACGGCTTGTTTGCAGTAATTTCTAATTAGGGAATATTTTAATAAAATGGGCGACACAGGAAGGATGGTGTAATATTTTCAAAGTTGAAATCTCTTTAAGACCATAAATTTGAATTATCATCTAATGAAGACAAGGAATTTATGGGTTTATGATGCGGTTAATTTTGGTGCTGCGAACATCCACAGCCAATTCTCTTTAGATAGCCATGGGAAGAGGCGCCAAGATAACAAGTGAAGCTGGTGTTTGGGTTCCCATTAAATTATTTTTCTGACCTCAAAACACATTGCGTCACTCCCCTCAATTAATTCAATTAGTCGCATATCAGAAATTGGTTATTTCTATTTAATTGGATCGTTTAACTTCCGATCCTTGCCGATAAGCAGTGTCAGAGATCAACTCAAATGCGTGGCAGCAGATTAATTACACATTTTCCACTAGTGTTTTACACACAGTTGAACTCTCCGTTTTCCATTGTCCGGTAGGACTATAATTAAAATGCCTCATTCTCCGGACAGAGACCAAACTACTCCTCAACTTTTGACCTTTTGTCCTCCGCAAAGTTTCCGGAAAGTAAATGACACGAGCTTTTAGGAAAGTTGGTGATGTCGCGAGTGGAGGAGCAGCTAAAATTTTTCTACATTTCAACCTGCCATCCTCGAAATGATTTATTGTCCAAGTTTCACTGTAGAGACTGTTCCTTCGATCCAGTACGTGCTCTCTTATGTGATAGTTTTCGCATTAAAGTTGTTCAAACAGATATGAAGAGGACACAGAGCGCTAGCACTGAGAGTTTATTTGCTTATTAATTGTTAAACTTTTTTAAATCGTGAACATCGGCTTGAATAGAGTGTGTTTTTCATCCTGCCGTATGTTGATAAATTAAATGTTTCCAAGTTCTAGTCTAATTCTAATGGAAAGTTCTAAGGGGGTCTGATTTAAATTAGATGCTTTCGAACCCAATTTGTGTGGCCGATCGATATTTATGGCTGACGTTTCCTTTAAATTTGTAACCACCATCCTCAACGGCAAAACAGAAGCGAACCAAATAAGCGTTTCAAAGACTCAATTAGCACAATTCAACGGGAAAACTTCAAATTGTTTTCCAAACGTTTTTGCCAATTATAGGGTGATTTTAATTCCACCAACTTAAAAGGAGTATTTAGTTAAATTGAACCGGTTACTTGCAAATCTGCGAAGCTAAAGTTAAAATACTGTAATAGTTTCATGCAAAACAGCAGCCTCAAAATTACCCCGAGAAAACCGTTATAGAGGCTTATTAAATGTTCCGATGGAAGCTTTTATAAGGCGAAAATGGTTACCCTGTTTTCTCTTTTAGGACCAGCGGTAGTTTTTGTGTAAATTTGCTTATCACTACACGATTTGCGGCAGGTAAAACTGTCATTAACTCAGTTTAATCCGCATTATAAAACCGATCTAATTAAACTGCTCAAAGCTAAATATGTCCCAATTTTGGGACTGGATAAATCCTGATTGCTTCAATCGATTTGGGTTCTGTTAGAAGCTTTATTAGCGTAATTTGTTTTCTATTAGTTAATTTATTATTAAAATATTATTAAAATTTTGATAAAAATTACGCATCTCAGGCAAATTTTCACGGGGGCAAATAAAAAACGCTAAATTTCGGAAAGTTCGTCGTGGACAAGAAAAGGTTTTTTGGATGAAAACACCAAAAGTTCAAAACTAAGGAAAATAGCTCGACATCCCTATTGTTTCTGTAAACTGTAAAACACCACCCCGTGGTGGTCGTTTGGACTTGCAGCGGTATCTCTTCTGCTTTTGGTCCGCTTTTTACGGCAAAAAAACATTTTTTAATTTTTTCACCAATTTTGCATTGTTCGATTTTACACCCTTTAGAAACTTTATCTAAAGCACGATTTTAGGCCAGAAATGTACATTTTCCATATCAATCAATGGTTTTAGACCAAGCAGTCACTTGCCACCCCAAATACTGATAAATCGCAAAGCTGCTGCTGCTGAAAAAACGCAAAACAAAGAAATTTTACGTATTCGAAACGACGTAGAGGCTGAGAGATCATTTGTTTAATGACGAAATCATAAAATGTAACGACGGCATTATATTTCTCCCCGAGTCCGTGACACGATATCCGATAGTCTAACCCGGAGTAATTAAAAATCGGGTTAAAAATCCCACCCTCAGGACGGTTGGATCGAACCAAAAAGTTTTAATTAATGGATCTGGGGGTGCGGTTAGCAATTCCCTCGAAATAAATCAAAAACAAAGCCTTGTTTGTTTCTATTCGGTGAACGAACCCTCTAAGGGGGCTAAATGGGTTTTGGGGAAATTGATTCCGAATATGGATCGTAGGTAGGAGTCAGATGATTTAGAGGTTTAGCGGTACTTAAACTGCGCTGAATGATAAAAGTATGCGCATATAAATTGTTTCTTTTGCTACCTCTAGTCTCTAATCTAGTGATCTTCTAGTATTGCAGTACGTTTTCACAGTTATTTCTCCACTAGATCCAGCACGCAATACAAAAACCGATTCACCTTGGTGGTGGTGAATTTGGTATAATGAAAATTTAAATGCGCCTTCAAATAACAATAAAAAACCAAAATTTAGTGCGATTTTCACAAAAAAATATTCAATTTGTAAACTGAAGCATATACTAGACCTGGTAAAACTTTCAAGTTCGCACTTAACCCGGATTAGAAGTTACAAAATTTTTAAAAGCATGCGTTTATCTATACAACAAATTTAATGCCAATTTAATGCAAATTTGATTAAAATATTGCCATTTCTAAATCATTTTTCTGTGAAAGCCTCAGAAACTACCCAGATTAGGAGTTACAAATTTTTTGGAACAATCGTGCCTTTATGAATAAACCTTCTGGTTTAGACTAACGTTTGCAAAGTACGAAAAAATCAGGTTTTAGTGCCAATTTAATGAAAATGTTACCATTTTTACATCGAAATGGCTGCTATTGCTTGCAAAAGTTTCCAGTTGCTACTTGCTCTACTAAATTTTTGAAAAAGCGCTTAAAGTTTGAGGAGGAATGAAACGCCACCGAAATGAATTGCGGAAGTACTTTAGGTTTATTTTGGCAAAAATTGAGTTTGAATGAGTAAAACAAGGCAAATTTCCAAAGTGCGTCTATTAGAGGGAGCAGACATCTCTGAACTCCTCCTACTAACTAGCTCCGCCTACAAAAGCTTGCGTTGTCTCGTTTTAATACAAGGATTAATAATTGGGCCTTGTTTCGCTCATAAGCAACGAAAACGGCTTCTAAAGGCGAAACGTTCAGTTGTATCTCGAAAATTTTCAATTAAAAAGATCCAACCGCTTTTCCATAAAATCCTTTTCCAAGTTAAAGAGCCAATATATTTTAGCGTCGATACGGAAAATTGCTAGCGCTATATCTGAGTGTTACGTGCCCGACTTTTGACCCAACCTCGAGGTGAAAATCCATCAAAAACCGAACGTTTTAATAAGTTTATCCTTCGGAAATTGGGGTTTTCTCTTATTTTTATGGGCGGAGTTGTCAAAACAGAGTTATGGCTTAAGTGGATTTGCGGAGAGTTTGCACTTCTCGAACGATTTTTATGGACATTGTTTTTCCTTTCGGGTTTCTGCAATATTTGCACTAATCCTTTAATCGCCGGATTTCTAATATTTATTTTAAATCACTGATTGTATTTTTTGCCATATTTGAAAAATCGTCAAAGTACAACTATTTCAATTAGATTTTTCGCAAAAAAAAATCAAAAAGCTCTATGGCTCTTTAGTAGTCTCCTTCCAATAAAAATTTCACTCAAATGAAAGCAAGGATTGATTTTGCGCAACCAATTTATGTTGAGGTTGTTCGACATGAAGTTGCTTGATCTATTTTGTTGCAAAATGAGCAAAAACTCTAGTTTTTAGTTCCATAACCTTTGGAAATTTGGTCAGAAATAGCAAACACAGTTTTACACTTTAACATGCAGGAGGGCGTCTCAAAGAAACTTGAACCTTTCCAAAATTTTGTAAATATCTAGCTTGAGTGTGTGCAAATAGCCAGGATTTTATTAATATTTTAAGATTGTTAGATTTTGTACATTGAAACGTTAAATCAGTAACCACTGGCTAATTAATAGTTTCCAACTGTTCATATGAGATCCGAATTCGTGAAAACTTGGATAATTCAGCAATGTTCCGTTTCAGCGACGGCATAGTTGATAATTGCGATTCATACAATCGTCAGCCTCTTGAATAGAAAGCAATTAGGGAAACACAAACGGAAATAAATAAGCCTGCTGTGTATTTTGCCATTCTCCAATGTCATAAATTATCAGCTCCATTATGGAAAGGCCCTGCCATTTAATAACGTATCTTTCAAGCGATTGAGTTTTTCCCGATTTTTATCGTTCCAGGGAACTGTCCATTATCGTATCAGGTTAATCGTTTCCGTTAAATTAAACATGAAGTTACCTTTATCTCTATATATGGATTTGTTCAGCTGTTGTGTGCCACATTAACTGCGCCCTGATTGATGTCTCTTCAGATTTATCATTATGTTACATTCATCGATGTCCGCCTGCTTTTTCTGGGCTTGATATTAATGACTCTTTCTGAGCTGCACTTTCAATCACCTCATTGCTCGATTTATCACAAAAATACACGCAACAATTCCTTTTCAGATGAAGTGGCTAGTTTTCTTCACAGTCACGATTTTGGTGGCCTGCGTGGTGGCCGAAGGAGAAGTTTGGGAAGAAGATGACCATGAGGTGCTGATCAGAAGCGAAAGGGGCGCCAAAAACCGTAAGTAACTAACCGGAAAATAATCTCCTATCGGCTGGCTTTATGAAATGCAAATGCCCTTAAAAGCGAAAATAGGACTTAGCTTGCTGAGGGCTACAGTTGTGCTTACCTTAGACGAACTTTCGGCTAAACACACGCCTTTGTTTGGGGTTTTAGTTGAAAGCCGACACTTTTTGCGGTAAAAAGGGTTGGATGACCGGCTGTCGGCTCAGTTACCCGTAGAGTATTAGTTTTTTGCGATGTGTTGCGCCCTTGTTCAGGTCCGAGCGCTAATTTGTTCGATAAGAGAAACTTTAGCGGCGTCAAAACATTTTGGCTCTCCATATATTTATCTTTGTCGCCTTCGAACCGCCCTCAACTTAAATCAACATTATAAGTTTTGGCAAGATAGGGGGCGGCTCATTCCTCCATCGGGAGAAATATAGTTCAGTCGAACTAGCGAGATTTATGGCCGGTGTGCTCGCCTCACGTTCCGTCGGGTTAGGGAAATTTGCGCGAGCATGGCTCCCCCAACCCAATCTTCCGATGAGAACTAATGATGATTTTCCAACGATAAAGTGTCTAGAAGACTGAATTATGGCTGCGAAACGTGATCCTGTGTAGTTAAAAGCTGCCCAGACAGGAAATTGAATGTTGGCTAACTGAAGTGACCAGTCTAAGTAATCGCAAATCGTTAACTTGGCTTGCAGAGCTGGATCTCAGATGGCCCAAAATAGCAAACTGCTGAGATCAGTTTAGCTCTGAGTTAATGTTTTGGAGACAGACTGAACCCAGTCTTTGATCAAGGCAACTGTGCTAAAGTCGTATTTTTTCAAAAATAAAATTTGGAAATTTTACATCAATATAAAAGTGTAGAGTGGATATACAGGAAGGCGAAGACCGAATTTGACTCCAATTGGAGCATCGGCCGATTTTTCACGCTCGATTATGTTTGCGGTTGCAACCTGAACATTGAAAACTTGTACACCCCACAGGGAAAAAATTATCACTCTCAAACTAATCCGCTCTATCATTTAGGATTTCTACACAAAGGGAACAAAGATCACCGCAATCTACACACCGAATTTAGTGCAAAGTTGAGCTTCAACTGAATTTTTACAATCCATTTTGTATGTGTCTGCAACGAAAATATTGAAAACTTTTACACCCCCACAAAGAAAAATTCAGGGCTCTCAAAGTAACACACTCAGAGAGTTCCGATTTCTACACAAATCTACCAGAGCTTACGGCAATCTACAGGAGAAATTTCACCTGGAATCTCGACGGAAATGAAAAAGTCATAACTAATAATCTGTTGACAACAAAAACCAGCAGATCAGAGAATCAGCGAGGAAAATTCTTTCACAGATACATTTTTAAACCAAAGTAGCATATCAATGTGATTTGCCTTCTTTGGATGGCATTTTGTCGGCAGAACTTCCACCTAAAACAGTAATGCATTTCCAATACTAAACGAGAATAAAAATGCAATGATTTCAAACATGTTTCACGGTTGTGGACATTGATAAATCAGCCACTTTACTACCAGTGGAATGTGCAAGAGCTGACAAGTGTGGACAGAAATTGTGACAATGAATCATCCATCTTCATGTCTTGTGCATGTTTTACTGCATGTCCTGTCTTGAAATAACCGACTCATTTTCCCGGCTGGAGCAATAAAGTTTGAAGCCAGGGCGGAGGGCAATTCAGGTTAAAGCTTATTGTGTGACACCGAAGAGGATCGTAAAACTTACTAGAAAATATTTCCTCAACCCCGCCTCAGCTGAATGAATAATGGCATTAGCTTCGTGTGTTATTCCAGCCTGTGTCGTCATTTCCCAAACTTTAACCCATAAGCCAATTACGTTGATTAGTTTTATCCGATTTCGAACAGTCGAACTAAATCCAGCCTGGAAGGAAGGCTGAAGGTTTGATTTTGCTGAAATTCTCTTTTTAAATCGCCAAAGTAATGAAGAAAATATAAGCTCAACAGACGCAGCATAAACACCAAACAGAGAAATATTTTGGCCGAATTTTCCTTGAGTTTTGGTGCAGACTGAAACTTAAACATCTGCTCTATTGGAGGCTCGAGAATTTAAAAAAAAATTATGCACCTACAAAGAATAATTTGCTACACACACAAACTAGCAGAAGCATTCAGTTTAAATTTGATTGAATTTGACGCAAATGTGAACACTGAATTATTTTGTACAATCGTTTCTATTTGAGGCCGTAACGAAAATCTTTCAAAACTTCACACACTCACAAAGAAAATTCGCTACTTCCAAACCAACCCGAAAAGGAACTTGAATCTTCTCCTCAGTATAAACATCAGATGGAGAAACAGGCTGATCGACTTTGACTTTAATCTGAATACTGGCTGATTTTTTGCCATAATTGAAATTTGAAGTTGCAACTTAATTTTGAAGAAATCTAACACACCCACAAAGAAAAAATCATAACTCCTAAACCAGCCATACAATTACGTTGAACTTTCCGCACAGCATAAACACGAGACGGAGAAACACGCTGATCGGATTTGACTGGATTTTCGAACCCGCCTGAATTTTTACACTCTGTTAAAGTTGAAGCTGCAGGAAATCTTCACAACTACTCAGAAAAATCCGAAACTTCCAAACCAGCCGGAGCAATAAGCTGACATTTCATCACAGAATAAACCTAGAAAAGGCAAATATCCAACATCTAGTAGTAACATCTACTGAATCTTTATTTTTCTCCTTTGAAGCTGCGAACGAAAATCTAGAAAACTCTGACGCAACCAGAAAAAAAATTCACAGAATCCACACCAGCCTGAAGACTCAGTTGAAATTCCCAGTATAAGTACAGGAGGCGAAAACATTCTGGCCAACTTTAGCTAAAATCTGAATATTGATTAATTTTTTGCAATCGTTTTGCAACAAAGAGTAATTTATAATTCCCAAACTAACCAAACGAGTACGTTGAAACTTCTATACAGTAAAAAGAGGAAACGCAAAAATTCGTTGATGTTTGAAGCTGCAGCAAAATCTTCGATCGAAAAAAAAATATTCACTTTTACCAGAAATTTTTTCCACTCCTGGCTGGCCCCTGATGATGAGTCGTTTCAGAAGTCAAAACATATTTGAGACTGAAAAGTAATTAAAAAAAAAGACGAGTTACAGAAACATACAGATCGAGTTCCATTCAAGCCTGAACATCAACTGTTTGCCATATTTGCTGTTGCATTTCAAGAATTCACGACATTTGTTGGAAGACTGAAAGCTAATAAAATCCGGCAAAATTAGCTCAAAGCGCCAGAAATTTGAAAAACATCACAAATCCAAAGCTTTGGATTGAAAGCAAAGTAAACCACCCATCAATTATCACTCCATCAGCTTCAAAGCTTCCAAACAAACGATACATAAAGTATCCCTTTCCATGATGCATTTCACGACAAAAGGTGTTAACTTTTTGAAAAGCTCGTCAATTCGAAGCCAGAAGCGTTATTTGGCTTGTTTTAATTTAAGTTTAACTAACGAGAATTATAAATAAACACGGTTTAACGACCCGTGACAGATGCTGGTTTACGAGACTTGCGGAGGAGTTTGTAATAAGCACTTATTAAAGGCTATTAAGAAGTTTTGTTTTATTTCAACTGCAGTAAATATTCAAAGTCCACTCGAAATTCGACTTTTAACGAGCTGTGCAGCCCGGCATGGTGCAGACTTTTGCGCGGAATAGGGAAATCCTGCCATATCGATCAAGCTCTATCCGAAATAGATTCTATATTTAAAATTCTAGTTCCAGGCCTAGCGGTGATAAATCACGGCATTGTAATCTTTGGGAAACGGCTCAATAAATCTGGAAACACAGCAATTTTATGGATTAATGCACTGCCGTTATTTTTAATTACTGTCGATGCCCAGATTGCTCTTAAAACATTGTGGATGGCTGATCGACCTATACAGGCCTCGGGCGATTTACGACCGCCATTTAGCCATGCAAACACAGTAAATTGAATCAATGTGTAATTATTATTAAACATTTATATTTATATCGATTGCCCCATAAACAGCGTTCAAATTACTACATGATAATTGTGTGCTTTTCAATTATGCATTGCCATTCTCTGGACACTCAGCGTATTGGTGTAATTTACACTAAAATTCCTCTAGGTGAACATAATAAGAAGAAGTGAAAGAATCTGTTCCAAGAGGGGCAGAACTTGGGTAAAAAACACACAGTAACAATGTATGGGTGCACTTTTTTTCGATTTTCGAAGATTTTTGTTGCAGCTTCAAAAATAAACGATTGTTCAAAATTTTTCAATGTTCGGATTTGTGTAATATTTAGTGACTATGCTTTGGTGTTTCGTGTTTTTGCTGTATATGTAGAATATTTGCAACGATTTTCGGTGCAGCTTCAAATATGATCGACTGTAAAAAAATGCTCAGTATTTAGATTTTTGTGAAAGTTGGCCCCTCAGCATGTTTTCTGGTCCTCTACCTGTACTGTGCAGAAATTTCAAGTGAATATTCGGGCTGGTTTGGATGCTGTGATTTTTTCAGGTTTCGTCAAAATTTTAAATATTTTTGTTGCAGCTTGAAGTGAGAAAAAATTGAAGATTCAGATTTGCGTCAAAGTCTGTTAGCAAATTTGCCTTCTTTGGGTTTATTCTGTGAAGAAATTTCAGTTTATTGCTCCGGCTGGTTTGGGGCTTTTTCTTTGCAGTTGTGTAAGAATTTTTGCGATTTTTGTTGCAACTTCGAATTTAAACGAATGTAAAAGTTTATACTGTGCGGAAGTTCTCTATGCGATGTAAAAATGTCAACTTATTGCACCTGCTGGTTTAGAAGTTATGGATTTTTCTTTGTGGTTGCGTTCGAATTTTCAATGTTTTTCTTGCAACTTGAAATGTAAACGGGTGGTAAAAAATCAGTCGCTTTTGCGATTCAAGTCAAAACTCGTCCGCTGATTTATCTATCTTCTCTTTACGCTGTGGAGAAATTTCCACTGTCTGCTCGCGTTTGTTTGGAAGCTATGAATTCTTCCTTCAGGTTGTCTAAGTCGATTTTTTGCCAACATTTTTCGATCCTTCACCGAACTTCTAATCCCCTTCGCAATTGCAAAAAATATGCATCAAACCCTCAAAAGCACGTTCATCATAAACCCAGCCTGATAAGGCAACATTTTCAACTTCCAAATTCACTAATCGTTGCTCCAAAGCCAGCAAACCTGTCGAGACATTATATGTGTCAACGACTGCTTGAGCCCCACTTGAAAACCTTGTATATTCCAAAGGCCATTATAAATTTTATAAATATTCAATTTCTGAGGTAATACGGGAAATCCTAAGTGCCTTTGAGGCTTCTGCACTCTGCTGATATGAGTGGCGCAAAGCAGAGCCGAATTGAATCAAATTGGCGGCTGGTTTATGCAGAATATTTTCGCTGAAATCGCTTTAAATTGGATAAAACGAAACTGTTCACTCTTGACGAAATCCCGTCTAATTGGCGCACTTCATTTGGCAGACGTGTTGTTCAAACATCAGCTGGAAATTCATTATCCGAAGCCATAAATCCGGGAAATTCTGTTTGTGCGCTCCCAATTAAAGTCACTTCTTCGCAAAAAGCCAATCGAAAAAGGGCCATCGAGCTACATGCGGAGTGACATCAGTTCATCGATTTTGGGGTTTTATAATTGTTAATTGCAACTCGTGCTGTTTTGTTCGCTCGAATTAAGGACCGAAGTCTCATTATGGGGATTTAACAGCTCAGCGTTTTTGTTACTGTCTCAACAATGAAGCAGTTTTGCGTGGAAAACCAATTTCCTTCAGCTATTATAAATGCTGCTTCCGTGTCTTAACTAGCGTTATTATTTTGTTACCTTGTCCAGTGAAAAACTCAATATAGTTTTTTTTGGAAAAGCCCTAAAGTTGCCTAACTAAAATCGCAATTTTCTTGGGGTCCTTCTGCATCTTATTTCAAGATTGCGTAAAATGGGCCACCGGCTTCTTACAGGCCACACTGACTTCTCAATTCGATTAGTCGCTTTCTGAAAGGTTTGCGTATTGTTGCAGGAATTGAGTTTGAAATTTCACTGCGAGTTTAATGCTTCAAATTATCGGCGTCTTTCATTCCTTTTGTAAGTAAAGCTGGAGACATTGAAGCAAAAGACAGCGTTTTCTTCACCGTGTGGTCATTTTCCCTTTATCTCCAAGGTGCATTAAAGGAAAGTATGCGAATAACCGCTAACTTTTTCCAGGAAAACTGCTAAAAACTGCAACAATCGCTTCCATCTGTAGCTGATAGATGTACTATCTGTTAACAAATGCTATTTACAGTTCGGAACAATCTTCGGGCAAACAATTAAAGCTCATACTCCAACTGATGAAATGGTGCATTAAGCGCGCAGCGCACTGGTTGACTCCATTATTAAAAATTCAATTTTAATTTTAGAGCGAAAGCTAATTAAAATACTTATAAAAGAACAGGAGTGAAATGTTGTTGCGGAATTGTCGTGAAATATGCGCGCATTAAAGTGGATTTATATGAGGCAATCAACGGTCTAAATCATCCGGTTGTTTGCCAAAATGTGGTTTTCGTTTTTTCGAACTGAATCTGACCGGAAATGGGCAATTCCAGTCTGCCACGGAAAATTTCGGGCGGTTTTTGCCTCCCCCCATGGCTGCTGGGGGAAGGTTTATTAAATTTGCACCCTCTTTAGCATTTCAATTTTCTTCCAATCGACAACACATATTACGAGATTCCACCCTTAAGCGAACCGAAAACGCTGATCATCGAAGAGGTTTTACGGAACATCTCGTTATCTAAAGATGCTTTTTGCGGAAATTACACTCGTTTTCGATGATTTCATGAATTCACAAATATCTAAATGTGTTCAGCGTTAAATTGAGTGAACTTATTTCAACTAGCAGGATTTATGTTAGACAGACTGTTTTATGGAGCGAAGCCACCATGGAACACGCAAATAGTTAATATTTCGCATTTCTATTCAAGGAATTTTGAGAAAGTTTAATTTTGAAGATTAACTTTGCTTGTTGTGAGCACTAAACGGTCCATAACTCATTCGAGTCACGATTACTCAGTTAAGCAGTTAAAACGCAAAGTACCAAATTTTCTTTACATCTTGTGAATTAATCTTAAAGGAAGTTAGGATCCTTAAGACTTCAAGTCGAAGTGAGAGCCAAGTTTTCCTTTGCATTAACAAAAACTTGTGTGTGTAGAAGATCTAAAATAACAAAAAATATAATTGTTGGCATGTTTATGTTAATAAATTGCTTTCTTAAAAAAGCGATTTGGGGATGCAAACAAAATCGAAGAATGATACAAAGAAACGTAAAATCATATGGCACTAGAATCATTGAAGCATCTAGAAGAGATAGAAGGGCAAAGAGCCAGAATGTGTGAAAACTCCACTTAACTAAGAATTATTTTGAATCCATGAAAAAGATATTGGAAAACTACCTAGAAATTAACTTGAAAACTATATGCAAAATGGGTTCCAATTTGAAAAAATGCTGCAAATTGCAAAATGCAATCTTTCTTCAAACATCTGGAAAAAATTGATTTTTCCCTTGGAAAATGTTGGGTGTTTTTACATAAAATTTCAGGAAAGTTTATGGTTCTGCGCTGTTTTTTAGTGCAAAAATTGACTCAAACATGCAATCGCCTTTTTCTTCGTATCTCAAGAACCATTTGAGCTGCGGAGCTTGTTTTCTTAGGATTGAATAGCAAACAAACAAAAAGCGAAATTTAATTATCACACATTGGGATACAAGATAAGGTTAAAATTTCATGGATTCAGTCACTTTTTTGCTCATATATAACAAATTGAGCGATTAAGTTCTCATTGTGACACCATTAAATAGAGAACTAAATGGCACTTTTATGTAGATAGTAAAGCATCTCTTGAAAAATTGTTGGCGGCATTTACAGAAAAAAGCACAATTTCAAGAAATTTATAGATTTCAAGGGGTACGGTCGGATCTAAAGAACCATGTGAGCTACAGAACCCGTTTTCTTCAATAGAAAATTGCAAATTCGTTTCATTAGGGGTAACGTGAGTAAGTAAATAGTGGCAATTTTTACACAAAAAGCTAAACTTTATTACCTCACATTTAGGTCCAAGATAATGCCAAAATTCAATGTAATGTACCACTTTTGCAAATCTTTAGGAGCAAGATAAAGTCCCAATTTCGTGCATTATTCCATAATTTTTCATTTCTCTTTTCACGAAAAGGCAAAGTTGAAAAAAAGATATTAATTTTGCATGCAGCCACAAACTAAAATGCAGTAAACCGAACGGTCTCAATTAATTTAGCTAATAATTAACGCTCCAATCCATCTTCCTCAATATACCAAAGAGTCAGTTTCCTTCACTAAAACGAACGTTTGAAAAAAAATAAACAGCGATTCGGAAACCGTTTAGATTTAATAATGCAAAAAGCTTTCAAAGGCATTTCATCGAAAACCGTCCTTCTCGCAACGGCGCACAAACTCTAATAAAAACATTAAACGCAATTCCGGAGCAAAAAGTAAGTAGAGCGTTATTTAAGAAGATTGAAAAATAGAGGCAGAATAATTTTTGGGGATCTGTCTGCTTCGAGGGTGGATTACTTACACCAGATGGCTTCAGCAGCTTTAATAACGTTTTTTTCTGGACGAAAATAAAAAAGTCTAGTGGAGGCTATTTGTACATGCCCTTAGTATAATATTAAATGTCGATTTTCTGATATCCCGGCTCTTGAATAATTTTTCTTCAATCACTTGTGTGGGGTCCAAAAATCCCACCTGTTTACTTGAGCAAAGCGAGTGGAAATGTAATTTAAACTTCAAGAGTTTTACCGTCACCGTACGGATAGAAATCGCGTTTAATTCTATGGTCTCTCCATGAATAATTTGTGACAGTTTTCCACCCGAAAGTTTCGGCAACTTCCTGCGGGCGTAGAACTCGCTCTCGCACTCTCCTATAATTAATTATACCTTAGTGGAAAAGACCATTCATGCGACGAACAAAAAGATGAAAACAATAAAGTTCATTTTGTGTAAAACGGGTTGATGAAGAATGCGCCCGGGCGACAGATAGGCTTGCAACACCGAAGTTTCCATCCTCCGTTTGACATGAATGCACTCAAACAATTCCCGGCCATTTATCAGCATTTACTCCGCAGAATTAGGGGAAATTATAGTCGAGGGCCTTGCCGAACAATCCATCCTCCAGACCAAGCAGCTGCACCATATCAAACTCAATAACAGCCGAAGAAGTGAACCTCCCATTAAGAAGCAATCAGCAGGAGAATGGCAAGCACGTTTCACTCAAAAAGGAATTCTTTTGAAAATTAACGCTATCTTCGGCAGACAAAGCCAAATTGAAAACTCATCGGGGCGAGAAACATTTTCACACTTGTCGAACTTCCAGCAAATAAAAGTCAGAAATTGAGCCAATACACAACATTTCCGGACGGAGTCTAGGAGCAGTTTGGAATTTGATGGAAATGATGGTTTATTAATATTAATATTTAGTGAAATGCCATTCAATTGTGAGCACGTCGACCGCATTTAAACCAACCACCAAATTCGGACCGGAAAGTCCCGTAAATTTTCGTCTGAATTCCTAATTTTCCTGCAACTCGGATAGTTTAGACAACCGGATTAGACGTTTTGCTTTATTAGTGCGAATTAAAGTTGAGCGATGGTTCAGCGCATTCGGGGCGGAATCCAAATGAAGCCAACTTGCAGAACAGGAATGCGTGAGGAAAATATTTTTATTCCCATTAAAATGGGGTTTTCAGTCAGAAAGACGCGGATATTTTTTAAGACTTTTGAGTACGTAGTTTACAACTGGTTGGAAATTGCTTGCAACTCCAAATTCTCTTCACTTCGAATCGAAAATGTTGTCTATGAAATTAGAAACATTTTCGCTGGGAATTCGATTCAGTCACAACAAACAACATGAGTGAGGAAATTCGAGTAGTTTTGACCCAGAAACCAAGATGATGCCGAAATTTAATGTTTTCCGTGCCGTTTTTGCTCGTATCTCGTAAGAAAAATGAGCAAGAACGCTCATTTTTACAGAATTTTACAGAGAACTAAATGGC
>NW_026019116.1:7415773-7425365 GCF_020466585.1 Dendroctonus ponderosae
AGAAAATTTAAAACTCGATTCAGTCGTAATAACTTGAGTGAGGAAGTTCGAGTAGTTTTAACCCAGAAAGCGATATTTGAATATCAGAAACTTAGGTGCAAGATTATGCCAAAATTTCATGTTTTTCGTCCCGTTTTTGCTCATATCTCGGAAGCACAATGAGCAAGAACGCTCATTTTTGCAGCATTCCATAGATAACTAAATGGCCTTTTCAAAAAGTGAACTATCGATAAAGAAATGTTAGCAGTTTTCTCACAAAAATTTTGATTTCAAGGAGTTTTAGATTTGCGTGCGTTTTCTCTGACTGGCAAAATCGACTCATACATGACGCTGCTTTTTTCGAAGTTTCTCAAGCCCCATTTGAGCCACAGAATTCGTTTTGGCATCGTTGGATAGAGAATTGAAAATTCGATTCAGTCGTAACAACTTGAGTGAGGAACTTCGAGTAGTTTTGACCCAGAAAGCAAAATTTTAATATCAGAGGTGCAAGATTATGCCAAAATTTCATGTTTTTCGTCCCGTTTTTGCTCATATCTCGGAAGCAAACTGAGCAAGAACGCCCTGATAAACCTTAGGAGCCCAACAATAATCGTGCTTTCCATGCCTGCTTCTTAAAGCAAGAAATTATGTAATAAATACAGTATAAAAGATAAATTATTTCTATAAACTATGGTGCCAATGGGCGAATTGAGCATTATTAGCGAGCACTTCATCTACAGCCCAACTGCAAAAGTCATAAGTTCCATTTGCTCTGCTGGAATTAAATATGGAAGAGGGCAATTTAAATCTGTCATTTTCATTCGGGCTGGCGAGGGCTTTTGATAAAATGCAGAGCTTTATTCGCGAGCAAGAGAAAAATAAAATATATGACCGACCCGGAACATATTTTTAACGGATTAGGTCCATTAAGGGACATTATTACGTTCATATTTAAGCAATGACTTTATCCGTTGCAGAAGAGTGCCGTTACGCCAAAGGTGGCTGGTCCGAATGCGATTCCAAGACGAACCAGAGATCAAGAACGCTCACGCTGAAAAAGGGCAACCAAACAAGTTGCGAGCCGACCAAGACCATGCAGAAGAAGTGCAAAAAAGGTAAGGAATTCCGATCAACCAGAGTGACAAAGGTCAACAATCTAACCGCAAGTCAGTCGATGTTATTACGATCAACTTATGGTTTCATTGGGCTAAAGCCCAGCTAAATGATAAATTTTCATTTTCCAACTTTTTCCAACATCCGCTACGCCCAGAGTAATCCAGGCTAAGTTTCATGGGAAAAAATGCGCAAAGTTTCCCTTTTATGGGCGCCTGTAATTTGTGAAACTTTACCTTCCTTGGAGCTTGGAGCCTTTGTGGCTTACCTTCATTAATTCCGTTAGCTTCACTGCAAGCATATTTATATATTAAACTTTCGCGAGAAACTCAACATATTGTGCATGTTTTAAGCTAAACCTGTTTTTTTATTCAGAGCGTTCAATTGGAATTCTTGGGATGGAAACCGCAAACTGTTCAGAACACCTCAAAGATTAAAGATATTAATCCGAAAAAATCTTCTACTCGGCAGATTTTTCTAGTGAGATGTTTTACGGGCGTGCGATTCAGAAGAGCCGCTTGGAAGCATTTTCTTTCCTCGTTAAGAAGCATAAAGAGCCTCACACCGACAAAATTTCACTCTAATCCAAGCAGCTGCTCAAGTTTCAAAGCTTTCAAAGCTTCTGTCTAACAGCAAAATTGTAAAGTTTGACCTGCAGATTGCAAGATCAACCAAACATCCAAAAGCTCCAAAATTTTTCGAAAAGTCTACCTATGCTCAGATTCAAGTTAAATTATTTCTATGTGCAGAATTCGGTTTTTAAATGTGCGCAAAACTTCTATCTAACAAAGCAAAGTGAGTATTGAAAGTCTGACGGAATGCAAAATTGTAGTTACACAAAGAAAGAACCTACCAAAGCTTCAAAAGTTTTGGAAGCTCAAGAATTTGCTGGACTGAAAATTATTTTTAAAGTTTTGATTTCATTTGAGCTTTAAAAGTTCCACCTGTGCTCAGATTGAAGTTAAATCCTGCCTGTGTGCGGAAATTCGCCGTTTAAAAGCTCGCAAAGCTTCTATCAAACGCAACAAGTAAAACATTGTAAAACCTGACTCTACAGGTCACTGAAAAATTAACCAAAAAACAACGAGTTATACAAAGATGGAAACTGTGAAAGCTTCTAAAGCTCCAAAATTTGCTGAACTGAAATCACTTTTTGACTTTGTGTGCTAAGATTTAAGTTACATTGTGTCTGTATGCAGAAATTTGCTGCCTAAAGCAAAATAAGCATTTTAAAACCAATGAAAAATCAGCCAAAAGGAGAAAAAAATACGGATTTTCTAAGTTGCACAAGCGAAGAAACTGGCAAAGCTGCAAAAGCTTCCAAATCTCCAAAACTTGATGGACTAAAGTCAAATAGAAATTGGAAGCTTTTGAAGCTTTGCCAGTTTCTTCGTTTGTGCAACTTAGAAAATCCGTAGAATTTTTTTGGTTGATTTTACAATCTGCAGAGTTTTACAATGTTTAATGTACTTTGATACATAGAAGCTCCGAAAACACAGATAATTTAACGGAAATCCGGACATAAATGGATTTTTCGAAGCTTTAACGGATTCTCATTCAGTTGATGATGTTTGCTGCACATTTATAAAAGTGTTCTTTGCTAAATACCTGAAGATTCTCATCAAAGAGCGAATTTGGCAAACTGGCGATATTTCCGGACCTGTTGAAAGCAGAAATATTTGCTATAGTTTTCTGGAGTAGTCCGCAATCCGATACATCATCGTCAAATAGACATCGAATGCTGTTAGCAAATTTCCGCTAAGCTCCGCCATGGAAAAAGATACCGAAGCGACTCTATAAGCAATATATTTATCCTTTATGTGCACGAACTGGGAAATCTTGAGGCTCCAATCGATTTCCCAGCAATCAATCTTGTTTGATTTAGTTGATGGAGAGCGACGTTAGAAATAATAAAACCCTTGACTGGATTTTTCCGGCTAAACATCGATTAAAAGGGGTTTCTCTTCTGGAAATGTTCGTTTGATATTATCAATCCGATCGCATTAAATTCGCGAATCCAGCCTGCATATTCATGCGGCAAATTTACGGTTCCCACTTTGCACAGCGAGTCTCATTTTTATTAAAGCCGATAACACCTGCTTGAAGGTTCAAAATCTCTATCCTGCGGTGGAGCATATTGAAAATTCAGATGGAAAAATGCTACGGCAAGATTAAGAACGCGATTTTACAGGCTTTAATACTGCCTGAATAAATCTCGCAAATTTTCTACGGGTATTTCGCCTGATTTATGCATAACCCCAACAGATGCTGATACTCACTCGATGAATTATCTGAAAAATCGGCACATCCAGAAAAGGCCTCAATCTAGGAAACGTTAAATATGTGCCCGACGTACCTCATTATCCCTCAACGTCTGTAATAACCTGCGCCCCAATTCCATTAAGATTTAACGTAATTAGGCCACTTTAATTAACTTGGGGGTTAATTAACCGCTTATGCATTAATTATTTACCTCGGTGTGGCACTGACAGCCTCACGATAATATTTGCTTCCCGGTTTGGTGGGCTTTTAAAAAATATTTGCCTTGATTCCTTTATCGATTTTAGGCTTCGCTTTGATACAGAGCCGTTTGAGAAATATTTCAAAATTTTCTCTTCCCTCATTCATTTCTTTTACTTTTCTAACTTCCATTTCCATTAAAAAATGCCCAGTATTTTTTTCTTTTAGATTGCTTATTGGCGTGCCTTGCTAACGTTTGCTAAAAAGCTTATATAGTCTAAGCCTTCCAATTGAATAATATATTTCTGCTCCTCTTCCAACTTTAATTTACATTAAAATAATTCAGGATGGAAGCAATTTCTTCTTTCAATTCTTCTCTAGTTCAACAATTAGTTGAGTTTCTCTGTGGGTCTTCACACAACAGTTACTGAAATATAATCGAATTAGTTGCTCAATAACCAAATTCTCTGCAGCATTTTGTCCATTTTCTAACTTATTTCGGTAGCTTGCAGATACGAAAAAGGAAATTGGGCTGAATGCAATGCACAAGGCCAGATAACTCGTAGCGACAAGCTGAAGCAAGGAAGCGATCCCTCCTGCGAGCAGAAGAGAGAGATTACGAAGAAGTGCAAGTCCAAACCAGTCAAGGGCCAACCCGCGAAAGGTAAGAAAGGTAACCGTATCGTATCATCCACTTTTTAGTTTTTTTCGTTTTTGTTTTGCATTTGCAAATGTTCATTTGGACTGGAGGCAAACGGCACTGAGTTGCTGAGTTTTTCTGATTATTTTGCAAATTTTCAGCTGCCCGCAGAAACAACAGGAACTAAGAAGTTAGAGGCGATCAAAGAGCAATCGAGAGCGGGAGAGCATTACAACATTCATCAACCACATTCAATTATTAAATGCAAAACAATCCAATTTTGTTCGCCCACATCAGTCATAAATCATCATTCAGAATCATCTCGTTCATTTTTCAATCAGCGATAGTTATTATTGTACATTTAAGAAATATTTAAGATTATCAGTTTTAGGGTTTTGTTGTTTCTTTCAAGCGTGAAACTGGCCTGAAAGCCACATTTGCAAGGTTTGCAACGTGTAAAACGTGGCTTGCAGGTCACGTTTTTAAGCATAATTATTACATGTACAATAGGGAATATTTCTATGTGTAACCATTTCATCGAAAGAATAGTTAGAGTTTAAACTTCAAAATAATGGTACATCTTAGAATCTGTGTAATATGAGGAAATAGTTTGATTTTGTAGATTTTTACCGATGTTTTTTATTCTATAAGATTTCTACTTGCATCTCTATTTATCATGGCAAATAGAATTTATAGCGTAGGTTTGGAACAGTCGCTGTGTTTCCCATGTGTATTTTAGTTCTACTATTGGGGGTATTTTCTTAGAAATTGTCTCAAACTGGGTTTGATTTCTGTTAAATTTCCGCATCTATACCCGGTTTGTTTTGGGGTTGCATCAACTCAGTTTCACAAAAGTATCTGTTGTTAGGCTAAACTAATCAATAAAATACTGTCGTAGGTAAATATTCTCGTAAATCCTAAGGTTAACTGTTTCTCAGTGTAATATTAACATATTAAATCTTCCAATAATAAAAACAATTTAATTTAAAGGCGTTTTTGGATTTTCCAGCCCAAAGGGTGGGCTAAAATGAATGAGACTTGGCGAAAGTTCAGCAAAGTATAAAAGTGAGTTTACAGGCAGCGAGTGAAGCAGATACAAAATTATCATACATTCCCATGTCAACTATTGTATGATTAAAATGCCGCCGGCACAATGCGAAATTTCGCAGACTTTTGAAAATTTGTCCAACAGTCGTTAACGAATCGATTATAATGAAATTTTGTGTGTTAATAGCAGGGTACTTATACTAAACCAATCAAACCAAAAATATGGAATTCCTGATTTGTCAGGGGCTAGAAATAAATGAAACTTTCTCAAGTTGTTAGAAAAGCGTACGATTTTCTCTAAAAATTGAATCTCGGATTGCAATGGGTTTGAAAAACTTGGAAGTTATGCGGAATTGGGACGATTTTGCGATCAAGTAGCTTTGAATTTTTGCCTCGATTATCTCATTTTCAAAATAAAACATCAGATTGTTTGCAAAGTGGATTCTTGACACATTCACTGCCGACAAGAAAATTTGTATTTGCAACAGTTTGGATGGAAATGGACTCTGTATATTGGCAAGCCTAAAACCCTCAAACTTGCACAAACTTCCACTCTTTGCACTTGTAACTCGGTCAGTTATCAACAATTTCCAGGAATTCAAGAACTCTTAAAAAGCCCATAGGCTTAGCGTAAAAAGCCAGGGGAGTTTAAATTTCGAGTTCTCGGATCAGCTTTTCGCCGCATTTTTCAGAGCTGCAATGGTTGAAGAGCGCTTAAATCTAAAGAAATAAAATTTTGTTTTGAAGTACTGACCTGGTTAGAAAAATGAAATAAATAGGTCGCAATTACAAACCCTCTAAATGTATCAATAGCTTAAACTTGAAAAAATTAACAGTTTACGAGTTTTTGATGCGTTTTGTATTTATTTGCCAGGAACTTTCAAATAAAGCACACATATTTAAAACAACCTTTATATTTAAATTAAATCTACAGATTTGTTCCCAGGGAATTATTTACAAATATAAAAACATACTTGCAACAAAATGAAACGTGTTGACCTTCTCACAATGCGTTCCTTTTAAGTACAGCGTTTTTAGTGGAGAAAATCAGTTTCTAAAAGGCCCCACGTACAACTAATTTTTGTGGCTCAAAGTCCCGCTATAGAAGAGCTGGGCGCCACACGAGTTTCTAACACAGTAAATGTTTAAATCACTGATTACACTAAAATGCGCTATCCTAAATAAACCTATAAGAATTAAATAACAAGTTGATAAAATTTAAAAATACAATCCTCAAACAACTCAATACAATTAAATCCGGGAAATGATAACGGATGAACATTTGATTCGATTTTAAGATGTGCATGTTGGACGGGTATTTTACATAGTTAGGACATAATAGGCGATTATATAGTTAGTTCGTACCTACAGTTTCGATATGTTCAAAGCTCAATGAATGATGCAATTAATTGAACTCTGGATGTTACAAATATTTAATATTATATGTACAACAAATTCATGGAAGATCGGATAATTCCTTTCAGCAGTCAGTTTCTGTTAAACCTGTCGCATTATTAAATGGCACTCTTTAACATACCCTTTCATTCACAAAATTTCAACTCAAACAGGTTCGAATATTCAATGTCTCAAAGCCAAATGTGGTTGAATACAAAAATAGATTTTTCCCTTAAACTTACAGTATCTATAATATGCAATAGTGGAATGTTCATTTCTGATAATACACGTCGAGTTAAATTACTTTTAAATATTATTTATAAAAATCACAGACGGTGTCTAAACGTTTGTTATAGTCAATAGCGTTTTAGAGGACGTTTCATGTAGATGGAACAATTTTGTCGCATTCCAAATACCCATAGCAACCCTAAGCTCAATAAACTCTTTGATCAATTTCAGGCTTTCAATTAGTTGAAAACGCGTTTTCCATATTGCCTTTCAAAGAATAACAAATAAATATTTTTGCGCTTTGATTTCTTCCACGCCGAATAACTACCAACGCTTCTTCAACACCCTGTATCAGCAATCCTCTTCAACCAGCTTCTGAGTGTCTTTGCCAGTATCATGAGTGGCCGGAGTCAGTTCCTTGTGTCTTGCTTGAGGCGACAACCTAAACCACAATCAAAAGAACATAAGAGACGCAAGAGTAAGATGCGTTATCTCATCTCAATGATGGCAAATGTTCAAGTTTATTCGTTCTGTTCCATGGAACTTACCTGTGTGTTACACTGGATGGTGCAATAACAGCACTAGGAGGTTCAGTAAAACTACCAGACTTAGCCTTGGAGAGTTCAGAAGGTACCTCGTATAGAGCTAGAATAATAAAACTGCAGTGAGAGAGTGGAGGAGTGGAGTTTTTTTGTCTTTGTTTCTATCGCAATGGGCCATCGACCAAATCAGTCTAAAACGAATATTAATTTCAAACTTCTGCGCCCTTAAAGAGCAGAAAACCACTCAAAACTTCGTTAAAACAACTTCTGACCAAAAAGTCTCAGTTCACTAGTCATTCATTCGTGTTGCAATTGCCGGCCACTCTGTATTTATTTTTTTACAAACTTCTTTTTGGGTATTTCTCCTCAAAAATTTTTGTCTTTAAAAAAGACAGAATTTCCTCACGTCTTTCATTACAGAGGTAATGCTAATTAATAATTTTGGTGTAAATTTAATTTGGCTGTATGTTTCTCTGGTCTACTTCAGATTTTAGCATAGGTGATGACTTAAATTGTATGACTTAACATTGTTACATGTATGACTTAAATTAAATGAACATGAAGCAACACAATTATTTTGATTTAGTAAAATTAGTGCGCTTTCTTTAATTTTACGTTTTTTTGTGGATTGTTCTTTTGTTAAAATTGTGGAATTATCCCATTTAATTTTATGGCAATTATCAAACGCATGTTGACAAAAGTGTGATTTATGATATTCTCTGTTTTTTATGTATGATTGGTGTTCTTTGAGTCTTTTGTGTAATGGTCTTGAGGTTTCGCCTATATAAAATTTATTGCATTCGCAAGGAATTTTATAAATTACATTTTTCGTATTTTCAATTATATCATGAGGTTTTGTTATTGAAATTTTCGTTCGAGTTCGGGATAATTGGAGCAAAAAACTCTTAAGCCACGCAACTGACTGATTTCACTCCCTGCTTGATATTTACCTCCGCTTCCATTGCCCACCACATCAGGATTATTCTGCACAGCGTCGTACATCGGATTGTGGAAATCTCGATTTTTTGTATTGACAGTATCCATATTATAGGCCACCTCCAAAGGCTCCGGCGCTCCTGAGGACCCATTGAAGCTTTGCGACCCGAATTCCACGTTGGTTCCCTGTCGGAACGACACGCTCTGGCTGCTCGCTAATGATCCAATGCCGACGCCTTTTCCACTGGAAAAAGCAAATTTTCCAAGTAATTTTCCCAATTTTACTGCCTCAGGCTCGGGCGCAGGCCACTTACAATGGCCGCTTCCTGATGAAGAACCACACGCCAGTACCGGCGGCCAATATGAGCATAATGACCACAATGGGCACAACTATAGCGGTGGTGGTTCCATTATCAGCACTGCTTCCATGTGCTGTTAGAATATCGCAAAACTGGCCTTGGTAGTTTGGTAGGCATTCGCAGACCAATTCATCCGTCTCGTTGTCACGGCAAAGACCGCCGTTTTGGCATCTGCAGATTCTCGGCAACGCCCTTTCGGTCTCTAAACAATCAACAAATTCCATTACGCCATCAGTTCACAATTGAACCAATCCTAAACTGCCGTTTGATTTTTTAAAAAGTATTTTTTTATGAATTGTCCGACGCCTACCGAGCGCACATTTTAAAAATATTTYCGTAATGTAAAGAGTGTCCCAAAAGCTCTAAAGGTATCAAAGTTGCGTTTTTTTTTTAATGGAATGTCCTGTATATTATTGCATTTTCGGATTCGCTGAACAAAGTAAGTGTCTGTTTTAATAACTGTTAGAACACCTAAATCTTAAGGTTTTTTAAATAATACGAATTTATTCAAAATATAATCAAATTTTCACGTGTCAAATACTTTAGAAGTWTTTAAGTTATGTAAGCGTATTTTATAGTGAAGTGTAACAAGATACAATATTTTATATCCCAACAATAAACTTACCATGTTATACAGCGTGTCCACAAATTTAAACTAATCAAATAAGAACTTTAAGTGGCTCTAACTTGATTAATTTAAGTACAACCCCATATTTTTTAACCTACCAGGAAATGCAATTTTCAATTACCTATCGAATGGTATTAGGATGTTAATGGCTAAGTTTTCGCCTTTTTGCAAAATACGTCAAATAGTCGTTCTGTGCACCATTTGGTGTTGTTTAATTTAAGGTTCCAATGGATCTAAGTTGCCTATGCCATTTACACATGTCAAA
>NW_026019116.1:7426364-7428355 GCF_020466585.1 Dendroctonus ponderosae
CAAGTATTTGACACATGAAAATAATATTAGATTTTGATAAAATTCGAATTATTTTAAAAACCTTTAGATTTAGACATTATAAATCTTATTAAAACGAACGCTTATTTTGCTCAGATAATCCAAAATTGCAATAATATATAGGGTATTTCATTTAAAAAAACTCAACTTTGATACTTTTGAGGCTTTTGGGACACTATGTACTTTACAAAAATGTTTTTAAAATGTGCACCCGATAAGCGTCTGTGGGCTCATCAAATAATACTTTGCAAAAAACAAACGGGCTAGCCGTATAGCGTGAATAACCCTGTAAAAAACTCACCTATGGGAGCATCGCATATAATCTCGGCTTTGGTTTTGTGCGAAGGCATAATCGAAGAATCGGGACATGAGCATCTGTGTCCGTTGGGCACAATGAGGCAAAGATGGGAGCACTGGTTTCCCCGGCAGGAGTTCGGCAGGCTGGTGTTGTACTTCAAATCGTGCAGAACTAAAGAAAACCCCCAAATCTCAGTCTCATTTCCTGGAAACTCAGCTCCACTCGCTCACCTTTAATGCTTGAAGGGTTCAGCAGGTCTCGTTGAATGATCACCGGCACGCCTCGGCCAAACTTGTCCTGCTTGACGACTTCCCCAGTGTCTTTGGTGATCCAGTACAAGAAGTTCTCGAACACATCGAGCGAAATCGGGTGCTTCAGCATCTCGCCTTTGAGAATCACTTTTCTCATGGAGCCTGGAAATTTCCAGCAATTAACCCATGGATAAGCGAAACATCCAGCCCAGGCCCTACCGTCTGGCTTCATGGTTTCGATGGTGTTCAACTTGGTGTCCACCCAATAGAGAACGTGTCCTGCAGCATAGTCGATGGCCAGGCCAGTAGGATGGCGGATTTCATCGGTGATTAGGGGGCGGCGCTTGGAGCCATCCATCCAGGAAACTTCGATTTTGGGGGCTGATCCAGAGTCGGTCCAGAACATCCGCCCTATTTGCGGGTCGAGGACCAAAGATGTCGGGTTTTCCAGTCCAGCGTTGACCAGCGCTCTGCGGTAGCGACCGTCCGTTTTGGCCACCATCACTCGCCCTGGAAAGTCTCCAGTTGCCTTAACTATCCACGAAAATCTGCAGCTGTTTACCTTTGGGTTTGGAGCCAGCCCTATCGGTTTCTGCCCAGTAGAGGTTGTCGCCCACCCAATCAACAGCGATAGCCGTCGGTTTAGCGCTGCCCTTCATTTCCAAATCCTGCGCAAATCCAGTCTTCACTTCTCCACTCAATGCGGTTGGCAGGTAGCTTCGCTTGATGGTTTTATCGTAGGAATCCGCCCAGAATATCATCTTGCTCTGCGGATTGTAGTCCACTGCTTCAATGCGTTTCTCCTCGTTCACGATGCCCTTTTCGTCCCTCAGCAGCAGATCGAAAGCGCGAATCTCTGGCCCGTTGGCGAACAGCAACTCGGCATTTTCAGTCACGGCCCTAAGCAAATTTACCAGCAATTAGTCGAGTCTAAATACTCAAAAACTCAAAGAATTCCAAATCGAATCTATTCCTGGGTTTCAGTCATTTATTGTCTCTATTCCAAATTAAGATCAAATCCTGGGCTCTTCAGTCATTTATTGTCTATTTATCAATTAAAAAAACGTTTCGGTGTTTTCCACCATCATCAGTTTCAATGTGTAGCGTTGTTGCTACTTTAAGCCTTGGCATATATTTCTAAAATATACAACGCTACACATTGAAACTGATGATGGTGGAAAACACCGAAACGTTTTTTTAATTGATAAATAGACAATAAATGACTGAAGCTCAGGATTTGATTTTAATTTGGAATTGAAACACAGTCAGGAAAGTACGTACTATTAATGGTAAACTCAATAATACTAAAACGGAAGTCACTTCTCTTTCTCTTCATTTTCGTTATAAAGTCTGAAGAGGAACACTAATTTCCCTACTTTTTCGATTCCCAATCTGTTCCTGATATCCGAATGTGCTGAACATCC
>NW_026019116.1:7429354-7438303 GCF_020466585.1 Dendroctonus ponderosae
TTAACCAACTTGCAGTTGAGCCTGACCAGAACTTTCCGGTTGAGTCATTTTCAAAAGTTTCTCACGTCCAGCCTGGAGCGACTAGAGACTTGAATGTTTGTCCAGTTTCAACCACAGTGGGGGTCTTCAAGCGTCCCAAATGCCCAGCAAAAAGAATAACAGACTGATTTTGCAGGAATTAACAAACTTGCAGTTGAGCCTGGTCAGAACTTTCAAGTTGACTCATTTTCGAAAGTTTCTCACGTCCAGCCTGGAACGACTAGAAACTTGAAAGTTTGTCCAGTTTCAACCACGGTGGGGGTCTGCAAGTGTCCAAAATTCCGAGCGAAACGAACAACAGACTGATTTTGCAGGAATTAACAAACTTGCAGTTGAGCCTGACCAGAACTTTCAAGTTGACTCATTTTCGAAAGTTTCTCACGTCCAGCCTAGAACGACTAGAAACTTGAAAGTTTGTCCAGTTTCAACCACGGTGGGGGTCTGCAAGTGTCCAAAATTCCGAGCGAAACGAACAACAGACTGATTTTGCAGGAATTAACAAACTTGCAGTTGAGCCTGACCAGAACTTTCCAGTTGAGTAATTTTGAAGTTTGTCACGTCCAGCCTGGAGCTACTAGAGACTTGAAAGTTTGTCCAGTTTCAACCACAGTGGGGGTCTGCAAGTGTCCCAAATTCCGAGCAAAACGAACAACAGACTGATTTTGCAGGAATTAACAAACTTGCAGTTGAGCCTGACCAGAACTTTCAAGTTGACTCATTTTCAAAAGTTTCTTACCTCCAGCCTGGCACAACTAGAGACTTGAAAGTTTGCCCAGTTTCAACCACAGTGGGGGTCTGCAAGTGTACCAAATTCCGAGCAAAACGTACAACAGACTGATTTTGCAGGAATTAACAAACTTACAGTTGAGCCTGACCAGAACTTTCCAGTTGAGTCATTTTGAAAAGTTTCTCACGTCCAACCTGGAGCGATTAGAAACTTGAAAGTATGTTCAGTTTCAATCATAGTGGAGGTCTGCAAGTGTCCCAAATTCCGAGCAAAACGGACAACAGACTGATTTTGCAGGAATTAACAAACTCACAATTGAGCCTGTCCAGAACTTTCAAGTTGAGTCATTTTCAAAAGTTTCTTACGTCCAGCCTGGCACAACTAGAGACTTGAAAGTTTGTCCAGTTTCAACCACAGTGGGGGTCTTCAAGCGTACCAAATGCCCAGCAAAAAGAATAACAGACTGATTTTGCAGGAATTAACAAACTTACAGTTGAGCCTGGCCCGAACTTTCCAGTTGAGACATTTTGAAAAGTTTCTCACGTCCAGCCTGGCACAACTAGAGACTTGAAAGTTTGTTCAGCTTCAACCACAGTGGGGGTCTGCAAGTGTCCGAAATTCCGAGCGAAACAAACAACAGACTGATTTTGCACGCATTAACAAACTTACAGTCGAGCCTAACCAGAACTTTCAAGTTGGGTCATTTTCAAAAACGCATCATGTCTCTTGGACGACCTTTGGCACAATAACATAACAGGAAACACACTGGGACTTACCGATAGTTGGTTTTTCCAGGACACCGCTGCCACCCAGTGGTGCAGTTCTTCTGTCTGCACATGTAAGCAGGCTCGTCCGAGTCATCGCCGCAATCATTATCGAAGTCGCACATCCACAACTTCGGAATGCACTTGCCATTTTTGCAGGCGAATTCAGTTTCCAGATCGCACTTCCTGTTGTTGCACATCGCAGGGTCTTCGTCCGAACCATCTTTGCAATCCGCATCTCCGTCGCACTTCCAACTGCTGAGGATGCAACGACCATTCGAGCTGCAACCGTTGCAAATTGCAGAATTAACCCAGGTGCTTGCTGACCCGCACTTACCGGCACTTCATTTCCAGCTCTGGACACTCTTTGTCGCAATTCTCCTCGTCTGAGTTGTCGCCGCAATCATCAGTGCCATCACAAATCGTGGCCGAAGGCGTGCAGTTGTTGTTCTTGCACTGGAAGGTGCCGTTTCTGCACTGTCTCGGAGGACAAGTTTCCGGTTCGTCCGAGCCGTCTTTACAGTCCTTTTCGCCGTCGCATCTTCAACGGGGAATTCGCCAGTCACACTGCTTAGTTCAATTTGGTTGAATACTCACTTCCAGAACCAGGGAATGCACTTTTCGTCGCTGCCTTTGCACTGCCACTGGCCTTCAGTGCAATTCGCTATGCACGTTTTATGATCTGGGCCCAAGTAGAACTGGTTGGGACACGCGCATGTAAAGCTCGTCTCCCCTTCTTCGCCGTACCTAATTTTACTGTTCAAATTTGTGCTTCCAACCAGCACCAATACTCACCCTTCAATGTTCAAATAGCTGGACGCAGGAGGCGGAGTGATGAGACACAGATGAGAACAACCCCCATTCAACGCCCCACAGGGGTTGCTGTAAGGCAGCTGCCTTAATGGGTGCATGATGTGGATGTCGTATGGTTTATGAGTGGTGTTTCGCAAAACTTGCAGATCTTTTCCTGTGAATTTATTGGCTCTCGATATGGCTTTCAAGTTCCAGTCGGTCCAGTAGACGAAATCGTCAAAGAGGCTGATGGCAAACACATGGGGAACAGCGCTGCCCGAAAGCACTATATGTCGATGGCGCCCCTCCAAGTCGGTGAAAGCTTCAAAACAACGGTTTAGGATAGAGACGGACGTTGAACCATCAGGGCTTACCGATGTAGTCCAAGTGGGCATCAGCAAAGTAGAGCTTGTCGGTGAAGAAATCTATTGTAAGCGCGTTCGGCCAGGCAATGTCATCATTCCAGGTCAGGATCCTTGTAAAGTTCGACCCATCCATCCCCAGTTTACCAATGTAGGCCTGCAGATGCCAGCAGGTGAAGTACAAGTAGCCAGTTCCTGGATGTACCACCAAAGCTCTTGGGTCTGCAATGCCAGTTTTCAGCGTTTTCCTGTTGCTGCCGCTCAGCTCGGCCACGTCCAGGTTTTTCGAGTGGCGATCCAACCTGCAATTGAAAATGTTAATCGGGAACATTCTTCACTCGCCCTGGTTCTCAGCTGCTCATACCAATAGATCTTCCTGCCAATCCAATCAATGGAAATACCCTCCAAGCCGTGCGAATCGTGCCTTATCACAGCCTCTCGCTCTGTTGAACCAATGGGGGTTCGGAAGATCGTTTTGGCTGTCACATCGCAGAAGTACATCTTCTGGTCCAAGTAGTCAAAGTCCAAGGCAACGACATTCATCAGGTCCTGATGCACCAGGTTGTACACCTAAACAAGCGCTAGTAGAAACAGGTGGGGATTCACAGCAAAAACTAGCTACCGTTGAGTCTATCGACATGTTTCGGATGTAGTACTTGTTGGTGAAGATCAGCCAAGGCTCAATCTTGTCCTTTCTCTTGCACGTGTGCTCATCGGCCTCTCTTTCATAGAACTGGTCGTTGCATTTGCAGTAGAAGCTGCCTGGGGTGTTGGAGCAGTACTGCGAGCAAACGCCCGGCGTCTCGATGCATTCGTCCACATCTGTGCAGGCTTTTCCGTCTTGCAACAGTCTATATAGCAGGAAGTGATTAGAACAGCTACAGCTTATGCTGCTTGCTACACAGCGGTTTTAGACAAATTTGCCTTAGTTAATGGTTTCGGAAGGTATTGCCACCAAAAAACGATGTTTGAAAACTCAAAAAATCTGATGTTTTAAATGGCTAAATGTTTTTTGCGCTTCTAAACAAAAAGTTTGGGCTTAATACTCGACGGTTCAAAAGATGACGGTGTCGTCGGCCTATCGAATAGCGCGTATCAATCAATTCATCTTTGATCTTCTGAGCCTCAGAGTTCAAAGGCCGCCCACAACATGACCAGGTCGACTGCACAAGGAAGAACATTAACTCCTGTTTATTACGATATTTGACTTTTAAAGTATGCTGAATAATTGCAGTTATAGAATGATTCACTGTTGAAAGACCTCGATCAGTTTTTCATGCATTGGAACCACTGCCTTCATCTTCCACCACAAGATTTCCACAATCAGTAGAAGTCTGATGAAAATGAAGAAAATGATGTAAAATTTGAGTAATTTTGAGAAAATTTAAATTGGAAAAATTTCACCATTGGAAAAATTTCGGGCAAAAATCAAAATTTCACATGCGCGTTTTTTGGGCTCAATCGATTCCTTTCGACGCAAGAAGGTGACAAATATGCATTTATAAAGTGTTTGATCAAAAATGAGGATCAAGTCGTCTGCTAAAGATCGTGAACCCTCAAAAAATGCTTAAAATATGCCGAAAATTACTAGTATTTCGGATCTGAAAGTTCTAGCATGTTTTTCAATGAGTTCGATGCATTCTTCGAGTAGGTGAGCTGAGAATGATGTAAAATTAAAGCCATTTTAAGAAAATTTAATTTTTTTCAAAAAAACCTTGGAAAAATTTGGGGCAAAAATCAAAATTTTACATGCGCGTTTTTTGAGCTCAATCGATTCCTTTCGACGCAAGAAGGTCACAAATATGCATTTATAAAGTGTTTGATCAAAAATGAGGATGAAGTCGTCTGCTAAAGATCGTGAACCCTCAAAAAATGCTTAAAATATGCCGAAAATGACTAGTATTTCGGATCTGAAACTTCTAGCATGCTTTTCAATGAGTTCGATGCATTCTTCGCGTAGGTGAGCTGAAAATGATGTAAAATTTAAGTCATTTTTAAAAAATTTAATTTTTTTCAAAAATCGACCTCCAACCTTGGAAAAATTTCGGTCAAAAATCAAAATTTCACATGCGCGTTTTTTGAGCTCAATCGTCCTTTCGACGTAAGAAGGTCACAAATACGCATTTATAAAGGGTTTGGGTCAACAATAAAGAAGAATTCGTCAGTTTAAAACTGTGAACTGTCCCTCCTTCTTCGATAATCACTTCAGAAAACTGTCGTTTCCCATCACAATTGCAACATCCTGCATGTTACCAAACCCATTTATTCCATACCGAGAAGTGCTTTTTTTATTCGTTAATTGCCCTGTAAGGTGAAGGCCGGCAGGTTGATTACAGAACGAATTCTGGTTCCTCGTGAGGCGATTTCGATGAACTTTGCATTCTAGAATGAATGATGAGCGGTGCCCAGCACCAGATTTCGTCTTACAAACGTGCACGATTTTGGCATGCTGATTTATTATGTAGATCAGTTTCGTATTGTATTGTTGGTATCAGATCATTATCGAAAGGTTGCTTCTCACGCGCAAAATATTCGAAAATTTGATCGTTTCGGGGTGAGGACGATTTGAAACTGCTGGCCTTCTTTGAAGCTTTCAGCCCCCAATCAAGGGAAATATTGAAAATGGAACCTCATGTGAACAGCATAATGTAAAAGGTTTTCTTCAAGATCGGCCGGAAACAACTTGACATTCAAATATATCGAGAATGATGCTCAACAGTGTTAGAAAATAGGGTTCTGTTTGTTCAATTTCTCCATTTGGTAGGGGCATCAGCAAAACCCATACAGGCTGTCGACACATCCCGAAAACCCGCGAAATAAATAATAAAAGGAAAACACTGTGGCCCCGTTACGTGTTAGCTGCAATATGTTACAGAGCCCCGTCTTTGTTCCTCTATGGAACATTAAGTTTTCCTCTTCCCTTTTGTGGGCGGTCGAACCCGCAGAAATGCATGTTTCATCGCATCTGCACAACTTACACCTACAGTGGGAGGAAACTAACTGAACATCCAATCAAAAGGCTGCTACTTTCTCCTCTTTTCTACCAATGTAATTGTGGACAATCTACACAAAGGACGAAAATTAGTAGAACGAACGTGCAACCAAGCAAGCACTCGATATGCTAAGGACACAACAGTTCTAATAGTTTACTATTCTGAAACTGATAGTGGTGTCAACTATTGGTGTGGATTATTGTTCAGACGTAAAATCAAGAAGCTGCTCCAAAGTGGCGAGCTGAGCCGGCACCTGAGAGATCGGATGCTGCAAAAATGCAGAAAGGCTCAGAGATCCTACATGAAGTGAAAGCTTTTTCACAGTGCAAAACTGCAATATCTAGGACACATGAGAGGTCCAAAACATGAGAGTCTGTAACTCACATCCAGGGCAAAATTGTCGAAAATATATCTAGTCTTTCCAAGTAAGAATGAATTGCAATGTGAGCCAACTACAGGGGCATTAAAAAACATTAATCCAATGTCTTACTTGTATCCCTGATTGCACTCGCAATAATATCCGGTGAGTGTGTCGATGCACTTGTGGCCACATTGATGAATTTCCACCTTAGCGCACTCATCCACATTGCAATGGGCCGGTTCATCCGACTCGTCAGTGCAATCGGCTACTTTGTTGCACACCAAGTGGCCGTCGATGCACTGGCCATTGTTGCATCGGAACTGCGAAGAAATCGCACAAGTGGCGTTCTCCTTTCTGCAATTCACCTCATCCGAATGGTCGCCACAGTCATCTTCGCCGTCGCATCGGTACTGGTTCCGGATGCACTTGAAGTTCTGGCAGGTGAACTCATTGGTGCTGCACGTCTTGTACTGGCTGTTGCACTCTTTTCCTTCATCGCTGCCATCCCCGCAGTCGTTGTCGTGGTCGCACGTCCAGCCGGTGTTGATGCAACGTCCATTTCCGCACGTGAATTGATCTTCTGTGCATGGTTGAGGGCTGGCGCAGTGATGGAGCGTCCCGTTTTCATCAGCTCCATCCACACAGTCCGGATCTCCATCGCAAAGCCATTTCTTGGGGATGCACTGGGCTCGGCCCCACGCCTTGTTTGCTTCGCATGTGAACTCGTTTTCTTCGTCGCACTTTCTGTCGTTGCATTCATGCCGGTTGTCTTCGTCGCTGTTGTCGAGACAATCGTTGTCGCCATCGCAAATGTAGATTCGGGGCACGCAGTTTCCATTGTCGCAAGTGAACAAATCCCCAAAGCAGGTGCGTCCGTCGCTCTTGCAATATTCCGGGGGCTCATCGGCGGCGTCTCCACAGTCGTCGTCCCCATCGCAGTACCACGTAGCTGGGATGCAACGGTGATTGGAGCATCTGAAGCTGTTCTGAGGGCAGGTTCGCTGGGCGCAGTGCAACGGGTTCTCGTCTGAGTTGTCGCCACAGTCATTATCGCCATCGCACAGCCAGTAGGGCTCCACGCAGATGTTGGTGTTTGTGCATTTGAGGTGCTTGGGCGGACAGGTGGTGTTGTGGCCGCATCTACACCAGCAGCAGCAACAATCAAGCCTTTTCCATTGAAATAATAGCAAGCAATTACCGTTCATGAGTCTCATCGGAGGTGACGTTGTCTTTGCAGTCATTAACACCATTGCACACCTGAGCCATTGGAATACATCGGTGATTCAAGCAGGTGAACTCGCCATCGGCACATGGTGGATAGTTGCAGTTTTCCTCGTCGGATCCATCTTTGCAGTCGTTCTCGTGGTCGCACTTCCACGACTTGAAGATGCAGCGGCCGTTGTTGCAGCGGAACTCGTTAGGCGAACAGGAATGGAACGCTGAAGATCATCCGGGTGTTAATTGGCTGATTCGAATTAGTGGGGCTTACCGCAGTAGTTGGTGTCTTCGTCGGAATTGTCGCCGCAGTCATCTTCGCCGTCGCATGCCCACATCCTGGAGATGCAGCGGCCGTTTCGGCAGTAGAACTTGCTGGAGTCGCAAGTTAAGTTCTTCGATACGCACATTCGTCCTTCGTTCACTAGTTTGGTGTTGTCGTCGCACCTGTGGAACAAGAGTTGGCTCTAGCTGAAGCAGCTCAATGGAATGAGGCAGACTTACCGACACTCCGGCTTGCCATTGGGACTGGGATGGCAACTCTGGGCACATCCTCCGTTATTAATCAGGCAAGGATTCACATTGCATAGTTGCCGCTTAGGCGAATACACCTGGATATCTCGGGGACTGTCCTCCAGGCGTTTAACCTGCAAGTTCATTTGTGGTCAGAAGGAAAACTTTCTGGGACTCCCAGTACCATTTCGATCATGTTGGCACCAGTATGTTTCTCCGCTCTGTACACGCCGCGAAGCTGCAAATCGGTCCAGTAAATGTAGTCACCAAACACAGTAATAGAAAACGGATAAATAGTGGCAGCCACCAAGATCTCCCGGTTTTTCCCGTCCAGGTCACTTCGCTCAATCTTCTCTCGCACTGCGTCAGTCCAGTAGAGCATTCGCTCATCAAAGTCGATGGCCAGACCACTGGGCTGCGCCAACTTCTTGTCGATCACCACTCGCTTGAGCGACCCAGCCATGGTAGTCCGAAGGATTTTGCCAGCTGCTCCAAACTTACCCCAGTCCGTATAGAACAGGGTGCCTACACGATAATGTATATCAAAATCAAGCATAAAAAATAGAAACTAGTGGGTTTTAGGCAGTTGTAAAATGGAATTTCTTCCTGACGTTTCGCAAGCACGAGTGGCTTGCATCCTCAGCGGTGGCTTGCTTGAACGTTTACACTGATCAGAGCAATTTTCGAATTTGCTAACGTTGACTCCCTTTTTCGCGCCGGAAACCGAACAATTTTTCTCTGAGCGAAATTGCCGGAAAACACGGAAACTTTCGAGTCTAACGTGTCGAGTTTCCTGCAGAGTTTCACATCCAACACAAACGAAAGCCGGCAAACGACTGAACTGAGAAATTCGCTCTGCTGTTTTTTACCTTTCTCTAACTCTCCACAACGTTTCTGAAGGATAATCTCCACTCGTTCACCTCTCCTTCTCACTCTGCTTCGTTGCATATTCGGCTGGCACCATGGACTTAATAAGTGGTACCTGCACGGTTCACATAAGGTTCCCGTTGATGAATCCAATGATCGGAAAATGTTTTCGAAACGATTCGCTGTGTGTTTAAACAGGTAAATTCTGCTTTGGTACCGCCGGTCTCTGTCTGCTGGTTCTGGGTTCGTTTTGGATCACAATAGGAGAATTGATAAGACTCTAATGTATTCTTGTACCGGGCGAACCAAAGTACCA
>NW_026019116.1:7439302-7443606 GCF_020466585.1 Dendroctonus ponderosae
GTTGGCGCACTAAGCCAATTGCGTGGCACTGCGCCAACTCCTAAAAATTCACTGAGTTACCCAGGCCTACTCGAAAGTCTGTCTCTTTTGATAAAAAAAATGTGTCTAAAATCCTAAGGGTGGTTTAAACTTTCGGACGAACGAAACTCACCGTTACACGGATCAATGACGATGGCTCTGGGCCGCTCCACTCTGGTAATCATCACCAGTTCAGACCCATTCAAATTCATCGCGTAAATGCTCCTATTGGCTGAATCGGTCCAGTAGACCTTCTGCTGCGTCCAATCATATGCGATCCCTTCCGGGTTGATTCCTGAAAGCACCAATCAAACTCAATGCATCCGGCAAATTGCTGTTAGCGTACCTTTGTTTCTGATGTTGACAATGTTCTTTCCATCCGGCAAGGTGGCCGACATGCTGGCTATTCTAGCCCAGGGCCTTATTTGGGTGAAAAGCAACGTTTTATCTTTGTAATCGAAATCTATGCCCACAACATTAGTGAGATTGCCCACGGGGGAAAATGGAACAGTTGTAGAGTGAGGATCCAGATGAATCGATCTGACTTCGGTGCGAGTTGAGAACACCAAGTACTCGTCGATTGATGTGCATTTTTTGCCTACAGCAGCAATTTTCGTTCATTCAATCTCCCATCTCGAGCACCCTGTTAGAAACTTACCATCAGAAGCAAGTGTGCCAGTGGCACAAGAACATTTGAAATCGTTGCCAGCGTTCGCGCTAGGATCATTGGGGAAGGAGAAGCAGAGCTGTTCGCATTCGGACACTTTTCTGCAAGGGTTACTTTCGTCTGCTGGTTGGTTGGTGATATCGAAAATTGCAATATCGCGCAGCTTATCCAGATTGGTGCGCACTCGAGTAGGCACCAAAGTGCTATCCGGTTGCTTAGAAGCCTTAAACACTGAGCGCAAATTGCGATCAACCCAGTAAATCTCGCTCTTATATACCGCAATGCCCATGGGGTTGGGGAGATTTCGTCTAGGGGACAAAAACACACTCTTTCCCATCTTCCTAGGGATTTTTTCGGTCAAACTTACCTAATAACCTGCCTGCTTCCTCCACTAAACGACACTCTTTGGATCATGTCCAGCTTGGCATCTACCCAATACACATCATGGGTATTCATATCGATGGTCAAGTCTCTGGGGTTGCTAATGCCAGAAGTAACCAGCGGCTTCCAACCAGTTCCATCGAGGAATGCTTTTCCAATGCGCGGATATTGCCCATAATCGATCCAGAATAGCAACCGCTTAATGGGATTTACGGCGAGTTCTCTTGGCGCATCTATGGTGGTTTTCACCAAAACCTTCCGGTGTTTCCCATCCAATCCGCACACCTCCAGGTAGTTCTCATGCGGGAAAACGTTGGTGAAATACAAGTTTCCAGCTATCCAGTCGATGGCCAACCCGCGGATGCCGTTGCTGCCAATACCTTCCTTGATAATGTGCTGAAGCTCTGGAATTGAACAGTTCGATTCATTTTCTGCCAAACTTTCACCTGGTTAAAGGGAAATTGAGCATACCTGTGCCATCTGGCCTGATTCTGAAAATGCCATTCCATGTTCCCCTATTGAACTCCACCCAGTAGATCCAGTTTTCCGCGTAGTGAACATCCACGTGCAGAATATGATGACCGAGCCCTGTGATGGGCACCATTGCTTCTGCAGAGTCTTTCAAACTGTACCTGCGGGTAAGTAGATTTAGATTCAAAAACTTGTCGAAGAACCAGCTTGATCGAACTGACCCCCTTGCCATGTCTAGTTGGGAAACGACTGCGAAGGTTTTATGCGGAGAACAGGAGGAATCGTCGTTTTTATATCCAATGCCGCAGAGGCACTTTTTGGTTCTGGACTCATTGGGGATGCACAGCTGCTGGCAGCCTCCATTGTTGATAACACAGGGATGGTCAATCTGGCAAACCGACCAACTCTTTCAACTGATACAACTTGGGCGTTGAACAACTTACAAATGTTCGTTTCTTGAAAATGGTGAAAGTCTTCAGATCGGGCTCGTTCTCCAGAATGCTTCGTGGATTGTTGCCCGATGGCAAAGCCACTTGCACCAAATTTTCATAGCTCGGGTCCAGATAGTACAACCTGCTGCCCATAACGCTGATCGCTTTTGGCAAGTTTATATTGTTGGCTGCAGTGAGAATGGTTGTTCTCTTCTCTCCAAATGTGTCTATGCTTTGGATGCTGGGCGGGTATTGAGTACTGAAATAGATAGTCTTCGACTCGATGTCTATGGTGATGGCTTCGGGTCGTTCAATGTCGGTTACAAGAATGTGCGGGTTCGATCCATCCATGTTGACCTGCGAATAATGGAAGCTTATATGCTCACCCACACTAAACAGGTCTTACCTTGGCTATTTTCTGAGGCACGCCATTTCCCCCAGCATCAGTCCAGTAGAGCTTCCCCTCGATAGGATCAAGGCAAATTGCCCTGGGATCAGCTACAGAAGTCCGGTTGCCATCGTTTGCCAGGATGATGGCCCGGTGGCGAATTTTCCCATCGACTCTCACCACCTCAAAGTTGCTCGCTAGGCGATTGGCGATGAAAAGGTTGCGTCCGATCCAATCGAAAGCTATTGCGCTGGCAGCGCCCACAACTCCATTGTCCGCTCCGAGGAACTGAGTTTTATTGCCGCCTCCAAGCGCAGTCGTCCACAAGGTGCACTGAATCAAATCACCCGCTCAATCAAGCGCGGACTCCCAAACAAAAGTGGCTTACGTTTGCTTCATCATCCCCTTTGCCTTCCAGCCAGTAGATCAAGTTTGTCTTCTTGTCGTACTCCACTTGCCGTCCATTTTCAATGCCCACAATAGGAGTGATGGTGCCACCAACATTGTCACCAGGTGTTAGACTAATGTCGATGATCTGAGTGCCTCGCATCAGAAGAATGAATGGTGTGTCATCTTCAATGCACCGTCCCTCTGAGGTGAGTTTGAAGCCAGCTCTACACTTGCAGGTGTAGCCTAGAGGGCACCAAATGTAAACGAAAATTGAGCGAATGTAGGCGAACTCACCACTCGCGCTAGTAGGGCTGGTCAGACATAGTTGCTCACAGCTGGCTTGGATGCAGGGGTTTTCCGTTATCGGCTGCAAGCTCGGATGGTGGACATGAATGCTGAGTGGTTGCGATATCAAATGAGACACCACAGTCTGGTTGTCGCCCTTGAACTTATGGGCGGACAGCACTCGATTCAGTTGCCGATCAGTCCAATAAAGAGTGTCCTCAAAAATGGTCAATGAGTGCGGATGCAACAAGTAGTGGCTGCCTGCTAAGACGTTCTGCCGGCCCGTGCCGTCGTAGTTACAAAAATCAATAAAGTCCAGCTTGGAGTCTGCAAAGTAGACGCGATTGCTCGTGGTGTCCAGAGTGAGGCCGTTCGGCCAGTAGATTTTCGTGTTGATTATGATGGAGCGATTGGAGCCGTCCATGCCAATCCGCTCGATTCTAGGATTCTCGCCCCAATCCGTCCAGAAGAGCCATCGGGCGCCTGGTTTCGGGTCCAGACACATTCCCCTGGGTTGGGTAATATTCTCCTTCACCAGCACTATCCTGTTAAGGCCACTCTCAGTAGACACTTCGATGGTGTTCAATTTGGAGTCCAGCCAGTAGATATTGCCGCCTATCCAATCATAGGCCAGCCCTTCAACCAGATCTAACCCCGTTGAAATTATATCCACCGGGACGCTGTTCCTGTCCAGCTTGGATATCTTCTTCAGCTTCATATCCGACCAGAAAATCGTGCCTGAGTGCATGTTGGAAGCGGTTGCTACCACATTTTCCACTATAATAGGAACGCGTTCCAGGCCCTGGTCCTTCAGATCGGCCACCAGAATGGAGTGCCGATTGGAAATGATCAGGAAGGCGGATGAATGGTCTGAAAATTTCACTGGTGAGCTTTTGGGCTAAAGTCAAAGGGAACCTGCACGCACTGTATGCTTTGCACTGGTGTTTGTTTGGCTCCAGAAGGTAACCAGGAACGCAGCTGCAAAAATAGGATCCCTTGGTGTTGGTGCAGGATTGCGAGCAAAGGCCTGGAGGGTTGCATTCGTCCAGATCTTCACAGCCCATTCCATCGCTGGATAGAGTCTCTCCTTCACGGCACGAGCAAAGTGGCCCCTGGAAGGATCAAGGAAAGACAATCTTCGAGTGAAATCTACATTTCATTACAAACTAATCACAGACACAGAGTACGATGAAGCCCTATCACATATCAAAAGCACAGCACCGGGAAAAGACAAAATAAAGGCTAAACTCCTAAAAAGCTTAACCGAAGAAAC
>NW_026019116.1:7443997-7456757 GCF_020466585.1 Dendroctonus ponderosae
ACATTGGGGCGCAAGATGTTACCTGAAGGGGGGCTTTTTGCAGGCATGAATGTAGCTCTCGTCCGATCCGTCCTCACAGTCTGGTTTGCCGTCACAGATGTAAGCCTGGACAGGTCGGAAGTAATGAAATGAGCAGTTGGTTGGGGAGGTTTGCGAAAACGTACCTTGAATATGCACTGAGAGCTGTTGCATTTGTAGAAGTTGGCAGGACAGTCGATGTTTCCGCAAGATTCCGGCTCATCTGATCGATCGTCGCAGTCTGGTGTACCGTCACAGTGCCAAGACTTGGGAATGCAAATTCCGGACGATTGGCATTGGAACTGTTTCTCCAAGTTGCATTGATTAGGCGCAATAGAGGCTGCAGTCAATATCACGGTCTCAAATTAGAAATTTTGAAATTCCAACAACTCACGGCATCCCAGTTCATCACTGCCGTCATTGCAATCCGGAATGGCATCACACTTGTAACTCTCCTGGACACATTGGCGCAAATCGGCACACTTGAACTGATTGGACTTGCAGGTGATTGGCGGACAGTCTTGCTCATCTTGCTTGTCGAAGCAGTCATCGTCGCCATCACAAACCTGTGGGTTCTCGCGCATTAAAGACCCCGACCTCCACAAGAACCTGCAGTGAACTGACCCAATTCTGCGGAATACAATGCCCCGTCCTGGGGCAGGTAAACTGGTAGTAGGCGCACGTTTTCTCCGCACAAGAATCGCCCTCGTCGCTGCCATCTCCACAATCGTTTTCTGAGTCGCACTTCCAACTGGAAAATCCCGTTTAGTTTACCACCCATCTAGTGCAGCTCAAAATACTGTACCTGCTGGGGATGCACCTGCCGTTATCGCAATGGAACTGAGTAGAGCTGCAAGTCACATTCACACAACCAGTCTCATCACTGAAGTCGCCGCAATCGTTCTCAGCATCACATTTGAAGGTGAGCGGAATACAACGGCCGGATTTGCATTGGAACTCCTGAGCACTACAGGTGGGTTCTAGAAGCAAGTTTCAATTCAATCCTGTGCAGGAAAAGGCTACATTTAACACCTACTGGTGCAGTTCTGTTCCTCGTCGCTGTTATCCAAGCAATCATCATCTCCGTCGCACACCCACGACTTAGGAATGCATCTTTGATTGTTGCAGGTGAAGTCCCAGCTGTTGGGGCAGGCCTGAACGGGCGGCTCATGGTTGGGGTCGGCTTGGCACGTTCTCTGGTCCTCCATCAAACGCTCCCCATATGGGCACCCTGAATTATCCATGTGGAAGACCAGCCAGAGCAAACCAAAAACGAAAACCTACCGCACTTGGACATCAAATGCCCATTCTCCATGGGCAAGGCGAAGCATAGCTTCTGGCAATTTCCATTATCGCTATGGCACGGATGGTTCATCGTGACGTTTTGCTCACTTCTTGAGTAGATTTTCACACCATAAAGCCGATTGGTTTGCGGTTCACGGACCAGAGTTTCTTCCCCTTCGCCCGTTAGCTTGTGAAGTCGGATGATCGCGTCCAGTCTCCAATCGGTTATATACATGAATTCCTTGTATATTACTATGCTGCAGGAAGGAGGGTTAATTGGTCTAAATCTCCATTCTCTAGGTAGGTACCCACCTAAACGGGTGCCTGATCAGTCTGGAATTGACGGTTTTAATGTCGGTTCCATCCAGATTGGAGTGCTGCACGTGATCCAGCAGAGCGTCGCACCAGTAGAGGCGGTCCGTCTCAAAATCAATGGATAAACCATTAGGCCAGCCGAGGGTCAAATTTTTAAAAACCGTCAAGTTGGTTCCTGCAAAAAACCGCTCTTATTCCTGAGCCTCTATAAGCGAACCACCCACCATCAGTGAACGCTCGCGAAATATTCGCAGGTCTGTCCCATTCGGAGAAGAACAAGAACCCTCGGTTGGGATGAACCACTATAGCCCTTGGCCTTTTGAGGTTCTTCAGCAGCGTTCTGCGGTAGGTGACGTTTCGGGTGGATAAAACGTTAAGGGTTCCCTTGCGGCTGTCGATGTAGTAGAGGTTCTTTGCAGCCCAATCGACAGCCAGTCCTTCTACGCCTTCATTTTGAGAGGCCAGCACGATTTCCTTGGAGTCTCCATTGCGATGCACTCGGTAGATGACGTCTTGGAGCACATCTGAGTAGTAGATTTGCTCGCTGCTGGCATCAAAGTCCAGACCGACGAACCTGGAAAGGAGCAAAGAATTTCATCGGGGTTCAGTCCGGATTGATGGCGCTTCTTGCCTGGCTCTGCGTGAAACAACTGGCAGAATGGCGTCGCTGAATCCCTCCACCACCGGGTCCAGGACTTTGCCTTTGATGAATCTTTGCTGGGAGTACATGAGGAAGTCTTCCACAGAGTCGCAGGTCTGCTCGTCCAGCCCCAGCCTGAAGCCGATGTTACAGGCACATCTGTAGCCTAAAGCACCCAATCGGTCCATTTAGATGTCCAGGGCCTAAAGTGGGTTCTCACCTAAGATTGGCGGGTACTTTCCTCTGACCACCTCAGTTTGGGTGACGATACACATGTGCTGGCATCCTCCGTTGTTGTTTCCACACGGGTTCCCAACGTATCGCTGCACCAAGGGGTGGACCGCCTTTATAGCTCGGGGGTCGCGAATGTCCTTCATTCTATATACGGTTTGTATTCCAGAACTGTCGAACTTGTCCACTGACATCACCCCTTGCTTGGTGCTGTCCGTCCAGTAGACTCGGCTTTCGAAGAGGGCCAATCGAGTCGGGCTTGGCACCTGAATATTCACATATTGTTACGAATTTAACAGTGACATGTTCGTTTTGAAGAAAAAGACCAACGAGGCAAACGGCGCTTAAGACAGGGATCAAAAGAGGAACAGGAGAAAGGATGTCTGGAAGGGAGAGAAGAACAATAGGAAGACACCCAGAAGAGGGGGATGTACAGAAGGAAATGCGTTTACAAGCTAAGAAAGAAGGTGAGACATCAACATCGAGGGAAAATACACTTAGGAGAGGAGCTACATGAAAAATGCGCATAGGAAGAAAGATGAGAGAGAAACCAGAGGAAAAACCTCCGGGCCCAAATGCACATGTTTTGGACATTGGCCACCCCGCTTTAGCATCTAATTTGAAATTTTGCGGAAAATGTTAAACACCAAAGTTGTAGATACTAACGTCTAGTTCATTTTAAGATAACACCAATTGATACAGGGTGTCTCAAATGCAAGTCACAGACCAAACTTACCCTTACTTTAAAAAAGGTGACTTTTTACTAGCGACAATTTTATATTCCTGGTTCTCACCTGTTGGCCCCTGATGACTAAAAACCTCTTCTGACCATCATAGTCGACAGTCTCAATGTAATCAAGCAGAGAGTCGCACCAAAAGACGCGCTTGGCAATAATATCCACAGCTATACCAGATGCTTTGTAGGCAGCTTCAGAAACGATGGAAACTGAATTGGTTCCATCCATATTAGCTCTTAACACCTGCGAACTGTCGGCCACAAACATCAAGCCTACTGAAGGGTCCAAAGCCAGATCGGCCGGATTGCTCAGATTGGAGCTCAGAACGATGGCGTGCCAGCGATGATCCGCTGTGGGCGGTTGCAGTTCGAAGACGTCGATTTTCTGCCCAATCGCATCAGCTACGTAGAGCTTCTCTCCCACCCAGTCCACAGCAATAGCTATTGGAAGCCAAGTGCCTGGTAGAACGATGTCTTGCTCTATAGCGTCGAAGCCATTTATCCGCAGCTGTTGGGAGTGAATCTGCAAAACAAATCGTCAAAAGCTGGCAAGGCTGGCTTATAGTTAGAGCGGCGTACTCTTTTCGTTTTAACATCTGACCAGAACATGACGTTCTTCTTGTAGTGGAAGTCCAAACCGCTCGCCCCAGTTGTGTTAACCACCACCCTAATACTGCTCCCTGAAGGGTTCATCACAAAGATGCTTTTATCGTGAGCAAAGTAGAGTTGCATATTGCTGGAATCATCGGCAATGCATCGATTTTGGTTCTTCAGCTTGTAGCCGGGGGCGCAGAGGCAGCTGTAGCTGCCCGGATTGTTTGTACATAGTTGGTCGCAGTAGCCCCAAAGGGCGCATTCGTCTCGGTCTGCACAGGTTTTGTTATCGGAGGCCAGAATCTTTCCCTCTGGGCAGTAGCACTGACCACCTGGAACAAGCGGGAAAATGCATTACTAGACACCAATCCACTTGAAGATGTCCATCTTTGACCAGATTAATCTTTAAGCTCGCTACTCATAAGGAAATGTTTGCACCTGTTAGAGAAGCCTGGCACTTGTGTTCGCACGTCAACAAAGGACACGCCAGCTTGGAGCAGGCAGCCTCCTCATCAGCATGATCTTCACAGTCGTTCTTTCCATCGCACAGCTTGTTTTTCGGGATGCATTTATATTTGCCATCGGAACTACCTACAAGGCAAACCTTCCATTAGAGTCTTCGCAACTTTGTGGAATCCTCCAGACCTTTAGGGCAAAGAAACTTGTTGTCTGGACATGCAATGGCTGTGCAGTTGACTTCGTCACTACCATCGCTACAATCTTGATATCCATCGCACCGGAACGCGCCTGGTATGCAAAGAGCATTCGCACATCTGAACTGGACTCCATGGCAGACTGGGAAGTTGCAACCCTGCTCATCTGAGTTATCGCCGCAGTCGTTTTTATGGTCGCATTTCTGAGCAGCTTCGATACATCTGTTCAATGGGAAATGGAAGTGAAGCTCAGAAAAACTGCATTGTCTGGTTTAATACCTCTGACCGTTTGCGCATCTGAACTGATCCAGCCTGCAAGACATACCGGCGCAGCCTTGCTCATCTCTACCACTTCTACAGTCCAAATATCCATCGCATTTTTTCTCCTTCGGTATACACGGGTCGGATGGTTTGGGGCCGCAATGGAAATCATCAGGCTGACATTTGCGATATGCTGAAAAAGCATTACGATCACGAATAAATCTCAATTTTCTGCTCATGAATGCTTTGTCTCTATTATCCCAACCCCCGTTTCGCCAGCCAATAAATGAAAATACAAAATTTCATCATCGTCCCGGCCGGGAATCTGAGAAATAAAAGAAAATTTCCATCAATACATTCTCGAATAGCGTAGGTGAATATTCGGACCGTTTTTCCAGTTTTCAATTCAGCGATCTTCTTATCCCTTATGTATTCCTTATTGAAAATAAAAAAGCTCCCATTCGATAGGGCATTGATAATGCGAACAAAGATATACATAATATCGCAACCCAACGAACTCGAAGAATAAGAATAGAGACGGAGTGAGTGATTCAAGAGTTAATTTTAGAGCTATTTTCCAAGGGAATATTAAGCGCAAGTTTTCTATTTACAAATTCATAACTTCTATGCCACATTAAGAAGCAACTTGAAATTGTCACCACCAAGAGACACTAGTCAAGGGTAAAAGCTGTGAAATTTTCAGGAAAATCGAGCAAAACCCTGAGGTAAGCCAACGAGGTCAAGGCTGATAAGAAATGGCTACATTCACAAAACAGACGCACTTTTTCAAAAATTCACAACTTCCAAGCCACAATAAGTAGCAACTTCAAAATTTCACCATTGATTAAAAACAGTTGAGACCGAAAGCCTGGAATTTTTGGGCCAAATGGCGCAAGCTGGTGAGTTTCTTCAATGAGGCCGATTCGGACCTCAAATTGAATGTTTTCATATAATTGCTCGCCAGCCTTTAAAAGTTTGCAACTTCCAAACCAAGTTAAGCAGCGAATTCAAAATTTTCCCATCAAAAGAGTTCATTTGAGGCAAAACTCTCTGAAATTTGCAGCCGAATTTCAGCATACAGTGGGCTTTACCAATGATGTCAATATGCCTCAAAATGAGTATCTCACAAAGTTACCCGTCCCCCTTTAAAAATTCACAACTTTCAAATGAGGTCATGTAGCCAATTGAGAATTTTTCCATATAAAGAAATCACTTGAGGCTGAAAGTTCTAAAAATTTCAGCCAAATTGCAACATAGTGCTAGTTACACCGGTGATGTTAATGCTGGCCTCAAAAGGAATGTTCTCCGCACAATTACGGGCCCTCTATAAAAGTCCATAACTTCCAAGCCAGATTAAGTATCGAATCGAAATCTTTCCCATCCAAAGAAGTCATTTGAAACTTAAACCGATGAATTTTTCAGTCAAATCGCAATATTCAGGGATATTTGCCAATGATGCGACTCCTGGCCTTATATTGATTGGTGTTGCACCATTACGTGCCTTCTTTAAAAATTCATAACTCCCAAGCCACATTAAGCAAGTATTTTGAATTATTTTAAGTAGAAACTTTGACCAACTGAAAACAACAATTGAGGCTCAAAGCGCTCAAATTTGCACCCAAATGGCATCCGCACGTGAGTTTGTTCAGCGATGTCAATGCTGCGTTCAAAATTATCGGCTAGCAAAATTTGCAACTTCCAAATTAAATAAAGAAAGGAATTTGACGTTTTTCCATCAAAAGAACTCATTTGAGACTGAGAAAGAGACCCCGGAAAATTTCAGTCAAATCACAGCGAACCGGGTGTTTTGCCAATGATCCCAATCGCCTGCCGGTAAAAAATTCAGAACTTCCAAGCAACGTTAGATAGCAACTTGCAATTTTCACCACCTAGAGAGAAGTCACGGGCCTAGAAGAACTGCAATGGGCAGTCCAATCGCAACAAACCAAAGTTTTCCCCATTGTGTCAAAGCCGGCCTAAAAATAAATGTTTTTACACAATTAACCGCCCTTACTTAAAGAACGCACAACTTGCAAGTTTGACCGAGTAGCGATTTGAGATTTTTACCAGGTAGAGCAAACATCAGCAGCTAAACGTGTTGAAAATTTCAGCCAAATCGCACTAAAATGTGATTTTATTCAGCATGTCAACGCCGGTCATAGCAAAAGAATTCGGTATACTTTGGCCCCAGACATTCCTCTTGTAGAAATAAATTTTCTTGTCATTTTTTTAATTTAAAATGTATTAATTGGTTCTGCAGGTGAAAATGTATAAAAACTGAACAAAACAAAAGATACTGAAAACCCCAAAGGAACGCGAGTAGTCAGAATTAGCTCAAAAATTCCTGTTCGGATTCTAACGCTCTTGTGAAACTGAAGTTTCCCACTCATATAAAGATTTGCATTAAATCAACTGAGCGCAAAAAACACCAGTTTTCAATTTGTAGCTTTATCCATCAAGGAAGGATTACAATTGATAATTCCGCGCCCACAAAACAACACGAAAACAATTAAATAAATGGCAAAAGCATTAAATGAGTATAAAACGATTTATTTAAATGGCAATTTCGAAATGTTGCCCTGCTGGCTTTGAATTTCGGTAAACCTGCCGGTTACTTTGAAAGGTTTCGCTTCGCTAATTATTACGAGATCTGGAAAAATCTATTTCCGAATTCCAGTCCCGGAAAAATCCCTGTTTAACGTTAAGACATTTTAAGACCCATCCTGCCGTAAAATGAGAACCGCTCATTTAAGAAAGACGTTCCCTTTTGTCCTCTTTTTTTGCAAATCCGTTACCGCAATTTCAGGGTTTTCAAAATGTTTCTCTTGAGAAAAATGGGTTAAAGCCGGCTTGGGCTGTTCTTAACGACCGATTCCCGACGTATTTCATCGCAAATTTATGCCCAAGTACGTGGCAAAATATCGTTAATTTTGCGGCCAAACAGGGGTTGGATTATTTCGGCCCTGGACGAAACAATTCGAAAGGAAGGGATTAGATTAATGCTTTTTTTAATTGATTTATTGTTTTTCTTCAGCAAATAGACTTACTACATTCGGACTCATCCGAACCATCTATACAGTCTACGTTCATATCGCATCGGTAATGCGGAGGAATACAGAATGTTTTGTTGAATATGTACTGTCTGCATGTTAGTTGGCCTGGTTCGCAATCTGGAGGAGCTGGAAAGCACAGAAGTTATTAATTATTTGAAGAAAGTGCAGGGCTTTTACAGTATCTTGTTTGTTTCCCGATAATGGTAAAACCAAACTCGAAAACTTACTGCACTGTTGGAATTCATCTTCTCCCTTTTCGCAGTCTTTTTGGTAGTTGCAAACCCATAGCGATGGTATGCACTTGCCCTCTGGACATTTGAACATCCCCTGAGGGCATATCACTCCTGTGGGATCGCCTGAAACTAAAAAAAAGTTTTTAGCGGTTTAGCAGGAGCTTTTTAGTGTTGAATTCTCAAAAGATGCCGAAACATCAAATTCTAGCTGAAACACCGCAGCAACTATTGTATTTGCAATTAATGTTGATACGGCGTAACAATGCGACATGCAATTGTGTTATTGATTGCAGAAACTGCTGAGCTTTTAACTATTATCGCATTGGAACATATTCGCGAAAATTCTGCTAGTTTCTAGTTGAATTGAGACCCAATTATGCAAGCGAATTGATTGGATTTGCACTTAATTATCAAATTATAAATGGTGTTTGGTGTGGGAAATGACCATCCTGTACAGCTTCCGTAACGAAATTCATGCAATTATCGGCCAATCATAGAGCAAAAAATTCCCAACGCCACTTGAATAACCGAGTGGTACCAACAGGTACTGGATTTTTCGGTTTATTTGCCAAACAATTAAATAATTATGATTGGCTAGTTTAACCTTTGTAAATCGCCCAAACAAGTAGCGAGCATGTGTGTATGTAGGTTTCAATTGACATAATTGAATAATATTAGCGAGAATTGCAATAATACCATTAGCTTGCTACTTATACGGAGTGTCAGCCAGTGGAACAGTAGAATTGCTTGATTGGAGCCCAGTTTTCCAGGATTTTTCCTGATCAAAAGCGGCCTAATAATTCTCCTAGTCGTCGAGCTCCAACCAGATCCAAAGCTATTCGAATAATCCATAATTCATGCTTTCAGCCGTTGAAATTAAAGCTGTGTGGTCATATAAAGCATTTCGGAATTTGAATATCAAAGGCCGTTTTTCATCTATTTGCGTGTGTCAAAGATGGAACAACTAGAAACTGGAATATCAGAATCGAGCGTTTTGCTGTTCTGGAACATTCAACGAAAAGCCTGCGGAAAAAATGCCGCTGCAAATTGAATAAAATCCTGAGGACTTCCGAATACACATGTTTTCTATAGACTGTAAAAATTTGAAGTTGCTGCCTTGCTCCAGATTGGACGTGAGGAATTTTTCTTTAATAGCTTGCAGTTAGATTAAACCCTTAAATGCCAGATAAAACTTTGAAAAATTCAAAAAAATCAATTCCTGGAGCTATTTGAATTAACTTTAGCCAGTTTTCAGACCCGCGTTTCTTCTATAAGCCGTGAAAATTGCAATTTGCTACTTTCTCTAAAATGGAAGTTACGATTTTTATTGGAGAGCCTGCACATGGCAAATGTTCACCTTAAGGCCAACATTTTCGGCTTTGAAAAATCAGGATTTAGAGCTCCTGGAATGATGTTTGGGGCGTTTTTAGGATCAGTGTCTTTTGTAGACTGTAAACAATCAAAATTGCTACTTGCTCTAAATTAGAATAAGGAAAAATATATTGGATAGATTGTAATTGGGCATGTAATGCATGCATTTTTGGTTTCACATTTGAAGAGTTCTTATAAATACATACGTGACTCTATTTGAATGAAATTGTGAGAGTTTTCAGCTCCACGTCTCTTCTATGAACAGAAAACATTTCAAGTTGCTACGTGCTTTATATGAGAAGTTGGGGATTTTTTAAAGAGCCTGTAGTTACGTGAAGGTCTTCCTGTTTAGTCCAACCTTCACAGACAAAGTTGGCAAAAATCCAATTTTGACGCCAATCAAACGAACATCTGGAATTACTTAATTTCACGTGTCTTCTATAAACGGTCAACATTTCAAGGTGGTACTTGTAATGGATTAGAAGCTAGAAATTTTATTTGAGAGCTTGCAGTTCTGTGAGAACGTTTATTTGCTCTCTACAAAGTATTCAAATTCCGATTTTGATGCGATTCATATCAGCTCCTCATATTGATTCGATTCAAGTAAATATGGTGGATTCTCGAAAAATTAAAAAAGTCGCTACATGTTTTAAACACGAAGTTAGAAGGGGGAATTTTTTATATTGAAATGTGCAGCGAAAGTGTCGCGTGAAAACTWGAAATTTTAAAATATTTACAAAGTCGCCAAAAATCCGGGTTTGCCSTGAATCCACTCAACCCTTGCCAATCTTTAGATTCAAGTGTCTTCCATAAAGAGCGTAAATCTCAAGTTTGCTTGCAAAATACTAGGAATTAACATTTTCTATTTGTTAGTCTGCAGTTGMGTGAAAACGTTMATTTTTACCTTAGCTTTGCAAAGCTTCSAAAAATCTSAAAGCAGTTTGATTCAAATGGTGTTTTGAAGCTTTTTAGCAGCGGGTGTCGGCTATAGATTCCCAAAAATTCAACTTTTTTAGAGCAGAAARTGCGATTTTTTATTAAAGAGAYTGAAACACGTTTTGAAGCGARAGCGTTACTTTACGAAATTGTAAAACAATCTGCTGTAAAATGGGTAATACAAAGAAATTCCATTTCAGTGMCTGAAAGTGAAGAAACTGAAGAAAGTTTTAAAAATTGAAGTTAAATGTGGCAATTTTGCGCGTGATTGCACTAATAGCATAACATTTTGCCATCAAATTGTTTCCTTTTGAGACGCATTTTAAATTAGGAATTTTATTCGCCTCGACTGCTTGGGATGATTTAAATACCGGGGCCGTTTTAGCCCCCAACTCAATTTAAAGCTTACGCCGGTAGTTGGATTTTGTCGCCGTAACATTTTCTCCCGCAGGTCATAAACTGATGTTGCCTGGCGAATTGCGCCCCATTTTCTAGTTTTCTTATTTCGTTTGCATATTGTAATTTTTCCGCAAAAGGTCCAAGAAATTGTGCGGTTAAAAAGTGCATTCCGAGCAAAGAAAAATTGAAATAGACCGACAGGATGGCGCAAAACCAAATGATTCAGCCAAGCAATTGTTACCGTTGCTTTTATGCAATGGAATTATTCATTGGAGTCGCACAATTGAACTGAAACCTTGCAAAGACATTGAAGAAAATTGAAAGAAAGCAAACTGGCGGAAAAATGTGAACCTATTCAGCCAGCAAATTCAAGCTACACAAAAAAGGAAATTATATTGATTTCCTTAATTGTCAGCTATTGTTCGGTATGCTAATGTGGGGTTTCCAGGAACGAACGTTTCATATATAAAGACTGCTGTTAAATGAGATTTCCTCAATGAAATTCTTATCATTTATGGTTATTCCGCCGTAGCCCAACTCGCACTTACCCGCGGACCGGAAAACGACCACTTAAGCAATTTTCCGTCCATTTCGGGAGTCGGGAAGCAGATTAGGGGAACAATTGCTTGTTAAAATTGCTGAAAGGAACAAAAGAGCTGCCGCTACTTTCAAGTTCTAAGCTGGAAATAAATACTGAATAACTAAATTAAGGACGTGTAAGGATTAGGTTGCAAGTCGCTTTGAGGGCGCGCAAAAATAGGATTAACTTTAGCTCCGAAATTTCCTCATGCAACTATTCAAACCATTGCAAACTGCCTTAATTACCTTATTTGTGCTATTATGCACTACCATTCCGGACTTTGAGCAATAATTGCATTATAATTACATATTTAACGGACGCCTGGATTACCAAATACATATGTTACGTAGGAATTTAAGCGACAATCAGATGTGAATGAGAAAAAAAGTAATGGCGGTTCATTCGTGCAATTATGCTCTTTTAAAAAGTTTTAGAAGACAGCAGCCGAAAGCTTCGTTTCGCACTTTCAAAGTCACCGAGCGAATGTGTAAAAAGCGCTGGTCCTTCGAGAGATTCCAGGTTGGGATCGTCTAGAACGCCTGGAGAACACGAGCCTGGAATGAATAATTGGCACGGAATGCTTTTTGCTAATTCATTTAATAGTGACAAGAGATAAAGGTAAATTGGGAGTGCGGTTTGAATATGAAATTTGATGAGGGGCCCCGAATCCTAATTAGTCGACGAGACTGAGCTCAGCTTTAAAGCCAATAAGGCCGCAAGGTTGAAAGAATTATTGCAGGCAGTTTGAATGGATGGTTGTTTTAGACAAATTTGCCTTAGTTAATGGTTTCGGAAGGTGTTGCCACCAAAGACCGATGTTTGAAAACACAAAAAATCTTATGTTTTAAATGGCTAAATACTCTTTTGCGCTTCAAAACAGAAAGTTTTGGACTTAATGCTCGATGGTTCAAACGATGACGGTGTCGTCGGCATATCGAATAGCGCGTATCAATCAATTCATCTTTGATCTTCTGAGCCTCAGAGTTCGCAGGACGCTCACAAGATGGCCATGTCGTCTGCACATTCAAAGTATGCTGAATAATTGCAGTTATAGAATGATTTACTGCTGAAAGACGTCGATCAGTTTTTCATCCATTGGAACCACTGCCTTCAACTTCCACCACAAGATTTCCATAAACAGTAGAAGTCTACCATGGACTCCTGAGGTTCTTAATGCAATCGACAGCTCAAAGTTGCAACAGTTTTGGGCAAGCATGCTTAAGATATATAATATAATGTAAGAAGGTCACAAATATGCATTTATAAAGTGTTTGGTTCAACAATAAGGAAGAAATCGTCGGCTAAAGATCATGAACGCTCAAAAAACGCTTAAAATATGCCGAAAATGACTAGTATTTCGGATCTGAGACTTCTAGCATGTTTTTCAATGAGTTCGATGCATTCTTTGCGTCGGTGAGCTGAAAATTATGTAAAATTTAAGCCCTTTTATCAAAAT
>NW_026019116.1:7457756-7465066 GCF_020466585.1 Dendroctonus ponderosae
GGGTGAAAATTCATCCAGAAAACCCTTTATTTAAATTATTTAACAACGAATGTTTCGGTATCGGCATAAAGTTTCGCTCCGACTGATGAATTATTCAAAATGTTCGGAACGATTTACACGAAATTCCAAATGCGATTCCTGCAAATTCGGATACATAACCATTTAGTCAACTGTCTGCAAACTGTTTCGCAACAAAACGTATTGCTTATCAGATCTGGATGCCAAACAATGTGGACGTGCATACTAAATACTAGAAAGTCATCCTAGTCGAATTTAGACCAATTTGGGGCCCGAAGGAAGAAAAATGGAAGCATATCAGTGTTGCGTGTTAATTAGACTGTGAACGGTCCGGACCGAGGTGAAATTGACGTCTATTCGACCCAAAAGACGTTTTTATGTTGATGATGATTACAAGCTATTAAAGAAACTCATTCTTCATGTCTTTCAGTTGAAAAGTCGCGTTAAGCTGATGAGGCCCACCGCCACAAACACCTGAAGGAATTTTTATGGCGCCCTGCAAACGGTATAGCACAGATACATAATAATTCAAGCAATTTTCATATTGGATTCATTTAAATATCACGTGAATAATTATGGCCAAGCCAGACAACCGCTTTCTATATCACCCAGATGGGAAAATCACATTGATCTGACATGATTTTTAACGCGAGATTTGCATGTGTTTTGTTTTTTCACGGAACAGGATTGATTTCGTTGCTGGAAACTGGAGAGGAGTTCTTTTAAATTTGGATTTAAAGAGAAAATGTTAGTATTAAACTTGATTTCTTCAAATGGATCGAAGGTTTACATATGTGTTTTTTGAGCTGAATGTAATCCAAGTCCGTTTTGTGAGCAGTTTCGGGCCATTCTGTGGGCTACCTATCTTCCTTTCCTAAATTGAACAATTCCTTGCTAAAAACCCAAATTTATGATACATTTTCTCCCATTTTTGTCATATTCCCCTAATGATAACCGCTCTAAAGCCATCTTTCACAAGAGAAAATGGGACTTGGCTTGGCCCGAAGTCTTATAGCGCAAAATTGCTATTCGCAAAGAGAGCTCCGCTATTATTTCCCCGAACTTTCTTGATGGTGCTCAAGTTTCGGCAGTTGACCCTTAAACTTCCGCTAACTATTCAATTTTCCGCGGGTATCCAAAGAAGAAACTTCTCGCCTGTTGTTTGACTGTGTAAGAGATCACTTCTTGTTCGTACAAGAACAGGCCAAACCTCCAATTGTGAGCTCTAGTGGGAAATGCTTTGCTATTTTTAACAGTACGATGCCAGCCTGTATATCAGCCAAGCATTAAAATCCTGTTATTATATAAGGAGCATTCGAAATTAATTAATTTCGCCATCATATCTGCTTCAAGCAGGGGAATGCGAGGTTTTTTGAAGCAAATGAAGCGCAAAAATCTACACACTTAAATAGATTAAAATCTTGTAAACCGTTCCGATTTGCTTCATTCAACCTAAACATTTGCTGGGTTTCCCAATATGATTTAGAAAATAAATATGAGCTGAAGTAACTGGCTCGAGCGGTATTATAATCCGGATAATCAAAGCAAGTGGTTCTTCGACAATGGACCAATAAATCAAACCTCAAGGATACAACGTAAATAATAGAAAAAATTGTCATGTTTGCCATTAATTTCCATTGCCATAATTAACATCTGGACGGTATTGTTCGTCGATCTTCAGCATATTAATAAATTGCGCTCTTCTCGGAAACCATTCCTTCAATTTCTATTGTTTATCCATGAATAAACTGGTTTCTAAAATTGAAATTCTGACAAACTGCACATTAGATTCCGCTTTGTTACATAACGTGCCGTTTACGTTTTAAATTAGGTACTCGGATCGAATTCTCAAATTACACGACAAGGATTATTATAAGTTTCAGCTGTTCGGCCATCGGTAACTAAACCGAAGAAACAGTTCCGCGAGTGTGTGATTTAGGAAAAATACTGACAAAACAGCAATGTTGATGACAAAGCTACAATAAAACAGGTTTTGGATAAAAGTGGTACTTTTAGCTTGGATTATTTAATTGTATTTTTCTTAGTTAACCGGGAACTCTTCTTGTAAACGCTCGACTACTCGAGGAGGTCGATTTTTCGAATATTTATGGAAACTTGGTTTTTCAAGAAATTAAGTTAAACAGAGTTAGTCAAAAGCAAAACTTTCATGATATTTTTGCCTCAAAAACCATCTTTTTTCAAATGTTTCCTTGGCAAAGACTTCGATATGAACAAGTGACAAATCAAAGTAAATGCGTTTGCTTCGCAAAAAATTTCGTGATTTCGTTACTGGAAAACAGGAAATTTTGTACAGGGAATTTGCATTTCAAACGTCCAAAAACACGCCCAAACCAAAGGGTTTTTGAAATTTCATTCTGGGGTTACAGGAAATAACGAGCGTTTGATAAAAACCACTTTTCCTATAGAAAACTCAATTTTCGAGGAAAAAATGTAAAAAGAAAATTGCGCAGCATTTCAAGACAAAAAAGAAATATTGTTGTCCCAAAAATGTTCCTTTTTCAAATTTTTCCTTAATAAATGGAGACACTACAAATCGCGATGAGTTCGTTTGTTTGAGGAAAAACTCTCAAAGTAGCAAAGAACGAAGAATCGGAGGCTTTTGAAAACTCGTTGTCAGATACCTCGAAATATCACGAAAATGTTATGAAGAACAACGTTTTTCCATAAGACGCTCTGTTTTGTTCTGCAACAAAATAAAAAAATGGCGGAAAATCTCAAGAGTAAGACTCAATAACTTGTGACCCAAAAATGTTTCTTTTTCCAAATTTTTACTTAACAAATAGTTCTATCTGAACAAACTACAAATCGAAATGAGTTGATTTGTTTGCATAAAAAATCTTGAAGTGGCAAATAAAAAATAAAACGTTGCACAAAGAACTTTCATTTCAAACCTGCTGCAAAACAAGCTTGAGACTCGTTTGTGGTATTCGAAAAAAAGCCAAATTTTTTCGAATAGCAACAATCGGACTCTTTTGAAAACGCGTTACCTTGAAATATCACGAAAATGGTATTAAAACTTTTTCTGCAACAAAATGAAGAAAAAATGGTGCGAAAAAATAACTTGTGCCCCAAAAAATGTTTCTTTTTCCAAATTTTCCTTGGAGTTCCATATGGACAAGCAACAAATCTAAAGTGAAATTCGTTTGATTTGAAAATAAATTTGCGGATTTGGAAAAATGCGAAAACTTTGTCCGCGCAGGGATTTTCCATTTGTAAGCTTCAAAAACAAATTTTCGGAAACCGATTATCGACGACATTTTTTGACCAAAAAAGTCCCCTTTTCTAAACATTTTTCTTGATCGACAGTTCTCTTTGGATACTTTTTCAACTAAGAAAACACCCAGGAAGTTTTATAAAGAATAACTTTCTCCGAAAAGCGGCGTTGTTTCCTAGAAAAAAAAAAGAAAAAATCACGCTGGTTTTTTTGAACCAACACTGAATCCATGACAAGTAAACATTTTGTCTGATTTCCTGATACTTTTTTAATTATATTCTGTAATATTTGCTATTTGAACGCCATAAGCCATCCAAAAAATCCGGACCACTTCGACTTCAAAACTTGATGTATCTTGAACCACCTGTTATAAGCAAATGATACTTAGAGAGTAGAGAAAAAATTAAGAAAACAATATTAAAGGAAAATAACATTAAAATAGAGCGTAAATTGTGAAAGTTTGGTCAGTTCACGTTGCCAGACATCTCTGGAGAGTTTCTGGAGCATTTCGCTCAATTGCTGAATCAGCTATGGAATAACTGTCGCTCTTGTGTTGTAAAGTAACTCAACTTGTTGTATTGATTAGTAGAGCTACAATCATTGGCACCACTGTTTAGTTTAAAACCGAGACGTTTAAGAGTAAATTTCATGGATTACAGCTTAGAATTAACAAGAATACAAATGAACAGATTTTAGTGAAGGAATAATTTAACTCCAAAAATTATTGGTTCCATTAAGCCACGAAAAATTATCACTTCATTAATGAGAATACTTGGAAAATTTTTGTTATGATTCACTGATGCTCTTGACTCATTTTGGGCCAACCAGAGGATTTTTCTGCCTTTCCATACACTGAATGCTGAAGGATATGAGAAGAGACGGGCGAATAATTATTCGATAGGTATTATGCAAAGGGGGTGAGATTTAAGGGAGATCCACAGCATAATCAACGTTCCGTAACTCGTCTTTATTAAAGGATTATGCCGGATTAAGCGATCTGCATGTAAATTCTATTAATTGAGGCTCCGTCTGACTAAGTCGAATTGAGGCTTCGAATAACAACGTCACGAACAGTAAGAGACCATTTCATTTAAATTCTTAATCAATTTTGATGCCGGAACAGCCTGTTTAATCAGCTCTTAGAGAAAATTGTGATTCTATTTTTACCATCATAAAGTTTACATAGACAGACAATGAATAAAGTGCTTCTGAACATGAAGAATCAAGAGAGAGAAAAAGGAACCTTCCCCACTGACTAGATTAATATAAAGTATCGTAAACAATCCAACAATAAATAATAACGATTGCATGTTTTCACTAGATTTTCTCTGCGGCTGCATTTTTGCAGCTGAGCGTGGGAAAGGTGCTTGTTTCGTCGGAAAAAGTTTGAAACAATTATGGGAAACTATGGTCAAATAGGCGAATTGTACGGTTTACTCTAGTATTTAGCACGGCAAGAATAATTGACTTAATCTTTGCCAAAATGGTCCATTGAAACTCAATGACACTTTCACACTCGTTCTTCGCATTAACAAGTTTGGCCCAGAATATTTTTGCCATGCAAATTTAAGGGGCGAAAAACTGGAAAAGTGACCGAGCACAGTTTTTGGAGGAATGATTTTTTTATGTTTGGTTCATTTTCACGTTGCCGTTGGCAAATTGGGGCAAACTATCGACATGACGACAACTATTTAACATAAAATGGCAATTTTTGAAAATTTCCCGGTTGCCTAAAAGCCGCAGTCTAAGAAATGCCTTTTCTACGTGCTTGACGACGTGGTCATGTTGTGACGAAACTGCACATTCTAAATGCCGAGTCTGCAGCCGACACTTTGAATGTTAATTATGTTTCTGTTCTTTGTCGAAACTCCTTTTGTTTCGCTTATTGCATGAGATTGATGGAACGGTAAACGGACACGAGATGTGCACATTTTACGAAACACCATGGAAAACAACACAACCAATGAGACTATTGACTTTCCAGGCATTTTTCCATTGTTAACTGGCCGAATTTTCGCCATGTTAATGACGTGAGCTTTAAAAGAAATTTCGCAGAAATTGAAAATGAACGTATTTACCATAAACCGAAACAAATGGCGTTGTAATGGTTTTAAGGGCAGGCCATTATTTTTAGTAATTGCCCTATGGAGCGGTTAATTATTGCCAAAATTGTTTTCAAGCCGAGCTTAATCCCGTTAGCCGTCACTGAAATATGGTTTGCGAACTTTGGAATCTACAGTGCAGCAGGTTAGTTAAGTGATCTATGGATGTGATAAATGAATGGGCCCGATTTGTCTACTAAACCGAACAATCGATTTTTACTGCCAAATTTTTCGAAAAACAACGCTCGGTTCTGGCCTTGTCGAGCATGAGAGAAATCATTTTCCGGTATTAAAGTAAAGAGAATTAAAACAGAGATCGCTGGTCTTTCTGCACATTGCAAATTCGGATTCCGGCTTCTTTCCAGAAAAAGAATGGCAATCGATAAGTTCGCTGTTTCATTTCTTCAGTACATTTCAGTATTACGGAGCAGCACACAAATAAAAGCAGATTGGTCGAACTTTAAAGTACAAACTACGACTTTCAGCGGTTTTCTTTTAATTCTTTGTGTTGATCAAAGTTTGGCAATTAATTTCTCCAGAAGCCTACGCGATAAGGCCCGGCTGGATAGAGGCGGGTTTGCTCTATAATATTCCTGCCACTTAATTTGCTGATTGTTCGGCATAATTTAAATCGCAGATCCGCACCCAATGGCTCTTCGTGTGCTGATCTAAGTTTCAAAATTAATTTAAAAAAACCTGGGTGGAGACTTGCAGGTTACGTCGATTTATAGAGGAACATTTGCTCTGCACCCTGTATATTTTTCACTCCTGCAGCTTAATTTGTTTATGATTAACCGTCCAGTTGTAGCAAAAAACCTGGAAACAAAATAGACACTTTTTGTCACTTCATTATCAATCATGTTCCGGTGTTAAAAATGAATTTCTCCCAAATCTAAAGAAATATAAGCTTGTCCATAGCTTCACCCAATCGAAAAGGCTTTGCTCTATAAGCAACAAAGTTTTTACCCCTGCAGCTTAATTCGATGATTTTTACTGACAATTTCAGTCTGCAGCAATCATTCAATCGCCCTTTGTGTGCTACTTAGTTTAAAAATATTTTTTTGCAAAACAAGAGATATCAGTTGGCTGTTTGTACCGCTGAAAGAAGAGTGCCGTGATCGATAAGCTATAGTTTTCTTATTGGTGCAATTTAATTTCCAGATTTTTTATGACCATTTGTAACCCATTTTTGAGTCTCGACAGAAGTTTGAAAATGAATTCCTCTAAAAGCTACGGAGGTAATTTTGTGCCCGTGACTCCGTTGGATAGAACAGGCTTTGCTCTATCAGCAGAAATTTTTTTCATTCTTGTACAACAATTCAATGATTTTTTATGAGAATTTGAGTCTGAGGTGAGCGTTCAATGGCTCTTTGCATGTTGACTTAAGTTTGAAATTGCATGTCTCCAAAACCCAAAGAGATACGGGCTTGATTGTTGCATCACTGAATAAACAAGAGCTTATTCGAGCATCTGTATGTTTTTTATTTCAGCAATTTATTTTTATGATTTTTTATGACCGTTTGAGATCGAGCTGCTCGTTCACCGCCTTTTTTTGCGCTCTGGACCAATCCTTTTTTTGTCTACCGAAGTTGCATAATTAATTTCTCCGCAATATGCAGAGCTAATGCTTTTTTGCTTGTTTGCCCAATAAAGGAGGTGTTGCTCTATAAGCAGCAGTTTTTTTCATCGGTGCTGAGGAATTCGATGATCTTTTATGACAATTTGTAGTATTTTTCATGACTGAGATGTTTTGTGTGCAAGGGCGGATCCAGGGGGGCCCCCCATTCAATTCTCTATCCAACGATGCCAAAACGAATTATCTGGCTCGAATGGTTCTTGAGAAACTTAGAAAAAAGCAGCGTCATGTTCAGGTGGATTTTGTAACTAAAAAAAAACCACGCAAATCTAAAACTTCTTGAATTCAAGCATTTTTTGAGAAAACTGCCAACATTTCC
>NW_026019116.1:7465781-7466388 GCF_020466585.1 Dendroctonus ponderosae
TTTGGAAAAAGTGTCTTATTTGTTGGAATTGCCTCTCGAAGGATTGAAGGCCCCGAAAATGTGACTTTAAACTCGAAAATTCGCGATTGTAAAGGAAATGTTTGCGATTTTTGCGACTTCATTCAATCGTTGGCAGGATATTAAGGGTGGGAAGTTTTCAAATTGAGACCCGCTGTAATGGAAAACATGAGCATTCTACAGGATGACCAAGGTAAGAGTGCATTATACATCTGAACCTTTGAACCTAGCATGTTTTTTAACCAGTTCGATGCATTCTTCGCGTCCGTTGGCTGAAAATAACGTAAAATTTGAGACATTTTGAAAAAAAATTAATTTTTTCAAAAAATCGACTTCCACCCTTGAACAAATTTCGGCTAAAAATCTAAATTTCACTCACACCCATTCGTCAATAATTCGTTTCGTCCACAAGGAATATTTTCCGCATAAAATCAGTACTTCTCCACCAGGGGCAGACCCAGGGGGGGTCATGGGGGTCATGAGCCCCCCATTCAATTCTCTATCCAACGATGCCAAAACGAATTCTGTGGCTCGAATGGTTCTTGAGAAACTTCGAAAAAAGCAGCGTCATGTTCAAGTGGATTTTGCA
>NW_026019116.1:7466423-7469021 GCF_020466585.1 Dendroctonus ponderosae
TTGAATTCAAGCATTTTTTGAGAAAACTGCAACATTTCCTTATCGATGGTTCACTTTCTAAAAAGGCCATTTAGTTCTCTTTGGAATGATGTAAAAATGAATGGCTCGATTTCTCTATTAAAGTGAACGATCGGTTTTTGGTGCCAAAAATTTCAAGAAACAACCAAGAGCGGGAGCATGAAAGGAAGCATTTCCCGGTGTCCTCAAAAGTGACCTCAAATAGAGTAAATTCTAGTTTAACCGCATTTGAGTCTGCTTGGAAAACATAATAAACTCAATTTCTTTGCATTTCGGATTATCAAAGCAAGATTCCACTTCGAACAACTCGGTCGCACTAATCCGAAAGCTGTTAAAGCTCTAGTTGGTTTTTCACTTTGTCCGTCGTCCCTAGTTTTCTTCGCGACTGTCAAATTTCCCACAAAAGACAAATGTAATCTGCCTGATGAAAATGCGATGCGAAAGGGGTGAATGTTCATCGCCACCGCCATAATGAAAAATATACGAACCTATAAAAACATCGCGATAAAAGTGTCCTAGTTTATAACAATGGCCACGTAACAATGAATGTCTTCTTATTACGGTTATATTTAACCCAGAATTCAGCACTCGGGATATTAAAGTTGCCTAGTAAACATTGCACAAAGCTTGTCGTTTTTTGGGACTTCACTTAAGGAACTGGGCCATCAAACCAGTCGGTTTAGACAAAGACCCGTCCAAGAGTTACGGCATCAACTTATCTGCTGCTTCAATCATCCAAAAGCTTTTAAAAGCCAAATTTTAATTAGGCTTCAGCAATTTTCCTGCCAACGAAAGTCTTGGTATGATTTGGTTGTTGGTAGGCCATGGTTCTGGTTCTGGTACCAAACCGATTAAATACCAGGGTCTCTGTCATCGGGCCCGTTCCATTCTAAACTCGATATCATAGTAGGAGCAGTTTATTGACCTTTACTCAGGTAAATACAGTTAGACCGACATTTTGTGACAGTATACAGGGCGATGCGAAACCCACACGCTACTCGGTCAACAGAAATTCGGTCACGATGTTACAGTGATCGGGCGGATTTTTTTACGAATTTGTCATCGATAATAAATAGATTCTTGCATATTGTTTTTGGTTATCATCTTTCAAGTTTTTAGTTCCTTTGTGTTTGGGTTTGATCCATGTTTTTAGCTTGTTCTCTTGCTTCAGTGACTGAGTTTGTTTGAACACTTTTCATTTCTTTGTCGTCGTCCAAATCTATCTTTGAACCACCATTTTCAGGTTTTTGCTCAAATTTGTAACTTTCCCTCTTTATATTTATATTGTTTTTTCCAGCATTTGTTTCTCATTTGGCTCGCTTTAGATCTTCCAAAGCTGCGTCAATATTTGTTCGGTTAGACTTACACTTGAATCAACCTGCTTCATACTTAAACCCAAACGACATTTTGAACCTCAAGTTCGATCAGAACTCTCTATTCAGAATTCACAAAAACCTGACGACGAAAAGTCTCCATCTTCATTGAGCTAATTTTCCAAGACTGCTACCAAGCAAGGTAAAATAAACGAAACAACTCCGGTAATAAAATTAAGCGCATTCGAGATGTTATGGTAGGGTTTAATTCGTAAATTGATTTAATAAGGAAGTAATTTTACTTGTGCATTCAGAAGGAGCACGACGGGAATTAAGAAAACAGTCACACATTGTTCCTTGGTTTTAACCAGCAGCTGACTATTTCCTCTTTTCTTTGTTGGTTTGCGGTGCCAATGTTTTGGTCAGGGACCACTAAAGCAGCCATGGAATACCACACATCACTCCGATAATGTGCGTGCATGTGTGGAAGCCTTATTGCACACCGAAATCGCATTGTCGCATGGAAGCAGATCCAATTATCAGGTCCACAAATTGATTCTAATACTATTTATCGGTTTCGAATCGAAATTGATTCGAACTGGCAACTGAATATGCATAATTTCGCGACTTTTCGCCCGCCTGGGAACTGGGCAACAAAATTTTAATCTGCCGATTTCCTGTCCATGCTTCACTATGTCGCTTAATGCCAGAAGCTTGATTGTTCTACATAAATAAGGCATCGGTTTATTAATTATTGCGCCAATCCAATGGTAAATGGTGAAATTGTCGGTTAGTTACGACTAGAAATAGCGTAAAAGAGTGTGTCCGTATAGGCCTAGTACCCACAATCTTGCAATGCATGCAAACTGCATCAATGACGAAGGAAAATAGACGCAATTTTTCACGTGCGAGTGTCCAGAATAGCACTGGATCAATTTTGAGCTTGAGTTGGTTGTTGTTCATTTTTGGCTAAAGCAGCAAGAAAATCATGTTCAATCCGCTAGGGAAATGGCTGCAGAGTGAAACTCGCCTGCTTTCAATCGCAGATTTCACTAAGAACCTGTTGTGATCAGTTTTTCCTGTGAGGGTTTTAAGAACAAATTAGACAACAGGTCAAACAAACAGGAAAATGGTAATTAGTATGTACATTTTCTTTAATTGTGTTTTATCTGGAAACTTGCCCCAACTTTCGGGCTGATAAAAGTTCAGTTAAGAATAAACGTTTCGAACAAACCGATTTTGCAGAACAGCCCGAAGTTATCGCAAC
>NW_026019116.1:7470020-7487488 GCF_020466585.1 Dendroctonus ponderosae
ATTCAATAGAAACATAGTCAATAGGAGCCAGATTTGCACGATTATACTTAGATGTTTTGCCATGCGTGTGCAATGTTGGTTTTGCGGGCTCCAATATCGATTTCAATTAAGGAATTTCATGTTCGATGGAATATGCAACATTTCAATGAAAAGCATTCTCTTGTCTGGACTTAACAGCTTAACAGTACCAAAGCGAGTTAATAAAATAGCTGAATCCATTGAACGGTCACTAAACGCTGAAAAACTCAATAAATCGAGCATTAAATTGGGCTAAGCAAACTATAAATAAGTAATTTTTACCATTGGAACTGTACAGTTATGTCTTGCGAACGGTGCGAGACTGCGAGAAGGCGAGAACTTGTTCAGCTGGAGTCTTGAAAAGCCACGAAGACTTTTAAAAAATCAATCACTTAAACAACTAAAAGAAAGCCTTGAATCAACCCGTGCCAGCCATCCAGATAAGGAATTATTCAAGTTTCAAAACGCATTTTCAAATAAACCAAACGACTGAAGGGGTTTGAAGCAGGACTTGAAGTCAAGGCAAACAAGCACATTAAGCGCACTTAATCACCATCAACATATTCTAGCTTCCTCATCATCGCAACTTATGCAACGATAAAAGAAAATCAAAATGAACCCCATTGGGGTTCCGGCACGCAATGAGACTGCACAAGTGAAAACCGAAGAAAAACAATTATTTATGTTTAAGGCGTGCCTCAATTTTCGTTGCTGAATACACTTGAATGGGTATTAACTCTGTAACCGCCCACACTTTGGAGTAAAAGAATGCGAGAACATTATCGTTATGCATACAATACGAATGCATTTCTACAGGGTGTTTGATGCAAGTTTCCGCCCCCGTTTGCTGTAAGCTTCATTCGATTAGAGAAAGGACGAGAATCAAAAGTCCCGAATAACGCACGATCATCTAATATCAAAACGACACGAGGTCGATTTCCTTACATAAAAACAAAATGATGTTTTTTTCCTATGCGCCGCTTGCAGGAAAGTAAGACAGTAGGTTAAAGTAAAATGTAAAATAAAGATGGCCTCGATCGTTTTTCCCATTTTATCCGAGTGTATATTTACTGGGATACTGATTCAATTTTTATTCATTTAATAGTCAATTTTTCTAGCTGTTTTACTGGCTCTTAATCGCAGATAAAAGCCATTATAAATGTGCCCTAGAAAGCATTAATTACGTTCAGGCTATGGAAATAGCGAAGAAGCAGCTATAATGAAAAGTATCTTTACATTTTGCTACTAAAACGCACATTAAATTCTTTAAAAGCCGACTCGACTGTGTAAATTCCGGGGGTTTTAGCTGCTACTTTGAAATACATTTATTATTCCTAGAATGTTCCATGGATTCTAGAAAACTTCAATCGACACAAGCTTTTATTCTGTTAGGCCCAGAGGGCTTAAATAATGAACGCACAAGCTCCAAAAGCTCAATCTAAGCAGGAGACAAATGTTGGTGATTTTCAGTTTCAGTAGCAAAAAAAATAGAATTTTTTCCGCCTCCTTTGATGGTTTAATTCGAAATCGAAACATTGAATTTTAACACAAAACTATAAAAGATTTAAAAATCCATTCCAGATCCATTTGACGACAATTTTAATTAATTAATCATGTGAAAATAAATAAGCATTTTACGAAAATTTAAACCAACAGTTTTCCTGAAATGATTCGAGGTTATACAGGGTGTTTAGTGAAGAGAGCCACCTGCCCTATCTCGGAAACTACTGGACATAGAAATTTAATTTACAAAATTTTGTTACTAAACTGGTTATCGTGCCCTTTTTCAATCTATGCAAATTTCTCAATCAGCATGTATTTTCGATAATACCGTTAGGAAGTTTGGGTAATTTGGCATCATTTTACTTCAAGACTCTTTCACGCATCGAGCGCATCAAGGGCGGGGAAAGCTATTGAATCTCTAAAAATTAAAAATGCCCTGACTTTTAAACCGCTTGTCCTATTTTAGCAGTCTTTGACTTATTTGGAAGGTGAATTCCAGTACTTTTATCTGTAGTTTGAGCCGAACCACATAGTTTTCTGTCACTTTTGTAGAGCGCCAAATTTGCATCGATAGCAGTTTTTTTGGTTTTAACCCGAAAACTTGTAACATACGGTATACTGTTGATAATGTAACTGAAAAGTGGGTTGAATTTGCAAGCAATTCCTGCAAACAGCAATTCGAGATCTTTGTTCATCTCAGAGTTGCTGCCAAAACAATGCTAATTAAACGTTTTCATTAATATTTAATTTTCAATTCGGCTGTCTTGTAGCCAAAGTAGTAAAGGCACCGGTTTTACCGGTTTCTCTTGCCTTATTTAATAAAGAAATGTTTAGATTTGAATAAACAGATCGTCAGACGACGTCACCGATAAAAAATAGAAATTATAGTAGAAGAGAAGGAAATGAAAATACATAAAAAATTGTCACTTATTTTCTCTCATTTCTATTAAATCGTATTTGGTTTCCTGCAGCGCTAAAATATGGAGAGAAGATTATGAATGAATTGCCGCAGTTACTTTTTGTTGAGCCTGAAAATTTGTATTTTTTGAAACGTAGATATCAAGTCGAAACATTCTAAAGGCAAACAGCTTCTAGTAAAACCTCTGCCTTATGAATTAGTTAGGATTTTATTGGAAATCAAGGCGATAATCCTGCAAGCAAAAAGCGACTGAATCATTTAAAGAATTTTTAACATTTTGATTGCAAAAGTTGACCCTGAGGATGTCGTTTCCTTCGCACCTTTGCAAATCATTCTATGTGACTTCGCAGATACATCGGAACGTTTTTGCATCATCAATCATTCACAAACGTTTAAAAGAGCCGGAAAACGTGACAGCAAATTTGAACGATGATTTGGAAAACGAATACAACTATGCCAATTTATGCTTTTTTTTTTAAAAAGCAGATATTTTTCAGAGGCAGGCAATTTGCTGATTTTTCAGAATCTTGAGCATGTTTCTAAGCTGGCGATCTATCTTCTAAACAGCTGAGGTTTGCTTGATCAAAATCAAAAAAGTAAACCCTTTACCTCGACTAGTTTGAATTTGATGAATTTGTGCAGAGCATATTACACAGTTGAGGCTACAGGAAATTTCCCAATTACAGAGAAAAAATTTATATGAATACGCCTTTGAATRAATGTATGAATAGGCCTAATTTAGCCTGGAAAAAATATCTCTTAAATTTTATGGAAATAGATTTGCTTGGATTTTAATGGAAATTTGGATAGACGATTGGAATTTGTGAACTGATAAAAATGTGGATTMATTCTGAAAATCTTCTACCCCAAAAAATCTTGCCTTTGTTTGCAGCTTCTGAATTCATGGAGCAGTCGAAATTTTCGAAAACTTGACCAAATTCAAACTTCAAAAGAAAAAAACCGTCCGTTCTTCAGTTTTAACAACTCCTGCCTCTTTTTTGAACATTCAAGTCACTTTCCAGCAATTTTTTTAGTCTAGTGTACTTTACATTTTTAAAAGAAAATTTTTAAATTTATCGGAAACTCCCGAAGAAACGCCGTTTTGCCAAAACAAAGAAACTGGCAATCGATAGTTGAGATTTTGGTAAAATTCAAAGTTCTGATTTTGTGGGGCAAAAGGTAACAACGCAAACATTAACCTCCGAGACATTTTTCATACCCAAGTAGTATAAATAGCCGATTCCAGTCAAGAAATGTGAAGGTTTCCTTCGCCTATCGTTACAAGCTATACAGTATGTAGTCGCAATTGAAATTCAAAGAATAGTTCGCTCGTGCTGAGATGTTGAAGGCGTTCAACCTGTTCCCATGTCGGCTAAGGTGCAACCGACTAGTTTCATTATAAATCTCATAGTGAAATGAACGAAAACAAGGTTTACCCAAAGTTTCCTGCTTAAACATTCGAAAAACGTTTTGTAGAAATGCTAATTAGCCAGTTTCTGCCTTATTTAACTAGCGGATATCAACAGTCGCGTAGAAAAGCAACCCGCGATTAACCTACTTCCAGTCCGCCTGAGGAATATAATTAAAATTGTATTTATATTTAGCTTACCGGATCCTAATGTGAGTTTTCCGGAGTCAGCAAAAATGAGTTCAACAGCCCATAGAGTAGCCAGTAGTATCACTATCCACCGAATTGAGTAGCGGGGGTTTTGAAACCACCCCATATCAAAGAAACTAAACACAAAGTTCTACAGTATTTTCGCTCTATTTGAAAGTAATCATAGATGAGTTTTTATGAAAAACTTCCGGGCATTGTTCCAGCCAGATTTCCTTTTGCAGAAAACGTTCAATTGTTGACGGCAAATCTGCAATTTTCGAATTTGCTGACGTTGACTCCTTGGATGTTCCAACTTGAGGAGCGTCAAACAAATCCGACTTTTTCGCGCCGGAAACCGGACACTTTACCGAACAGTTTTTCGCTGAGCGAAATTGCCGGAAAACACGGAAACTTTCGAGTCTGACGTGTCGAGTTTCCCGCACAGTTTCACTTCGACGTCATCCAACACAAACAAAAGCCGGCAAACGACTGACAAGAAATTCGCTCCGCTGTATTTTACCTTTCTCTAACTCTCCACAACGTTTCCGAAGGATAATCTCCACTCGTTCACCTCTCCTTCTCACTCTGCTTCGTTGCATATTCGGCTGGTACCATGGACTTAATAAGTGGTACCTGCACGGTTCACATAAGGTTCCCGTTGATGAGTCGGATGATCGGAAAATGTTTTCGAAACGATTCGCTGTGTGTTTAAACAGGTAAATTCTGCTTTGGTACCGCAGGTCTCTGTCTGCTGGTTCTGGGTTCGTTTTGGATCACAATAGGAGAATTGATAAGACTCTAATGTATTCTTGTACCGGGCGAACCAAAGTACCATTAGAACGTTTCCGTTCGTTGCTGATAAAGTGCGACACGGTAACTCGGTAGATTCTTCTTCATTCCATTGGCCGATAGCTTTTTCAGCTTGGATTATGATCGCTGAACCCACTTGGCTAATGAACGGATTCTTCAAGTAGCGGCTTAATTAAAATAAAAAGACTCGTTAGGATTGTTTCACAAGATTTGCATAAATCGAAGAAATTGTATGAATTTTAATAACCGCAGCTAATTGCCTAGCAGCCGGCTTTTCCACATCAAAGGTGCAGAAATAGCATGGGAAAATCCTTATCTTTAAGTGAAAGTGCGTCTTTATTGAGGATATTCCTGACTTATTACTTGATTGAGCGTGGAAGTCACACTTTTGCCTTGTGTTTTGTCGAAGGTTCTGTCTATTGGGTTCTGAAATTCATTGCCTTTAGCCTTCTCCGATCCTTAAAAACAATGATTATTCTAGTTTTCTTCACTCCGGCTTGTATAATGCTACTTTTTTGTTTCTTGGTGCGTTTTATGGTTTCTATGTCCCTTATAGTGGCTTATTGAACCTTAATCACTCCTCAAAATCAATAAATAACTTCAGGGCTTCCAGCTAAAGATCAGGGAGACTTTGAAAGCTCTTAAGAGCGAAAGTTACGTCGTGGATGCGAAGTTGTATTTAGTTTCACTTATCGTCCTCAAATCTCTAGCCACTTTTAATAAATAGGTTTTTCTTGAAAAAAGTTTTGCAGTCTACATTTTAAAGACGATCTTCGAAAACGTTTGTATTTTAAACGGCTTTAACGGTAACCTAATATCCAAAGAGATAGACTTTCGAGGCCAATCCTTGAAACTAGTGGGTTTTTCGCAAGCGAATCTCAGGAAGAAATTCCATTTTACGCCGGCCTAAAAACCCGAAAAACCCACTAGTTTCAAGGAATGGCCTCGAAAGTCTATCTCTTTGAATATCGACGAAAACTTCTTCATTTTGGACTGTTTTAGCTAAGAAAGTTGCGATAACTTCGGGCTGTTCTGCAAATTCGGTTTGTTTGAAACGCTTATTCTTAACTAAGCTTTCATCAGCGCGAAACTTAGCGTCCAGTGATTATTCCAGATAAAACACAATTAAGAAAACTGCAGAAAATTCAGCGATTAAATTCCGAAAGTTTTCAAACGAAAAACTAGTTGCCATTGCTCAATGTTCACAATTATAGCAAATTTGTTTTTTTTTATTCTAAAAGTTGGCTTGAAAGTGCAAAACTTTCAATGGCAAAAGATCTCGTTAAACTCAATAAATCTACCAGCTAGTTATTTTAAAGGCTTCTAAATTCCTGTACAAGAACATTAAATTTATCTGAACTTGATGACTAAACACACTCTCACAAAGTGGACTATGAAATAACTTCACATTTCCATTGGTTTATCTGCTTCGAACTAATCGATTTTTGTCTGAAAAAAAATGCCATCAATCCTGCCCTGCATACACCAATTAAAAACTCATGAAACAATATTAAGAAACAGTGGACTCATCCGCTATTCCAAACCGGATGGATGGTTGTGTTTGTTAAGTTGTCCATTATTTATTTACTTGGACCGAACAACAAATTTTTGTGGCATCTAATCAGACAMAAACATGTYTTTATGATAGTTTTGATTAAAAAATTKCCAAGTTTCTTGCCAGAAATGAYCCAGAATCGTGATGGACTTTGGCTTGTTCGTTGTCTTTCTTAGAGCTTCTGTAAGTTTTCCTGAATTAATTTTCAATTTCTTAATTGCTGTTTTGTGACCCATTCGCACAGTCAATTATCATTTCATTGCTGCCAGTCAAGTTCAAAGAACGCTATAAACACATGGGTTTTTGGAAAATTGTTGCCGTTTATATCAATCTTTAGTCGATCGACTAATTCAACAAATGGACATTTGAATTGATCGTTTTTAGTAGAAAAWCATGCAATTGAACGTTTTACGCTTTAAACTTTATTGAAGCTTCAATTTGTTGACTACTTTGTAGACGATTTAACAGCGTAAATTTCTTCTGGAAGGCGCCTTTTAAAGCAAATGTCTTCAGCAAAATGTTTAAAATGTTTAATGTTCGTTTCTTTGAGTTAAAATTGGGAACTTTCCAAAAATTACAGATTTTGTAATTAAATTTTCCCGTTATTCAGTGGGTCACGGGATTTTTAAGCTTCTTCATGCTTACGCGTGAAACTTGAAAAATTTTAATTTGGTGTACAAAATGCATCTGACCAGCAAAAGTGCAAAAATATTTGAATCAAAATTATCAACAAATTTCTATTTTTTAAGTTTTAAAGGACCTTTTCAAAACTTCTTTCTACATGTTTTTCACATTAAATTTGTTTCAAATCTCTTCGCAGAAGGAAATTCCGTCATTTTTTAAATTTCTTATTCAAAGTTGAACGAGTTTTAACATTTTCAAATGACTAATAATATGGGCATTTGGGTCTCTACGTAGAGACGAAAACTTCAAGTTTCGACCTGAAGTAGTTTGGAATTGACGAATCTTGAAAAGTCTGCCTGCGTATTCAAAAATCTGCAGAATTTCACTCTCGTCTGCTCCTGTTTTTTTTTGTCGGTTCACTAAGAATAGTTGCGAAAAACCCAGTTTCTGCAAACATTTGAAGATTCATCCTGTTCAAGTGAGTTCACGATTTTTTGCATCTTTTCTTGCTTTTTTTTCGCCGTTTCCTTCCGATTTATGAAAACCCTAGAGCACTTTCCAGCCATGTAAATACACAAAAACCTCCCAAATTTTCGCAGGTTTTTCAAAGGAAATTCGCACTCAATTTGTGCATACTCGGCTCGAATTACTGATATTATTATTGAAAATAATTATCGAACATAAATATTCACATTGCAAGCTGAGAAAGTTGCCCAAGTCTAACTAAACAATTTTAAAACTCATTACGTTTTCAAATACATATATAACTTTGGCCATTACGAAATCGTGAAAGTTCAAATCGTTTAATTTGTTTCTGGGCATACCAAAAGCGAATGAACCGTTGCGATTTGCGTTTTTTGCGAAAATCTATGCGTGCAAATGAGTCTAATCATGTTCTAGAGGAAGCAATCACCAAGGGAACCTTGAAAAACCGTAATTTCTTTGGGCTTTTGTTAGATTGTTCGCAAAGACGGGAAAAAACACGCTGTTTACCTAACAATGATTCAACCAGGAATCTGTTGAAAACAGAATTTTTCTAACAAACGAAAACCATTATTTTAACTGGCCGAAACCGTGACCGGTTCAGGTGCGGAATCCCCTATAAAAATTACAAAACCCCTACGGAATATCGATTTAAAAATAACATACGCCCATATAAATATCCATGTAATAAAACTCATTACCATATCGGTAAATAATTCATTAAATCCCTGTTGCCAAACCTTTGAGCTTGGCTGATTATACAGGGTGTTCCCTAAATTTCATTCGTTTAACGGATTGTGGGTGCTTCGTCCCTTTTACTTCTTCTTGGTGAAGCACCCTTGGAGCTTTATTTCTAAAAATGTTAATTCTCCAATCAATTTGGAAACTTTTTTTATTTTGCATTGTTTCGCATTTGTCTTCGTTTTCGAGTTATTTGATGAGTAAAATGCAGCATATGACTTAAAAACACGTATATGAATCTCGTAAACTAAGCACTTAAGGGGAAGCTTTTGTGTTATTGTGTTATAATTTTGGGCTACCCTGTATAATTAAAAATTCGCATCGAAGAATAATCTTCTAAATGTATGTTCGAGAATCTGAAAATCACAGAAAACAGTTTTTCCTAATTTATTTGCTGGTAAAAAGCCAAATTGAGAGCTTTCTTCTGTTGCTCGCATCTTCGGAAGCTTTATCCATAAGAGCCTAAACCAAACGGTACCTAGTCGAAGCCAAAGAGAACAATCAAGCGCTAATCGGGCTGGTTAAGTAATGTTGGCATCAGGGCGAGAACCCATTGAATTCTCGTGGTACCTCGGCGATGGTACTCCGGTGACCCGGCGTCTTTCCATGCGGCTGGTACCGGGTGGTACCGAGGCCGGTACTACTTATATTCTGTATCTGCATAGACCCAGTGTTGTCGTTTGGGTGTTCAGAATTATGGTACCAGGCGATGGTACGGCGTAGATGACGACTTTGACCGTCAATAATGTGATGAATGATGGGTGCAACGAACATGTTATTAGTAATGCGTTGTTTCGCTTTTTTGACCAGTGAATTTGCCTATTTGGAAACAGGTTTTTGTTTGGTTCAGATGTAGATTGCGATTTGCGTAGTTTGCTGGTTCCTCAGCAAATCAGGCAAATTGTAATAGAGAAATTGTCTGCTGTTTTTGCTTGTTCAGCTAATTCTCTTCAAAAAATAGCAATTTTTTTAAGTATTGAGGAAATCGGTACCCAAAGGTTCAAAAGCCACTAGCACAGCCGTTAGTTTTGCCAAAACAACGTATAGACGGTGGGTTTGCGGCTTATTTAAATTTTTATGAAATGAGGCTTCAGAAAAAGTTCTTGTTACATTTTGCGGTTTTTAGCAAAAATACTCAAGAATAACGGTTTTTATATATTTTTTTGATTACAAGAAGTTTGAAAAAATATAACGGTTTTGTTTTTCGGAAAATCATCATTTTTTTCTACAATTTTATAGAACAGCATTTTTACGGGTTGCTTCAATGCATGCGCCACATCAAGAAAACGAATTGCAGGTTTTCTCTTCTTCTAATTGCTTTTCTATTAGGAAGATTACACATAATTCCCTGGACGGTTTCTTCAGCAAAATGACATTAAGTGGCTTCTTACTATATACTTAATGGGGAATTATTTACTCATTAAGGGATCGTTGATTGAAGCATTATAATCAATGGCAAGTTTAGGCTTTTGCCTCTCCATAAAGTCCAGATAGTTAACTCAACAATGTTGTCATGTTATTTAATTAACCACTTTCTAATAGGCCTGGGTAACACTGTGTTGAGTTGTTGCCGGTCTCTGAGTTAACGAGTTATAACTTATCGGTTAGTGAGTTATAAGTCATTTATTAAAGCTTGACGAGACCCGAAACTGGAATTTTCTGTTTAGACAGTGTTGTTTAGAAATATTGATCCAAAAGTGAAGAAACCCCAGTTTCCAAGAGTTTTCCAAATAAATCGTTTCTGTCAAACTTTCGCTTTTTCAGTTCGGGGGATATTTTTGGAAGAATACCTAGAAATACTTATTAGGGTTTCGTCCATAATATTTCCAAGAAAGAAAGTTAGTTGGCCTATTTATTTGGATCTCGATAATTTAATTTTCACAGAGAATCTTGCAGAAATACTGATAAATGATGAAAAACTCACGTATTCCTGATTCTGCAGCAAAGAAAAATTCGGGTAAATAAAACGCCAGTGATTATTGAGGATTATTCAGACACATTTTATTCACTAATAAATTCCTCACGCATCCATTAAAAAAAGAAAAACAGCTGATCTCAAATTGTATATACACATGTTTAATTGATATAGTTGCTTGTGCTTGTAATGGAATAAATATGTACGAGGCAAAATACGTTACTGTTAGAAAAACATTAAAATATCGAAGAGTTAACAAAACAATTAATATAAAAGTAAAAAATCGACAATAGTATGCCAGCAAGTAGGCATAATCAATTTAGGTTTAATTGCACTTACAAGCATGGTTTTCCATGTTCCGGGCCCAGACCTGCAAAAATGACAGCACGAAAACTAAAAATCTCACAATAAACAACGTAACTATGAGTAAAACGGCGATTTCCAAATTTGAGTGTCTCCGTAAATGGAAGTACGAATATACAGACGTAAAATGGAGATTCAACATTTTCTGTCTATTAAATTAATTTGGCGAGATGTCACAGAAACCGGTTGAAAAAGCCGCTTTGCGCTTCACAATCATTACAAAACATAAAGTCCATTCACTATTTCTCTATAAAAAAAATAGCCAGTGAATGTCCTTAAGAGCTCCATCGCATATGCCGCTTTTTACAAAATTTACTCCAAGTAACCTATTCTAGAATAAGACATTTTAGTTTGAAAATTAAATTGCGGCTATACTTAGAGTTCGTCTCTGACAATGTCTTCTTCTTCTGGCGTGTATTCTGGTGCTTCGCCGTGCACATCTTCCTCCTTGCCAGTGTCGACAAATTTCAGCAATGCTGGAACAATGAAAACAATTCAATTACTTTGAGAATTAATGAACATTTGAAATAAATCAAAAAAGCAATAGGATTTACCTTCGAACGTCCTAGCCCCAACATAGGACACAATCTCGTTAGTCTCCTTCTTAAAGAGCTTAATGGTAGGGAAGCTGAGGATTTTGTGGTCCTCCAATTCGTTGGCAGTAGAATCGATCTTAGCAATAACAACATTGGGATTATCTTTGTAGTGTTTGGCTAGTCTTTCGTAAATGGGCAGCAACTGCTTGCAATGTCCGCACCAGGGAGCGTAGAACTCAACCAGCACATCTTTATCTTTGTCCAAAGTGACGCTGTCGAAGTTTTCAGACACCAGCACTTTCACCTAAATAAAAACGCACCATCACTAAAGTTAATAGAAATGATTATTGGCATAAAGTGTTTCTTACATCATCCTTGTCCCAGTCTTCGGGCAAAGGTTGGCTAAGAAGATGCTGCTTCAATTTGCCATCCAAAAAGTCTTGAACGAAATTCTTCAGGCTTTCGGCGGTCAGTTCGTTCGTTGGTGGCTTGTATTTGGCCATCTCGTCGGCAAGATGGATCAATCTAAAGGCAAAACAACGTAAACATTGTTTTTTGGTGCAATGATGGCAAATACGCACCTAGCGGCTGGAACTTCTTCAGATTTCATCCCGAAGAATTCAAGAATCCTCTGGTGATCTTCCTCAGTGGCATCGACGGTTACGAAAAGCACGTTGTCCCTGAAGGGCTTAGCGATGCTCTTTGCAGCCTCGGTAATTCTTTGATAGTCCTCATCATCTTTAAATAGTTTGTCATTACAAGTTTTAGTAGGGCTTCAAGCAACTCACCTTTTTTCAAAAACAACAGCAAATGGTTTTTAATTTCGCCGCCGAATATCTTTTGTGCAGTTTCCTGGTTGAATTCTACCAAGAAAGGCAGGGCATTGATTGCGATGAATCTTTTAATATTCGTATAGATATCATCTCCCTCATATTTCACAATTTCTTCGTCGAACTGTACAGGAAAAAATTGTTGTAGGCAATTGCCGAGAAATTACTAAGAACATAGACCTTCTTGAACATCAATATTGTGTCCTCTGTAATCTTGTATTCAGCCAATACGTCGGGGTTGGAAGTCATGCCAAATTCAACTTCATCAACATCTTCTATGATGTGATTAAATGCGCCATGAAATCTGCCATCTAGATTTGTGAAGAATCCAATTACTGCTATCTGTGAGTTTTCTATAAAAGCCTTGGCCTCGTCGACTGATTCCAATTGTTTAAATAGGGGGCCACTTTTCTTGACGACCCAGTCCACGATCTCCTGAGCCTTTCTGCCTCCTGTAAACCAATCGACAATAAGTAATAAACCTGTAAAAAGCCGTCCTTCTTGCAATTGGCTAAACACACTTGTAATCGCTTTAGACACAGGCGTGCTGCGCACGTGGGTGCCAACGAGTTTATTAGATTATCGCAAGGTCCGAATAAAACTACATTTGCATTTTACGAACACTAAAATATGATTATTTTTAGCAGCTTTACAGTGTTTTCTACGGTCGAATGTGCAGGATCGGCGTTATAACGTGCATATTCAAATTTGAACTGTTGGAACTGAATAGCGTTCGCATCCACTTGCAAATTAAACTGCTTATAGGGCGACAGTTGAGGACTCTAAGGATTCATAGTGCTGCTATTAAATAAAATGCGCTAAGAAAACTGAATACGGTTTAAACTCCCGAACTAGACTAGAGTAGCGATTTCCAATTGCTACACAGAGGAGACATGAGACAGCAATTTTCAGACCGAATTGCGCTCAAATCGGGTCATCCGCAAATTTTTCGCAATGATATAAAGCAAGTATAAACACTGAGCCTGCAGGAAGTCTTCCAAAATTCCACCCCTCAGACAAAGAAAAATTCGTAACTCCCGAACCCACTTGAGTAGTAACTTCAAATTTTTACATAGCGTAAACACAAGAGAGATCAACCTTCAGAGCGAATTGGGAATTTTTCACAACTTATAATATTTGAGATAATTTATTCAGTCAGGTAGGTTTAATCCTGAATGGCTTTCACCGATAGTCTGACTCACCAGTATAGTCTATCTGGTATGCTCTTTTGAAGAACTTTAACGTAGGGTAGCCTCGAACTGCATATTTTTTGGCTAGATCTTGATTTTCTGTGGCATCAACCTTGGCAAGCTTAATATTTGACTTTTGTTCTTCTAAAATCTTCGCTGCCGCTGCATATTCCGGAGCTAGGGCTTTGCAGTGTCCACACCAGGGAGCATCTAAATTTAAAAATATATATGTAATAACCTTGAACATAAAAATAATCCGTTCAATTTAATTAACCAGGCGTGTTTTGGTATCCATGCAAAAAATAACCATTAATGGGAAACTTGCGATTTGTGGCCTCCCTTATCGCTAAAACTGTTTTATAAGCCAATCACTTCAAAATCCTTCAAAACATCCATTCGAACCAGTAGTTATGCTTCACTAGGAGATAAAAACCGTTAACAAGTTTGTTGTGCAAACACCTTGAGTGGTTTGAAAATAATTAAAAGTACTTATTTTTCCAGGTAATTTAAAAAATTAGGCGTTCGACTGATAAACTCCTAGTTTAGTAGGCAAGAAAAGAAGCGAAGTCAGCAAATACAGTCATCCATTATTTGGCCGGCTAGTAGAAGCGATACGTAGTCAGAAAGGTCAATAAACTTTCTGTTAAACATATAAAAATTGTTCGGTGTAATCACTACTATTTTCAACGGTACCTACTTCGGGACCGTTTTCGGAAATTGCTATTTTTGAAGATTGAAGGTTGACTAACAGATGCAATGCATAATGGAGCATTAAAAAGGAAAACACTAAGAAATTCACTAGAGCTCTATAACCCATCAAATGGAGCCGGTGTTTTTTGGCAAGAAAGCGCGACAAGCGCATCATTTGATAAACTTGGAATTTTCTTTAGTTTCGGAAAATTTTCACATTTCTTTTCATGCCTGATTTTTATATTGAATTGTGTATAAAAATCGCTTGAATGCTCAGTTGAAAAAGGCTAACCGGAAATACCAGATAGATAACTAACCGAATGTCCCCAATTAGGCAAAATGAATGTGAAGAATTTTTGATTCGTTACTTTCAGCAAACGCAAGTTCATCACTGCTCTCAAACGTAGATTTTTCTTGGTGCTGACAATGCTGAAGAAAATTCAAAATTTTTTTGATTTTTTCAAAACTTTTTACATGTATTTGGTTGATTTTGGGAGCAAAAGAGAGAAAATTAAAATCGTCCCACTAATAGCTCGACCGATCAGTTGAAGAAATTCCTTGAAAATAATTAACTACTTGTTTTAAAAAATCGTTTTCTAAGTGATTTCATGGTACTAATGGTACTAATAAAGATTGCGGACTAACCATTGCTTGTGAATTAAAAACCTACCAGAAAAATGTCCATTATGATGAAAAACGAACATTTATTGCATTTTTGGTTGTCAAAAATCAGCAATTACTAATTTTCCAACTGAGGAATCGGCAAAATAAAAGAAAATGAGAACCGATGCATTTTTCGTTCTCTTACTCTCCACCAAGATACTTCTCCGCTTCACTTTGACCGGAAAGGTGCTGACAATGCTTAATACTAACTTATTATAATTTTTTACCCCCTTTTACATTATCTTGGAGTCGCAAAAAGTGGAAGACTTAAAGATGCTTTAACCACCACGATCAATTGGAAGATTTGCAGCAGAAACCAACATAATTGAGCGTGAAAAAACCGCCTTTTCAGTCCTTGCACCTACTGATGCAGATTGCATTTAATTAAAGGGACCAAATCCTGCCTTATTATCCAGATCATTATTCAGCTTGTGTGAATTGCAAAGTTCCTTAGGGATCCCGGAATATGACACCCGATCATTTGATAGAAGCATGGTCTCTCTGAGAAAAATGCTCTTCTGAAGAGTTTTTGCTCCTCTTACCATCAGCATACTCAGTATCCAGATACACTCGATAAGACCCTAATAAAGCAAGAACTTCTTCACTTCGTGCTCGAGCAGAAAATGTGCAGTTTCACAGTGCAAACCAACTATGAATGACGAAGTGAAAAAACGCAGAAAATAACTGTAAAAACCAGCAAAAGAATGTAAAATATGTGACCAATAATGTAATGCTAGTAAGCTGTCACCTAAACACACATATGAACTTTTCGGCTTGTTTTTCGCCGCATAAAAAACTGAATGAATCAAGCAATATATTTAGAACAAAGCTGATGCAATTAGGACAGGAAATATACTTACAAAACTCCACTAGGATGTAGTCGTGTTTTTTAAAGGCTGTGAGGAAGTTGCCTTCGGTTAAAACTAAAACTCCATCTTCCGTTTCAATTTTATCTTCATCGGCAAGAGCAAACGCTCCCAGGAAGAAAAATATGGATAAAAACTGGACACTCTTCATTTCGCGACTTCTATTCGCAGGCTCCCTTACCAAAAGAAACTGTATGTTAATGTCAAAAACACATCGGCAATCGGCACCTCATTGACCGGAACCGAGCAACAGTAACCCGTCCCCCTACCTGCTCTAAATAGGGACGGCAAATACTCGTGGCCATCCCCTGCGTGCAACAGACAAGGATAGACCCAACCCGGATAGGCGCAAAGTCGGACGAACCAGCGCAAAATATTCCCCGACAGAAGCAATTATCAAGTAGGGCCGAGCCTACGGGATCTTCCCCCTGTCCTTCTCCGCCATTAAGATGTCCCTATCTACCTTCTCACTCCAGAGCCGATGAACGTGGCTTGCGTCGTGTGTGAACACAATTGGCCCACATAGGGCCACATGGGTCTCCACTTAGAGCGTTCATTGGTCCATCTTATGTGCACACTACACATACTGCTGCAACTTAAGTCAGAGTGAGCGAATCTAGTCGGGTAACCTCATCATCCTTTTCGCTCCTAAGTGTTTCTATGAGCAACCGGGTCAGAAACAACAGAGGCGACAGCCCGGATATAGTAGAGTTCTACTGACTAAGGTAAATGTCACAGTAAATGTCATAACAAAAGCTCTGTTTACAAGTTATGTAAATTATTTTTTTCGCAAAACTCAGGCAGAATGAAGTAGGAAAAGACGCGGAAAATGTCTGGCACTGTTCTAGTAGGTAGGTTCTTGCTATCGGGCTAGCCCTCGGTAATAGCATTGGATTTCTAGGAGGGGGCTCAGGCTTTGTGGGCACTCACCTCACTAAAGCCCTAAGCAGCAAAAACTATGGAGTAAAAATCGTGTCCAGAATGCCGGGGCCTCGTAACGTATCGTGGCACGAAATTGGCGCCCGAGGCCTTCCGGAAAACACCGTGGCTGTGGTCAATTTGGCAGGTAAATGCGGTTTGCTCTCTGCTTGCAAGCCCTACTTTATCTCGCTCTATCTAGGCCAAAATGTAATGGACTTCAAGCGACGCTGGACTGCTGGTTTTAAGCAGAATGTCTTCAGCTCTAGAATAAATACCACTGCGTCATTGGCCAAGGCTATTAATAACTCCTTGAAGAAGCCAAAGGTTTACATTAGCATGTCAGGTATTAGCTCCTATAAACTATGTAGACTGAGAGTTAATGATGTAGCTGGCCCTTAAGGTGTGGGGGCGTATAAGCCAGACCCCGAGGCTGAGTATACTGAATGCAGCAACATCAGGCAGTTTGATTTTTTCTCCAAACTAGTCATCGAGTGGGAAAAGGCCGCCGCTCTAGATTCAGCCGCGAAAAACCAGTGCCGAGTAGTCGCAATTAGAAGTGGCGTAGTATTAGGTAATTCTAGGAGAAATACCTAAATAAAGCGGCTTGTCTAGGCAAATTTTAGGCAGGGACGGCGGCATGATCAAGCAGCTATATCTTCCCTTCATCCTGGGCTTAGGAGGGCCAGTCGGCAATGGCGCTCAATTCATGCCCTGGATTCACATAGCCGATTTAGTGGATCTTATCATATTTTGCATCGAAAACAACCAGGTGGAAGGTGTATTGAATGGCGTCGCCCCACAAGTCTGCTCGAATAAACAGTTTTCTAATGTAAGTTTTCGCTTGCTTGGTCTTAGTTTCGATCATTAATTATGCAAGCTTATCAAACAACAGACCAAATTATTTTACAGGCTTTTGCGAAAACATTAAACCGTCCAGCTTTCATACCAGTTCCCAGCTTTGTCTTCAATTTGCTTCTGGGCGCAGAAAGGGCGAAAATGATCACTGAGGGGCAAAAAGTGATTCCACAGCGGACCCAGGAGCTGGGTTTTAAGTTCAGGTTTCCCACCGTTCAAAGTGCATGCGAAAATATTGTTAAGGGCGCATAAAAGGCAAAACTTCACCTTTTTCCATGAGGGATTTGATTATTGAATTTTTCATTTGGAAGTTCATTGTTTATATTGCTGTATCTAGTTGTTAAGTTATTACAGTATTTATTAACGTTTTATTTCTTTTACCATCTTAT
>NW_026019116.1:7488487-7515699 GCF_020466585.1 Dendroctonus ponderosae
AAATATTCTAGGTTGGTCACTTTTCTGCTGACAATTGTTAAACCAACTTGCTCTTATGTGTAGTGTTGATTTGGTGAATTTTGCCTTTTAGTCTCTGTAGTTCGAAATGCTAGCAAAAAGCAATCAGGATCCACTAGGAATACCAGCCCAAAGTCCCGTCCCAAACATAGAGGGTGGAGAGTCCAGGACGGCCACACTGTTACAGCCGGAACGATTCTAGCAACTCAGCGGACTTTGCGGTTTCACCCCGGCTTAAATGTACGTATTCCCTGTTATTTCCCCTTTTGAAACCACCCTTGATTTGTTTTTACGTTTGGGGTGAAGGTTGGGCTCGGTCGCAACGGTACTTTGTTCGCAATACTGCCAGGTAGAGTGATGGTTACTTGCGAAAAGACAGACCCCAAATGGGACCACACATGGGTTCAAAGGTGCCATGGACATCGACAAGGGGTCGAATTCTACAAAAAGTATTTCAATGTGATGCCTGAAAGGCAGCACCAAAACTTCAATCTCATTGATCAAATCTAGTTTGTCTAGTTACGGTTTTTAGAGCGTGTTTTTCATGTTAAATAGATAACAATGTTAGTGTGTTTTTTGGCAATTCTAATTCACTTAGAGCAGGGCTAAGATTATTCTAATTAGAGGGCGGAGGTCCGGAAGATTGATTTATAACTGGGCCTCAATTAATGCAACAAAGCTCAATTAATCAAACAACACCGAAATCCATATTTCTACCACTTCCTTACAGCTTCTTCCCAGGAATTTCGGCGTGAGTCTAACTTCTGGGTTTCAGTAATCAGTAATTATTTCAATATTTACAAAACAGCTTTTCACTCAATACGTTTCGGTATTTTCAGTCAATCTATAAAAGAAAAGATTGCCAAAACTTGTCTAATTCATTTAAGAAAATTATTTAAAAAAAACCGCACAATTTCAATTTTAAAAGTATTTCCATACTTACTAAAAACCATAATTATCTAAATTCAATAAATCAACAATCTTGAGTAATGTTTTGGGAAATTACAAAATTATAATAGTTTTCTTGAATAACTAGTCAATTTTTAGCATTTTTTAAATAGATTGACTGATAGCAGAAAATACTGAAACGTATTGATTGAAGGCTGTTTTGTGAATATTGTAATGTAAATGAAACCGAGGAATAGCAAACAATTTTTGGGGCATGTAGATAAAAAATAAGTCTCAGCACAAAAACCACACCTTAACTGCAAAAACTCATTTATTTAACTGAGTATTAAGGAACACTAATCAAAACTAAACTAAAAAAAACATAAAAAAGTAACAAATCTTCACTTTTTGCAATAAATTATTCAATCTCATTAACAACTCAATTTAAGTAGCAAACCAGTCCTTTACCCTGTTAACATACACTGCAATACATTGGTTTCAACTGAATCTATGCTAGACAACTTTCACCGATCTAACGACTTTTATACGCTTTTAAGTACAGATACTGAGAGGGAATTTTCTACGGAAAATGGAAGCAGCCAACACTTATATTTGGCACTGACTTTGGCCTTTTTAAATAAACCATTGTACCTGATCACTAAAACGCTACATGAATAATACCCTGTATAGTCATCTATCTAATGAATATGTCGTGATTTTTTGCCAACTGTGTTTTGGCGGATTCGTGAAGAGTGCGTAAGGCATCATTGGGCTGTAAAAGGCCCTTGGTTGCCGACGCTGATTCCCGATAAAATACTTCAGAAGTTCCATTGCGTTGGCCCAACAATACTGATTCTGGTCTCCTGAAAAGCGTCAAAATGTGCGTCAAACTATGCACCTTAAAAAAACTGACTTGGACTGTAAGCTTTCTGTTTACGGTGTCTTTAATAGCCGAGCTTTATGTGCTTTTTACCGACTTGTCTGACCAAATGGGGCTGATCCAGCAAACCGATATTGGACTGAAGATGTTTTATCTAATACCCTTTATCGTGTACAATTTCAGCCTGATTTTGAACCGCACAGAACCGATTCTAATTTATCTGCTGATGTGCCTGCATTGCGGCGTTTTCAACACATTCTTAGCAACATCGATTATCATCGGATGGTTCAGATTAAGTGACTTGAACCTGCTGATGACGTTCTTTGTATTTGTGATTGTTCAAGCCGGCCTAGCGCTCTTAAGTTGCTTAGGATGCCTTTTGGTGTACTTCCGAATTAAACGGGCTAAAGCCACTAGAAGTGTGAACGTTTTGAAAAAGTACGCATTTACGCGGTTTACTGTACTTTGCGAGGATACTGAATAAAATGGAGAAAGGTGCAAGTTAGTATTTACCTTACCTCAGATATATATCAGTCAGGTCGGCGTTTTCCTGAAAATCGCCATGCAGCTTGGTTAAATCGCCCAAGTCCAGCCCTTCCCACAAGCCGCATTGCTTTCGCGTATCCCACTCAGCATCCAGACTCAAAATACTGCATGGATTAGCAGACAGTCCCGTTTTGGGGGGTTGGAGAGCCGCGCACAACTGTTCTCCCAATGCAGGCAAATTCTCCCCACAAATGCAATGCTGGAAATTAACTACTGCTTGGCTAAACTTTCGAATTGCACTGCCCAAGCACTTACTAATTTTTCAAGAATGCCTTTGTCTTTCAGACATTCCTGAGTTAGGAGCATTGCCATTACAACATCTCGCTCTTCGTGCATGAACAAAATGCATTTTTTTAGCTGCACATTTGCATCGTCCCGTTTGTCACTGTTGAAAAAGGGGGCGATCGAAATATCCGAAGACAGTTGCCTTTCAAATGGATTGGGCATTGAGAGCCTATTCATTAATGGCGTACAATATCCACCTGGAAATTGTCGTTTGTTCAGGGTTTAAAAATTAAAATGAAATAAGCATGACGAACTACTGGAAAAGTGCAACCATTCAAGCTCTGTTAAATCGCATATTTTTAAAAAGCCAGTTAGAGTCTAGGAATTTGTCTGTGCCTTTCAGCATATAAAACCTTCCACTGTACCTACCAGGCGAATTCAGACTGCTTTTCTGCGGTTCGCTGGCATTGAATGGCTTAATTGGCAAACTGAGCGATTTTTTTCTCTCCGAAAACAGTCGTTGCACAGAGGTGCCGTTCGTTCGGAAAATGCCCAAATTCTTATCGAGAATATCTTCAATATAATACTGACTGGCGGCCAGCTGGTCCCGTTTGAACCAAGGAAACAATGGATCGTGTATGCTTTTGGACCTCTTAATACTTGTGTGTGAAATATACTGATCTGAGTAAATACTGTTTAGTTCCGGCAATCGGCTTAAACTGGCCGCATGGAACAAGGACGAGCCTTCCACAGCTCGTTGGATGCATTTTAAGAGCGCCTTTGCATTCTCGAATTGCTTGTCTTCGTAATACTTTTTTACTCGAGTGGAATTCACATTTTCATCAATGTAGGTGCTATGAAAGTCCATGCACATTTTCCACAGCTGCTGCCTGTTTTTGTTCAAATCTGAAACCACTTGTAGAAATTTGGGCATTTTTGCTTTTAATTGGCCGCTACCTGATGCGACGGCAAAAGTTTTACTTTCACTCATAGGCGTGCTGACGGCAGATGAATGACTCCAATATGGAGTGGTCGACGAACTTAATTGAGATTCGTTTGAAGCATCCAGACAGTAACTCTTCAGATTTAGCGAATTCGGCCTAGAGCGCTTCTTTTGGCTTCTAAGATGGACTTGCTTATTAGGGGAAAAAGGCGCATCTTCTGGAACTGATGTAAAAAGTAAAGACGTGTCTCGTTTCGGTGCAGAAGTTGCATCAAATTCTTTGATAGTCTTGTTTTCATTACAGTGACTTTCTTTCTGCAATATTAGTTTATCGTACGCATAACAGGCAAAACCAGTAGCAGCTTCACTTACACAAGCCTGTTCCGAAGCAGTTTGAGTCCCTGAAAGACCGTTAAAGTCCTCAGTTGATATGTAGACTTCAAGCAGCTTTACTCCTGGTGGAAGCTCATGGAATGCGTGTGAAATTTCCGCAGGATTCTTTATGTGAAAGGGATCGGAAAACGTTATTTGCTTAGTTACCTGATTAGAGAGCTGTGTAAGAACTATCCTAAAAAAGAACAAATCGATCAGATTCACGCTATTAAATTGTTAAAACTCCCTCACTTGTTATGATAAAGAAGCGTTCCTCCTAGGGTATGCTGGATTGTTCTTAGTTTGCTCAAAAACCTCCTTACATTTGCCAGTAAGTCAGCTTCAGTCTATAAGACATATCGATACTGATATTTCCAGTTTACTGAGCGGTAAGCGAGTTATAGACTAACCTGTGGCAAATCCAGCGAGGGGATATTGTGGAAAATATTGCCCCCTAAGTACAGGAGCTTCAGGTAAGTATCGAAAATATGATACAACTTTGCTTTGAGTTTTTCCGCCTCATAGCGCTGGGCCAATGCCATAAAGTCTTTGTGAAAGAAATTCACCATGGAGTAAACCACATTAGCTCTGCGCTGCAACACCCAGTCGGGAATGTTCTTGTCTGTGCCAACCACCTAGAAGTGATCAGTTCAGGGGTTACTTATAGCGTAACTAAACGTTTTAATGGTGTCATTAGCATTTTACTTAATATTTCAAACTTATTCCTCTAACTAATCTATTCCTCTAGTGAAAACTTACCAAAATAAACCGCCCATTCTCTATTAAGCAAAACTTTCCAGTCTGAAGAGCCAGTATTTTGGGCATAGCTAAGATACTTCTCAGACATAAGACCGTGCCCATTAGTTGGCCACAAAGGGCGGTTTTTTGGTGATCCGACACCCAGCCGGGGTGGAAATAGAGAATGGCCGAATTGGGGTCATCTTCCTCCCTTTTGAGCAGCTCTGTGTCATAGAGGAAAATTATAGTGGTTTCTCTATAAAATAAAATCCGTCTCAACAGCTAGTTCACGCTATTAAAGCGCCTCTTACTTGGCCATAGCGCTGCTGAACTTTAGGGAGTATCCACTGCCAATTTGAACCTTACATATTCAAAGTTGTGATTTTTATTTAAAAAAAATAAAATCCATAAAAAAGCATAACCTCATGTTTTGACAATTGTTTGACAACTTGAACACAGATCAGAGAGGTTATGCGACACAGACACTGGGATCTGTGCAACTTGGGGTTGATAGTGTTGGAAGGCCACTCTCTACTGAGTGCTTTCAAGGACTGAAATAGACGTGAACATTTCACCAATAGAAACTGCTAAAAGAGTTTGAAAATACTTTAGAATATATTTAATTAAATTAGTGAAATTGTCTGAATAGCAGTTGGCTATGCTCAACTGTCGTTGTCAATTGCCATCTCATGCACCTTTTCTCCACTGTCAATTTGTCAAATTATTTGCGGGCCTTACTAGAAGGCATTTTGCCGAAAATAATTCTCATCAACTTGCTGCCACTCAATACTGTTTACCGCTCTTATTTGTCAGTATGGAAATCCGCAAAGTGATAGACCTGCTCAGGGCAACCATTTGTCCCACTCAGAGGCAACAGGCCGAGGCTCAGCTCGATCAGGTAAGGAAAAAACATGTGCTCAGAACCCAGCATGTGCTGGACTTGCCGATGCCCAGCACTAACCATATCAATTATCCCATTTAGTGTAAATCATTGAGTCTCAGTTAGTTTCAGGGGCGCCCGAATTAAATCCGCTCAATCCCTTAATTGCAGAATGTTTCCATCGTTGGGGCCCGATTGTTGCATCTGAATGATTGAGCTTTACATTCGATTTCACTTTGTCTGGCTGGCTTATCTTGGGGGCTTTTCAGCTATTATTTTATTGTTCTAATAATAGCCTCAATGACTTTGAGTGAGCGTGTTTTTAGCAAAGCAGGCAAACTGTTCACTAATCTAGTGGACTGATTTACACATGTATGGCTCATTAACTTCCATATTGTGGTCAGCCCAATAATAATTAACTATTAACGAATCGCATAACTGATGTTTTTATGGATGCAACCGTATGATTTGTGTTCCACTCCTGAAGGTGTACTCCTAAACCCACTTTATACGATTTGATCGTTTCCAAACCGGTCCTGGGGGTGCCTGAGATTAGCACGCCTCTGGAATTGAATCTACTTACATCAGCAACATCGGATCTGAAAATGCTAACAGTTTGATTTTTCGTAAAACATTCATGCGACTTCTGACCTTCGTTCTACCCCGTGTTGCTGCTGATTAATCTTGAGGCGCACTATATTAATTTATGCGATACATGTTTAGAAAAATCCGAAATGAAGCATTTTTTAATATCCCTTGAACATCCTGAAGCGCTTTTTCCTATTTTTTACTTAACAGAGGGTAAGACTTTCATCATTTCATGTATCTGGGGTTGTTTTGTCGAAATAATATTAACGATTTTCAAGCGGCAAAAGCGCAAACTGAAAAAGCTGAAATCATTTTAACGCTATGCGAAAATTGCCTGGGCCACTGCCAGAACATTGCCACTGGCAGTTCCTTAAAACTTTTCTCGTTAAATCTTAATAAAAGCGATTTTGTATTATATTTTATTGATTCAGCACTTACGAGACGCGAATTATTTCGGAGGAAATGCGCCATACTAAACGCAACAGCCGACAAGCGGAGCATTTTCCCGAAAAAATGCCCATGAAAATCAGGCGAATTTATTTATTAGGTGCTAGATGCTCGCATTGTATGTAAAATTGTGTAAAATGTACTCTCAATGTCACTTTTATCTGCGAGCTGGTATAAAAGCAAACGTTGGATTTCTGCTTGTAAAATCTATTTTTCATGATCCATCTGATTAAATACAAGATTTTCAATTGGGCAATTTATAGCGTTATACAAGGTACAGAGATTTACACTTTTTAAACTGGCTGAGTTTTTTTTAATTCAAACTTTCTGCTTCAAAAAAATTGCTGTTACACTTTTCCACATGTATATCTTCACAATAAAACTTTAAATTGAAATCAATGAAAATAGGACTAAAGTATAATAAACTTGGAAACTATTGCACACATCATTCCAACTGTACGGCTTCCTCAGATACTCTTTTACCAGCTTTTTAATATTGTTGATCACATTGTTGGTTTTTTTATGAAAATCACCTTCAATTTAAATCTTAAAATGGTTTTAGCTGTATGTTTTTTGAATTTTTACAGAGTGTACAGCTTCTGCCACCACAGACATTTTTTGTTGACTGACTTGTTGAAAAGTTTAGCTTTACTGATCTATTTGATCCTTCCAGGCAAATTCAATTTTCAAAAGAAAACTTTTTCCCCTTGTTTCCCTAGCATGGAATTGCAATAATTTAAAATTTATTTAATTACAAATTATTTCATATCTGAAGCGTTTTAATGTTAACTAACGTACCATTTTTTCTCTCCCGTATTTGTGGTCAATGTTCCATTTGTGCTATTGGTTATGACCGGCGTATTTCTTTACAAAACAGCATCCTATTGGAATAAATCAACAATTCTATTCTATTTTATTCAGATCTACAAAATAATCGGTTTTGCCCCTGCTTTACTTCAAGCAATCATGATGGCAGACTGCGACATGCCAGTGAGACAAGCTGGCGCTATTTACTTGGTAAGTTTCACAGCCATAGTCTATAAAAACGCTCTAAGCCATTTTTTTGCAGAAAAATCTCATTTCAACTAGTTGGCAAGATCGGGAAGCTGAGGCGGGACAACCAGTGCCTTTTGCGCTTCACGAACAAGACCGGTAAGCTGTAAAGCTTTATATAGCAAAACGAAGGCTTGATTTAATCCAATCTTCACCCCCGTAGTGCCCTGATACGGGACAGTATAGTGGATGCTGTGGTTCATGCCCCAGATTTAATACGAACTCAACTATGTACTTGCGTCAATAACATGGTGAAGCATGATTTTCCAGGACGATGGACGCAAATTGTTGACAAAGTAAGTCCAAGTTGGTTTGTAAGTGGAAAATCTTCCGTGCTAAATATGCGTCTTTTTTATAGATTAGTGTATATCTTTCGAACCCAGATCCGACCTGTTGGCTTGGTACCTTACTGTGTCTTTATCAGCTTGTGAAAAATTTCGAGTACAAGAAAATCGAGGAACGAGCGCCGCTGCATGAAGCTATGAACTTGCTATTACCGCAGTTATATCAGCTAGAGGTACGATTTCGATTATAGCTATTAATAAACATTTTTTAAATATTTTGGTGATTACAGATTAGGATATTAGCCGATCCCTCTGAACAAGCTGTATTACTGCAAAAGGAAGGCCTAAAAATATACTTTGCCCTGACGCAGTACATTTTGCCGTTAGGGCTGATTAGCAAAGAATCTTTCGCTCAATGGATGGAGGTCTGCAGACAGGTAAGCATCCTCTTTGATTGGTTAAAGTTAATATTGAGCTTCCTTGTTGGTTTATCGCGTGTACTTTGACTGTATCTGAAATTAAAAGGTCGCCACATTTTTAGATCATTAATGGGGCTTCGGGTCATTGATCAAACCAGTGAAATAATCAAAAACAGTATTATATCGGCTACAAGTCGTAGAGGAATGCGGCATGTTATGGTTAAACTCTTCTATTTTCAGATCAGTTTATTTTATCTAAACAGTGAAATATTTCTTGATGCTTGATGCATATTTATTTTCTTATATTTTTATTGGAAATTACTCGCATTTTCGACACAATTAAAGTAGGAATCAAATGAAACATTTCGTGCAATTATTTGAATTTGCGTAAATAGTATTGTAATTTCCAGAAATTAATCTTTTATAGACGATTGATAAATGAGCGTTTTACATTAGTTTGAGGCGTTCACCGCCATTTTTTGTATTTGGGAGTTTTTCTTGGAAAATAATTTCTTCTTCGCAACCTTGCAAAAGACCAGGAAGAAATTCTTTCCCACCACGACCGAAAAGCCCGAAAAACTCACTAGTTTCTACAAAAATTTTCGATTTATTACAACTTGCTTTAAAAATTGTTTTTTTTTCGTAGGTCGTGGAGCGAGCGGTGCCTCCTGAAGCTCTTCAACCAGACGAAGACGAAAGGCCGGATTTACCTTGGTGGAAATGTAAAAAATGGGCTTTACACATCTTATGTCGGATGTTTGAAAGGTAAACCATGCGATTTGATAAGGAAATATTTGCCCAACAAAAACGTTTTTAGATACGGGTCTCCTGGACACGTCTCCAAAGAATACAACGAATTTTCTGAATGGTATCTTGAAACATTCAGTACTGGAATATTGGAAGTGCTCTTAAGGGTTTTAGATGGTTATCGAGGTGGGCACTGGGTGCCCCCAAGGGTGCTGCAGCAAACTCTAAATTATCTAAATCAGGTAATTGATTCTCTGTTCATAAATTATTTGCTGTTCTACAGCCTTGTTTGGTTACAGGCTGTGTTGCATGCTCATACATGGAGAATTTTAAAACCACATATGCCCGCTATCATACAAGATGTTTTGTTCCCCCTGATGAGCTATTCTGCAGAAGATCACGAATTGTGGACTGTAGATCCACATGAATATATTCGAGTCAAATTTGGTAATACGAGTTGAAAATACGAAGCACGAGCAAAACACTTAATTTAATTTTTTGCCATAGATGTTTTCGAGGACTTTGTCTCACCGGTGACTGCCGCACAAACGCTCTTACATTCTTCGTGCAAGAAGAGGAAAGAGATGTTGGGTAAAACGATGGGAATGCTGACTCAAATTTTGAATAACCCCGCAACTGATGCACCACAAAAAGACGGAGCCTTACACATGATCGGCTCTTTGGCAGATGTTCTACTCAAGAAGAAACCTTACAAGGATCAATTAGACCAGCTGTTCCTCAAGTACGTTTTCCCAGAGTTTAACAGCGAACGAGGTCATATGCGAGCACGTGCTTGTTGGGTGATGCATTATTTTGCCGAATTTAATTTCAAACAGGTGAGTGAAAAATACACATTTGTGTGCTTTGTGCCAATTAAAACTTGATCTATTTACAGGAAAACGTCCTTATGGAATCTGTCAACCTAACTGTACGAGTTTTGCTTTTTGATAAAGATTTGCCTGTTAAAGTGGAAGCCGCAATTGCCATACAATCGCTTCTAAACTATCAAGAGAAAAGCCATAAGTATATCGAAGCTCAGGTAAGAACGCGTTGCAAAATTGTGCTGTGCATTTGCTCATTGAGGGGCGTTTGTTCCAGGTCAAGCAAATAGCCTTAGAACTTTTAACGATAATCAGGGAAACGGAAAACGAAGACGTGACTGGTGTGATGCAGAAATTGGTCTGTGTGTTCACTCAGCAATTGACATCGATTGCTGTGGAAATCTGTCAGCATTTGGCCAGTACTTTCAACCAGGTGTTAGACACCGATGAAGGCTCAGACGAGAAAGCGATCATGGCAATGGGTCTACTCAACACAATTGAAACGATCTTAACTGTGATGGACGAACAACCCGAAGTGATGCGTTTGCTCGAACCAACTGTGTTGCAGGTTATAGCCCAGGTAAAGACAACCACTTTTTCTATTTCGAAGTTTACTTTAAACGCAATTTCCTCCTTCAATAGGTTTTGCAAAATGAGGTTCAGGAGTATTATGAGGAAATCCTGGCCCTAATCTATGATCTAACCAGCAAGCAAATATCAGCGGACATGTGGAAGGTATTCGAATTGGTTTATCAGGTAAGAGAGGTGTTTGCACCGGTGCTAGTTTTTCTAAAATTAAAGCAAACGAATCTATTGCAGGTCTTCATGAAAAATGGCATCGACCACTTCACAGACATGATGCCGGCATTGCACAATTACATAACAATCGACACCGACGCCTTTCTCTCGGACGAGAAACGTTTATTGGCCATTTACAACATGTGCAAAGAGATTTTCGATAAAGGTAAGCGATAGACAACTAAGAGCGGCTCTGAAGGCCCGCATTATTTTCGAATTTTGACATTCAGCGTGAAAACTAGAACCAACAATGTTTGGCACAATTTAACGCTCTACCAAGCAATGAAAACTTGAGCTTTGTAGCTCAACCGGGTCTCTAAATATGAGCCTACAAATAAGAGCGGTTGCGAAGAGGAAGTATTTTTGAATTTTTGCATTTAGCGTGAAAACGCAAGTGCAGACTGGACTAATATGGGGAGAGTTTTAATCATTCTTCGTTGTTGTTAAACAGAGTGTGGAGAAGATCCCGAATCTCATGCAGCCAAGCTGTTGGAAGTTGTGATTTTGCAATGTCGGGGAAAGATTGATAGTGCAGCACCTATGTTGGTTGAGTTAGCTGCTACGCGATTATTGGGAGAGGTGAAAACCAGCGAGTTACGTACAATGTGCTTACAGGTAGGTTTTTACATTGAAATTAATCTCGCACGTAAAATATTGTCCAACAATGTTTTCAGGTTTTGATTGCCGCTTTATATTACGACCCACACCTTCTTTTCGGTGTGCTGCAAAAAATTCCTGATTTTACCAATCATTTCATCAAACAGTGGCTTCATGATGCCGACTGCTTTTTAGGAATCCACGATAGAAAGCTATGCATTCTCGGACTCTGTACTATAATATGTAAGTCTTGACTGTTTGGCCATTTATAAACCCGATTCAATTTTCGTTGGTATGTTAGCGATGAACCAGAAACCGGCTGTGCTGTTAGAAATGGCGCCCAAAGTCGTACCTGCACTTATTCTGTTGTTCGACGGCTTGAAGCGAGCGTATGCTGCTAAAGCGCAATCAGAAGCCGAGGAAGAGGAAAGTGAGAGTGACGACGCCGACTTGGGAGAAGGTAAGTGTCCGAAATATGCACAGAACAATCAATTTTTTCAAGGCTAAAAGTTTAAATTGTTACAGTAACAGCACAATGTCCACTCGAAATTATAACGATGTTAATACGATCTTTTCTTTCAGATGTTCTTAGTTCTGATGAAGATGAAATCGATGATCAGGGCCAAGACTATTTAGCAAGCCTAGCTAAAAAGGCGTTAGCTTCAGACAAAGGTAAAACGATTAATAATCTTTGAATTAACCTCATTATTATGGGTTGAAACTTATTCAGGAATGAATATCAGTGCAACTATAAACGATATCGACGACACATCAGACGATGATGACTCTGATTTCGAGCCGAATGAAGAAACCGTTTTAGAATCATACACAACACCATTAGACGAGGAAAGTTGTGAAGTGGACGAATATTTAGCCTTCAAACAAGTTTTTACGAGTAAGTTTCTTTTTGTTGCCTCGGGCACTGGAGACTTATTAAAACGGTTGTTGCAGATATTCAATTCCAAGAGCCTGAGTGGTACGCAGCGCTAACAGCGAACCTCGACGAGCAACATCTCAAAACTCTTAACGAAATCGCTGTTTTGGCTGAACAGAGAGCAGCAGCTAGGGAAAGTAAAAAAATTGAACAACAAGGCGGTAAGTGGTTTTAACTGAATAATAAAGAATATATTTAATGTACAAATGCACCCACTGTAGTCAAAATTAACTCTGTCTGAATGAATTTATCGGAAGCAATGAATACTGTTGAACTTTATGAGTTTGGGTCAAATCCTTGGTTTTTTATTTGGAGAAAAAATGACTAGTTCTGTTGCATTTCAGGTTACATGTTTACACAGCAAATAATACCTACAAGCTTTAAATTTGGAGACAGTAATTCGTGAAGAACTTTTTGATTATTTAGTAAATAAATAAGAAGTGTAATTTATTGTGACTGAATGTTATAAATTGACTCAGAGGGAAAAGTGATGTACAATTATTAATTATATACCATTATCAAATACATTAAAGTCCTTGGAGTTTTTTCCTGAGATATTACGCAGGCTTATATTTTTTTAATCATTTTATTTTAAATTGTAACATGCATCAGACTAAGTTATCTGTGCAATTATTAAAAAGTTGTTCAGATTGCCTTATTTCTCAATAGTACATTTAAATTGTTTGTGTAATTTTGTCAGTTTTATATCATCAACGTTTAGGGTAATCAATTGAACATTATTTGTTATTTTTATAATATAACATGTTATGTCAACAAAGTTATCTGAATATAATTTGCTTCATATATTGCGTTTTTTGTTTGGTCATTCAGAGGTCATTGGTTTAGAGCTGTTATTTCAGATAAAACGGCTATTAAAATTCAACATTTATTGTTCTACCTCAACGTTTCAAGTTTGGATCACATTTTTTTCAAAGGTGTCAGCCCCAGAATGGTCATGCCATTTTTCAAAACCTCTCTGGCTGTATTAAATAGCAACAACCTTTGAGACGCCACTTCAGGATCCATTCCTTTCACTTGTAACCGTTTTAAGGCTTTGCTTATATGGTTGCTGCAACGGTTGCTGATGTAACACTTAAATGAATTGGAGAGGACTCGATTCAACTCACCAGAGATGGAACAAATATGTGACCAGCACGCTGGCCTCCAGCTGCTCATTGGCAATATGCAAAACGTCTTGAAATTTCGCCATTTGTTTCAGTAAAATGGTCACTTCTTCCTCCTTCAATATCTCGGAATTGCAAACCGTCGCTGGAATAGCGCCTGCATTTTCTTCTAAACTCGTCAGCCGACAGTGGGTGTATTGAAGTTTTATCCCAGTGTCTCCTTTTACCTACGAAATGCGAAGGTTAAAGAAAACAGATTGACGCCCCGTAGGACTTGCCTGCAAAATCGTGTCCCAATCAAAATCATAGTCTTTTTGTCTGCGCTGTTTCAAGTCATTGATGATTACACAGCTAATTCCCAAAATGTCTGAGGTTTTCTCATCGGTAATTGGGACTTTAGTAGCTTAAAATCGTCAAAGTGTTTTTGTAAGTTTGTTTGTTGCAGTATGGATTTGGAGCACTTTTTAAGGCGACAACTTACTTGGAGATTCAATTTGCTTTTTAACAACTAGTTCCTTGCACTCGTCCAGAATGTCATTCAAAAATACCGCAGTTCCTTTCCTGGTACTCATTCCTCTAATTCTGCCAAACTTTACATGAAAAATCCTATCCGCCCATGGCTTGTCCATTTTGCTGACGATGCTCTTCAGGGCGTTGAAGTGATCACTTTGCCCGTTTTCCACTACATAATACATTTTGTCGAATTTAAACTTTTCAAATCTATCTATCGCTGCCGCAATATCTCTAGTCAGGTACAGGGTGGTGCCATCGCTTTTCATCACTGATACTGTGCGGTCATTGCCTATTTCTGCTACCTAAAAAAGTGCTTAGTTCGAGACCTTTCCTTAATGGTGGGCGAGTTTTCATCACCTCTTTGCCATCTTTCTGCTTCTTCAATATGTTTTTTGTTCTTAAAGCTTCAATAACGCTGCTAATTTCTTTGGCACTGTACATCGATTCATAGTTATACTCATCAAATGTTATTCCCAATCGACTGTAGGTTTTCGCCAATTCGTCTTTGGTGAAGTCTAGAATCTGCCTCCAGGCCTCCAAGTCTTCCGGAGATCCTTGCTCGAGCCGGGCAAATAGAGCTTTGGCCTGCTCGGCAATATTCGGATCGCTTTCTGCTAGTTTATTGGCATGAACATACGACTGGTACAGTAGTTTTATCGGGTCGTTTTTCAGCGTTTCTGTGTCGTAATTCAGATGATCCACTCCGATTTTAATCAGCCCAAATTGCGTGCCCCAATCGCCCAAGTAATTCAGCCGTGTGACTTTGTTTTTGATGAATGTGTTCAAATTACTCAGAAAGTTGCCGATTATTGTAGACCGAAGGTGTCCATAGTGGAAAGGTTTTGCCACATTCGGCGAACTGAACTCAATCACCATGTTTCGGGGCTTGAAATTCAAATCCGGCAAAAACGAGTTTTCCATCACATCTTTCATGAAGATGGTGCGGTCTATTTCAAATGAAATTTTCCTGTTAGCTCGGTCTCTGACCAAGTTCACGCTTCGAATTATATCATCGGGTTGGATTTTTAGGATGTGGTTTACGTTGGTTATTCCTAGATGGGTTTCCAGAATATTCATAGGCAGATTGAGCTCAACTTTGCTTTTTTCTACGGGATTTCCCACGTGAATTAGATTCTGCAGCTGTGTGGGGGAGAACTTAGTGGCCTTGTCTAGAGCATCAATTATCTGCCCAATGAAAGTCGCTTGAATAAAATTGCGATTTTATATGCCTACCTTACCTTGCGGCCTACATACAGCTTCAATTTGGTGGACATTTTCTTTCAGGGGGGCTTTTAATTAACTCACGGGAATTTGGCTCAGGAAAACATTGTCAGTTTGAAGTTTTCGGGTTAGGTTTCATTGATACTTTTGGATAGAGGTTATGGATGGATTCATGGGTCGCGTGGCATCGCGGTTAGAGGCTGCATTGTTTGTTTAATATATGTTATTAAATTAAAACTTACATAAGTTACAATATAAAAAGGCTGAAGTTCGTTCAATTCAGATATAAATCAACACTCATCCTCCATGCAGCGTGGAAATGAACAGTATTGAGTCGTTGGGCTTGATTTCATAGCGAACGGTGTCCTAGAAAGAGTTTTTGTCGATTTATCCGTTTAAGCGAATGTTTATTCCTTACCATTAGCTCCCAATCTGTATCGTTTACTAGCACTAAAATTCCAGGCCTCCTAAAATGAGTGGCATGTTCATCAAATTTCAATGAAGTTAAACTATTTAATTACATTCTGAGTTTACTATTAATGTCCTTAACTGGTACAAACTTACACAGAGTCGTTTTGCAGGAAGAGTTCAGGTCTGTCCTTGAGCAGATTGTCTTTTATCCAAAATAGTAAATCGCCTATCAGCCCTGCAACAACAACGAATTAATTGCAGCAGAACTAATTGGTTTTTGGCGAAAAACACCACATATATGGAGTCTTACATGGTGTTTTCTTATTTTCCAACGTGATTTTATACTGCTTCTGGTTATCGAAGAGCAATTCGGCTCCACCTCTGAAACAACAGAATAATAGGCTCGAAACTTACGCTAAAATTAACTGTGCTGTACCCGAACTCTAATTTAATATCCATTATCAAAAGCACTAAAAAGCATAAATGTTTATACCAATATTATAGGTTACAAAAGTCATAGATGAAGACACAAAAGTTGACACAAAGTGTTGCCAACAAATCTCTCGATCAATCAAAAAGTCACTCTTCTCTGGGAAATACTGTCCATAACCTCTATTAATTAACCGAATCTATTTTTGCTATATGGTTGTAAAAGCCTCAATATGATGCGAAAAATCGGCATTGCTTTTCGACCTCACAATCTGCTCAATATTCAAAACTGGCTGCTTTCTAGCCGGAAGATTTTGGAAGTAAGGCAGACACTGATTAATAAAATAGTCCTAATTTAAGTTGTCGTAGATCCGTACGCTATCTGCACAAGCAAGTTCTACTACTGAAATTGGGAGCATCGACACTGGGGCTCCTGTAGAAAATGGTGATTCCAAAAAGAACCTAAGTAAAGCCATGAAAGCTTATTTGGATCGCGCTAGGGAACATGATGAGTTCATGAATGCTCAAAGGGTTGAGTTTGAAATAGGAAAAAGGCATCTAGCAAATATGATGGGAGAAAATCCTGAAACCTTCACCCAGGCGGATATTGATGTAGGATTTTTCAATGTTTCTATAGGGTCTATAAGCTGTTGCAATCGGGTTTTCTTGTTTAGAATGCCATAGAGTACCTGTTTCCCAGTGGGCTCTATCAGAAACATGCTAGACCTATAATGAAACCTCCAGAAGAAGTGTTTCCGCAAAGGAAGGCTGCAGAATTTGACGAGACTGGACGTCCGTATCACTTCCTGTTTTACACAGGAAGGTCCAATTTTTATCAGGTTTTGTATGTAGGTGATATTTCTCTTTCTGCTAATTTCACTGCAATCACACCAGCATTTTCTACATAGGATGTTGTTGAGCACATCAATGAGATGTATAAGTTTGAGGACAGCATGACTAGAAAAAACCTTCAGCCAGATCCGATGTTGAAATTGTAAGTGTTCTTTTTTTACTTAGCCCCATTTAATTATGTTTTTGAAGGAATTTGTCTGGGACTGAGTGGATCGCAAAATCCGCCCTAGAGTTTAGAGTAGTGGAAACAGTGTCTGATAGAGAATACAACACCTTCGTTACTGCCATGGACAGATTATCCAATATGCCTTTTGCTTATAAAGTAAAAGACTTCATAATGGAATACCGGGTTTCCTTAATGAATCAGAGTGAAACGTATGATGCCATCAAGCCCCAAATACGGGAAGACGGCAGAGAATCGGTTACCGTCTATGGTATGTTCTGCTTCGTCTAAACTTTGCTCGATACTTTTCACCAGCCGCTTATTCTCCAGAATGTCGCCGAAAAAGGGCTATCGGAAATGTCACAGTTATATCCCCTGGAACCGGAAAAATTACAATTAATGGTCAAGGTATCAGCTATTTCGAAGGTATACAAGAAAGAGAGCAGGTAAGTCTAGCTAGGTTTTTCTTGCGGAGTTTGTGGTTTACACAGTGGCATTTGCAATTCGATAAAAGGCTGAAAATGTATTTTGAAATTCAATGAAGTAAACATCTTTTCGAGCGATTATTTAGGGTTTTAGGCCGATTTTTTGGGTGGGATCGCTTTTACTGATTTGGCTGCTTCATCCTGCCGTACAAGAGGTAAGTTCGCATTTATTCACTATTTGTCTAAAATGGGATACCTGCCGGGGCATCTGATATACTTTGTATAAGATACATTTTAAGCAAACTACTTTCTTCTTTTCTCTTTTCTTGAATCCTCCACAGTTTATGAAATATCGGCGATTCAACATCACCCTGTATAAAGGTTCAAATAGATAATACAAAAGTCTTTCTCAGAAAGCAAGAGTTTAAGGAATAATTGTTTTGTACCATATTTTTCCGATCAATTCAATTCTGCCCTATTTATTAATATTGGTTTTGCATCGGGATGATATTTCGATGTTGCCTCGGGATAAATTACATACTTAGCAAATGCAACAATTGATTTATTAATACTTTTGGGTGTTTTAGGATAAGATGTACGGATGTATGATCCTGTACTGCACTAAATGTTAAGCCTAAAAGTTCCTATAACTATACAGATGAAGATTTGTTTAGGAGGCAGACGGTGCTACAAGTTAATTTAGAAATTTCATTTTGTCATCAGTAGCCAATTGCTACCTAATTAATTATTAGGCAGAAAGGGAAGAGAAAAGAAGATATATACAATTGGAACATATTTAGTTATTAGGAAGAAAACCTAAAAATTAAAGGTTTTTGTAACCAGAACGACGCATTTTTCGATAAGCACTTAGGAGACTGTTTAACTAAAATACAGTGACGTCCATTTATGTTGATTATGAATCACAGTATGTTTCTTCTTTAGCTTTTCGTTATAAAAAATGCCTTTCGTTAAAAAAAAAACTAGATTTTATCGAAATATTATGAGTGTATAAATTTTCCATGTAAAACTCAGGGCAGAAAGATCGATAGATAGCCACCCTTTTGCATATACATATAAGCAATCTTTATTTCTACAAATAAGGCTATCGACCACCTTGGCTCTTCTGCCCTTGCAGTTGTAGATATTCATCAGGCGGATGAACCTGGTGATAATGTGATAGACACTTGCGTCTTGGCGAATCGACTAATATCGCCTTTTATTTATTTACTAAATGCCCCTCTACAAAAGCGATTTGAAACGTCTTTAAAGGAGTAATTTTTCAATTTATTTTTGCGGTTATTTGCAGTCCGGTAGTTTAGCCTTGTTCCGAAGTATGTTTGTGTCCAATTAAGAGTGTTTGAATGTGCTTTTGGCGTTCACTTTCATGATTCGGATTAACTGAGCTTTTAAAATCAGGTAATTTTGTATGTTTCGTATGTTTATTTGTGTGGAGGGTTTGATTATAATGTTTTTTTTGGGTTGTGTAGATCATTCAGTCTTAATTGAGGGGAAATTAACTTAATTTAATGTCTTTTGGACACGGATGGAACTTGGTTTAAGTATCAGTGTTATTGGTAGTTATTAGTTAAACTTGGTAGTTATTAAAATCGCAAATCGCCGGATGCAATCCTTCTAATCAAGTAGAAGTTTAATAAAAATGCATCCGAACGCAGACAGGTTTTAATTATTCAATTGCCATATTGTATAAAAATGCAAGATTCACCTTATTACAGAGAATCAGATAAGCCCAAGCGCATTATAAATCTGCTACAAACTACTTTTAATCTAGAAATTATTCAAGCTTTTAAGGTACTTACGTATTCTTTTTTGAAGCATTTCAGTTCGCACAATTAGAGCGACCAGCAAACCGTTTAAATTCCATTGAGGAAATTCCAATTGGCCATTTATTGTTGGATTTCTAGCAAATTCTGTGAAAACAAGCTTTGATGACTTGATTGGCCATTGTGTATAGGAGGCATACGATGTATTTCAGTTTAATCAGCGTTTAAAGAGCCAGCATAATGTGCAATTATTAGTGGGGATCGGCCTGTGGATATTATCGAATACCCATAGCAAATGATGGTTGCTGTGTAGGTGCCTCTGTACAGGCGCATAAACCTTGTGGTAAGTGTTTAATTTTTTGTCTCTATGCTTATATTGACTGTCGCGTTTGTTCGTATTTTCAGTATTGTTCATTTCAACGTTTTCTTTTAAAAATTCTATCAACATTTTCAGGCTAAAGAAGCCAGCACTAAATGCTAGTTTCATAACAATACACGTTTCCATTGAAGAAAGTGGAAATAAATAGTACCAATTCAGTCAATAAATTCATAGATTTAGATGTAGATATACATGGTGAAAATTTGTCTCTCGGATATAAAAAAACATATGAAAATAATACGTTTATGGAAGACTAGATGGTAAAAATTAAACTGCTTCAAGGTTCGATCTTCAAGGCGCTGAAAAACCTTGTTTTTTCTGGTTTTTTGCTGCTGAAAATGTATAAATATAAAGATCCCAACGTTCCCTATGCAAGGCAATTTATCAAATTACACGTACCATACAGGATGTTTCAGATTTACGGCTCTGTCTCATAACGTTTCTTCTGTTCACAGTTTGCTCTTTTCCTGCAAATTCTTAAAATTCCCATTCAGTTTTCGCACTTTTCAGTCTCATCTAAAAAATTCACTTTGCACTCGACAGCAAAGGTCTTTCTAGAAAAAAATATAAAATGCTGCACTTTTCTTAAAGTCCCATTGCTCCTAAATAAGCCCATAGATGCTCGTTTCTTATGATCTTAACGTTCGAACTTTCATAGTTTCATAGTTTTCACAGTTCAGCACCCATTCAAGTAGACCAAAAATTCGTACGATTAACGAGGATTCCTCGAACAGTTTATGCCCTAATCATCTTCGGCACGTCTTGAGGAAAATTGCAGAAATAGACCAAAACATTTATCGGGTTGTCTTCAGCCAAAAGTTCGACTAAATAGATTCCAGTTTTGATTCATAAGTATTAAAAATGTTTCTGATTGATTGATTGTTGATCAGGAAACATTTGATTAAACGTTCCGAAAGTGTTTCAAGTCAAATAGTGAAAGATCAAACTTAAAATTGCAAAGTTTAGTTTTATCAATTCAAATTAATAAATTTAAGAATAAACAAGCAAAACGTATTTAAAAGGAAAAAGTGCAGGGCAGTAAAGACGGTCAATAAACTCCCGTAAGAAGAGCCAGAAAGTATAAAAGATGATCTTATTAAAAATGTTTAATTAAAGTTGTAGGCGAAAAGCTAAAAGTCCACGTTAACTATTTTGATACAGAGTATAACAAGACTTGGGTATTCAAATACAGTTACTGCATGCTTATAGGCAAAAGCTGTGTTATAATGATCAATACAAGACTATTCCAAGCTTAAATGACCGTCTTATTGAGATCATTAGAGCATCTAAATTGGTTGCATTTTCATGTCACTGTGGTTAACTTACTGACCGCCTGACCTAATGCAGTCTAGAAGAAATAAGAATGTTTTAATAGCGAATTATGAGTTTATTCTTTTATTGTTTAATGCACTCTATACACGTCACTTTTTACAAAAGTTTACGCTTTAACCCAATACAACAGCAGTCGTTTGTTTTCTATACATTTTACTTTACAGTTTGTAGTAGAACCGATAGTAAATTTTTCGATGAAGTCGTTAAAAATTAATTTTAGTATGACAAAGAATATCCTCATTATATCACCTGGGACTATCAGGGTTATTCAAGATAAAAGTTTCACTATTAAAGTAAACAATAATTTAGTAACGATTAAACGATTAGTCAATTAAACGATTCTTAGTAGGTACATGAAATGGCACTTGTTTATTTTCGCTGACAAAAACTTCCTTACATATAAACGAATCCAATCGTTCAAAAAAGAGTTTCAAGTAATGATTGTCTCGATACAGGGTGGTCCATAATGAATATGTAGGGTGGAATCATAGGATTTAGCCAAGCATGCCTTAGTCAAATGTACTACTTACACAAAGCATTCCCGTCATTTTTCATTTGTACAAGTTGATTTCGACTTGAGCCTGCTGGAGCAAGAGTTTGTAAAGTCGCTGTTTGGATATTAAAAATTGATCGTTAGTTTTGAAGAATAATTAAACAGCAATGCGAGCCTGGCGCCGTTTAAACGATTTTCCTCACCAAAATTTGGCTACATCCGCAATATTTGATGAGCAAATTATAGAAATAATGTACATTTGAAATTAAAACATGCCCTTAAAGGGTCTGCATTTGGGAAATAAGCAACGTTTGGCTAAATCGTGTTCTTATGGTGTTTTTTTCAGTATGCAACACCCTGTAAATGTACAGGGCTCCTGTTCCATTCATGAAGAACCGATTTATTATTGGCGTAGTTCTTTAACTTTAGTAGGATTACGACCATAAAACCTGGTAACTATTTTGTTAAATAGATTAGCCGGCATTTTACGCAGAGATTACGGTAATCTCAATAAAGCATAAAATTTAACAGTTTGACGTTGGACTTCGAGTAAATTTGCCATTGTTACAACTGCAATGCTGATCATTCTAAGAAGTGTTAGTGATTTTTTAGTGGTGAGCAGAGCATTATTTAAGTAAGTCGCTTTAATCTACAAGTGTAGCTGAAGGTGTCCTCAGGGATCTCTATCGAAAGATTCTCTAAAAATCGAATCGAATCTCTAAAAAAGGTTTGATCTCTATCGAAGAAATTATTCTGAGGAAAATAATGATCAAACTAGGAAACAAGGCAACATTTTTGCAACAGGAGTGAGGAAATTGGAGTAGTTTTGACCCAGAAAGCGAAATTTGAATATCAGACACTTAGGTGCAAGATTATGCCAAAATTGCATGTTTTCCGTCCCGTTTTTGCTCATTTCTCGGAAGCAGAATGAGCAARAAATGTACTTTTGCGAAAGTGAACCATCGATAAAGAAATGTGGRCAGTTTTCTCCAAAAAGTTTTCATTTCAAGGAGTTTTAGACTTGCGTGCTTTTTCTCTGACTCGCAAAATCGACTCAAACATGACACTGYTTTTTTCTAAGTTTCTCAAGAACTATTTGAGCCACAGAATTCGTTTTGGCATCGTTGGATAGAAAATTGAAAAGTCGATTCACTCGTAACAACGTGAGTGAGGAAATTCGAGTACTTTTGACCCAGAAAGCGAAATTTGAATATCATACACTTAGGTGCAAGATTATGCCAAAATTGCATGTTTTCCGTCCCGTTTTTGCTCATTTCTCGGAAGCAAACTGAGCAAGAACGCTCATTCTTACAGAATTCCAGAGACAACTAAATGACCTTTTCAAAAAGTGAACCATCGGTAAGGAAGTGTTGGCAGTTTTCTCAAAAAAGTCACGATTTCAAGAAGTTTTAGATTTGCGTGTTTTTCTTTTGAGTTGCAAAATCGACTCAAACATGATGCTGCTTTTTTTGAAGTTTCTCAAGCTCCATTTGAGCCACAGAATTCCTTTTGGCATCGTTGGTTAGAGAATTGAAAACTCGATTCAGTTATAACAACACGAGTGACGAAATTCGAGTAGTTTTCACCCATAAAGCGAAATTTGAATATCAGACACTTAGGTGCAAGATTATGCCAAAATTTCATGTTTTTCCTTCTGTTTTTGCTCATTTCTCAGCAGCGTAATGAGCAAGAAGGCTCATTTTTACATAATTCCCGAGAGAATTAAATGGCCTTTTTAGAAAGTGAACCATCGATATGGAAATGTTGGCAGTTTTCTCGAAAAAGTCTTGATTTCTAGAAGTTTTAGATTTGCGTGTTTCTTTTGAGTTGGCAAATCGACTCAAACTTAAATGACAAAGTGGGCTAAAAATTGAAGATAAGATCATTTAATTATGTATTTAATATACCGGAAATAGAGGCGGCTGCATCACAGCTTGTGTTGTTATTAAAATATAAAATAAATTAAATGAAATATTGATTGAATTGTTAGTCATTTAATTTAATTAAAATTTGCTCAGAATTTGAATGGCGCTAAGTTGAAGCAATTAGCTACGGTATTATTGATACACCCAATCTAAATCATAAAGGCGAGTTTAAGTGTGAATATGTCTCCCTGATTGTGTCATGATAATTATGTTTTGCTTTATATGTTAATCGAGCAATATAATTTAATCGTTCAAGTTTGTGCGTTTTAATCCAGTCCAATAAAAGAATTAACGAAGTTTATTGTTGGAATGTCGGAAATACTTAACTGAAGCAGATGGAATTTTTAAACGAAATCAAAGCGTCACACTTGGAACCATGAAGGGTTTGCTGAATGTTGAACCGAAGAATATTGTATATCATTTCTTGGATTCCTTGGTACTCCTAATTCTACTATATTCCTATTCTACTATATACTATACTAATTCTACTATACTCTTTAGATAAATGGTGTCATCTACAGATGAACGAGTTCAAACCATTAGGATGGACAACCTGGGCTTTCAGGATCCCCATCGAAATTCCAAAAAATTGGACCAATCGATCATCGTGAATACTGAAAGCCATCCATTATACATCAATCAGACGCACGTTGTCGTTCCACGATGGCGAAGGTGCGAGCTTCTTTTCCGCGAAATGTGATTTGCTATTTAAAGACGGGTTATTTGAAAATTCCAGATCGCACCATACGGATCCAATGGCAATGCTCGAAGAGCAATATCCATCAGAAGACTACGATTACGAGTATATGGAGTGTGGACCGAGTCCTCCAGCAGACCACATCCATAACCCGTACTATGAGAGCTATGAGGAGGTTCCTACTCATGAACTGTCGGTGCAGATATGCCATGATACGATCAGAAATAATCTTGTTGAACATATGAAAGCATCATCAGGTAGATATAGATTGGAATCCCAGTGCTCACTTTTGGAAATTTTTACCTTGGTTTGCAGGCAAACATCATTATTTCGATGATATTGAAAGCAAAAGAATTGTGCTGGAAAACCTGGAAGAGTCGTTCAAAGGAGCGAATAAGTTTGAAATCAGTATCTGCTTTCTATGGGCTGCGTTCTTGAAGCGTTGGGACCTACTTGATGGAATATTGAAGCTGGGAGCCCAATTAAAGTAAGCTGTTTCTTCAAACCATATCTGAACTCTTATAGTTATTTACATTTTGTTGAAAAATGGTTTAGTTCTTTTATCAGTTGCAGATGTAAATGCAAAGTTCAGGTGAAATCAACACAACGCAAAATTGCATGTTAATGTTTTCCAGTCATATTAATTCCAAATTAAAATCAAATCCTGGGTTCTTCAGTCATTTATTGTCTATCCATCAATCAAAAAAACGTTTCGGTGTTTTCCACCATCATCAGTTTCAATGTGTAGCGTTGCTGCTACTTTACGCCTTGGCATGTACAAATACATGCACACCGAAACGTTTTTTTGATTGATGGATAGACAGTAAATGACTGAAGAACCCAGGATTTGATTTTAATTTGGAATTGAAACACAGTCAGAAAAGTACGTACAAAGTCATATTAATATTAGCGAAACCATGAGTCACATATTTAAAAATCTGCCTTAAATAAGTTTTTTTAAATGTCTTTTGATAGCGGTAAAGATTCCTGGACTAATCATTGAAAAAACTCCCTGTGTACAGAGCACGAGAAGTTATCTTACTAATAAGAGTTTGTTGCGCTTTGATCTTGCGCGGAGAATTTTTCAGTAGACTTATTTTCACTTTCAGCTATTATGAACCCAATCAAGGTCTCAGTGCCGTACACCTCACAGCGTTTAGCAGTTGCATTCCAGGAACGCAGTTTCTGATCGCCCAAGGAAGTGATGTAAATGCTATTTACAAATGGTACAGTCCCTTGCATTGTGCGGCCTTTGGGGACAGTCCTGAAACCGCAATGATCTTGCTGAATAATGGGGCTAGAGTTCAAGCCAGAACCAATAGTCCCACTTATAGTAACGAAAGTGCCTTGCACTGTGCAGTTCGGGCCAATGCTGTAGCGTGCGTTAGATTGTTTACAGTCGAAGGTAGAGCTGGGTCTGGTCGAGTCTTTCTTTTTTGAGAGTTTGGTTGCTTATTCTGTAGGTGCTGATGTTGGCGAGGTCGAATTTTCTGGCATTTCTCCGATTCATTTAGCAGCCGAACTGGGACACCCTCAATGCCTTAAAATCATGTTGGAAACGAAGGGAGTGAACGTGAATGCTAGGACTAAAGAAAAAGAGCAAACTCCCTTACATCTGGCCGCTGAAGGGGGAAACGCAGAATGTATTGATATTTTATTGGACAGGGAAGCTGATGCCAATGTGAAGAACTACAGGTAAATAATCACGTTCTCTGGTTATGCTCAATCCGAACCAATTGACTCTAAAAAATACAGTTTCTTTTGAACACAACTGATTTATTTGCAGACTACAAACGCCATTGCACCTGGCGGCACGTGCACAATCCTATGACAGTGTGGAGTTGCTTTTGGTAAAGGGTAAAGCCAACCCAAATGTACCAGATTGCGACAAGAGAATTTCGCTACATGCAGCAGTTGGGAAAACCGCGAGATCCTACGACATAATAGAAGTCTTGGTTCGGTACGTATCCAGCAGTCTTTCGTGTAGATATTCAAGTAGTTTTACCACAAGCCCTTTCTTTGATTTGATGATACATGGAGGGAGTAGATGGCATTTTTATTCACGGAGATGTTCAAAGAAATCAACATTCAATTATACGCATTGTACATACTTTCCTGACTGGTTCAATTCCAAATCAAAATCAATTCCTGGGCTTCAGTGATTTATTGTCTATTTATCAATTAAAATACGTTTCGGTGTTTTCCACCATCATCAGTTTCTATGTGTAGCGTTGTTGCTACTTTAATTATACAACTTTACTTATTCTCCATGCAATCGAATTCTAGAACTTCAGAATTCATCACTTGCCGAAAGCGATGAAAAAACATGAGTCTTGCTTAGGAATAAATTCACCGCAAGTTCGATTAACACCCAACACTCCACCGATATTACAAGAAACACATTTCTTCCAAAACTGTGTCCCTCAAAAGCTGGACATTTTTTCTTCATTAAAGGTATTTCAGTTCGTATTCTTGTGAGCCAATGAATGTGAACGGCTCCGGAGCTTACGGGACATTCCATATACAAACCCATAGAGATTAATGGAAATAAACAGGAAAAAGGCATCAGTCATCTCATTTCATATATTTACATCTAACAATTAACGTTTCTTCCATGTAAACTTCCTTCTTGCACCTGCCTGGCCTGGCTTCTTCCGTTCCCTCACTCGGATGTCGTATGTTAGTAATCCAGCTAAAATAACAAGAGTAAACATGCTTGTTTAGTGCGAACGAATAACACAAAATATATATGAGACACTTAAGTAGTACTTTAAAATGCCTATTTTATATATGGCACTTTTGTGTTGATGCCGGCCTGTGTGTCAATGAGTTATAACACCTCGCCTCTTACGCTGTGACACCTTGAACCTTGAATAACACTACATTTAATTTTGATTTATTTTCCTGACTGCGTGTAATTGTTATTATACAGGGTGTCCCGTAAGCTCATGATCAAAAGAGTACTGCGATATTCTTTGGATCAAAAGAAGACGATCTGACCTAACTTTTATTAGCAAAAAATTTCTGGCTCCTTTGCTATTGATGGTCAGTTCTTCAAAAAATGTATCTTTTGTGAAATATCCGGAGAATGGTACGACGTATTTTGGTGAATTCGCTGTGAATTTGCTTTTATGTAAGACTCAGATTTTGATGAAACAATCTAGTTCAGCCGTTTTGGACAAGTGGAGAATTCTTGAGGGTCGTGGTACAAAAACTACCAGAACTTTTTATTTGGTGGACGAAATCGACTCATTTTTTTTTTGGTTGATGCACTAATAATTTGTTCACA
>NW_026019116.1:7515936-7518558 GCF_020466585.1 Dendroctonus ponderosae
AAACTCATTTTTTACAAATTAAATATTTCGACTATTGAACGTATGAAGCTCATACAAATAAAACTTGATTGAAAACGAAATCACAGATTTGTCCATTAACTAGCAGAGCGTAACTAACTGGTGTTAGCCGTCTTAACGGAATTTTTCCTGTGAACCACCGTGTATTGTTCCAAGAGTTTCATGTTTTTATTCAGCACCAGTCTGAGTTCCCTGATTTCTTTGCCCAATGCGTCAATCATATCGGCGTTCCGATCGACTTTGTTGTGCAAAGGCGTGATGGCCGCAGAATCGCCAATATCATACAGCCCGCTCAGATCTTCCATAATATTGTTGTTGTTCATTTTGAAACTATTCTGTGCCGCCCCTTGGCCATACATCGTGCCCCGTTTGGCGATTTCATAGGCGGCCTCTAAAATGTCTTTAGGAAGACGTTTTTCGCCCGGATTCAGTGGCTTAACGTTCAGCACTACCCTGTAGGCCTTAGGGGAAACTAGTGCCGTCCAATGTAGCAAATTCAACAAGTACCTAGGCAGATACCCGTTGAACAACGCCAGCTCAATGTAGGATATGAGTTTGGTCTGTCGAACCAATTTTGATAAACCTGCTGTTTTCTTCTTTTCTTCGCATATAATTGATATCAAATATATGCCAAGGCTTAAAGTAGCAACAACGCTACACATAGAAACTGATGATGGTGGAATTTTAATTGATAAATAGACAATAAATGAGTTTTGATTTGGAATTATACGCATTATTCAGCGCCACTTGACCAGTTGCTGCATAGGTGAAATGAATTAATTGTTTTCTCATTTGCAGACATCAAGCAGATGTGAACGCGAAAGATCAATTCGGGTACACGCCACTCCATATGGCTGCCCTAAACGAGCTTTCCCAATGCGTTGAAAAGCTTTTATACCACGGTGCTGATGTGACGGCCAAATCGAAATACGGAAATACCGCTTTGGGGATTATAATACGGAAAACGCCCGCTTCTCTAGTGATGGTTCGTCAAAAGCTGGACCAGGCGATCACTTTGCATCGTCATCCCGAATCCTCAAATCGAGAGGTGGAGCTGAAGCTGGACTTCAGAAGCATTTTACAGCACTGCCACCCCAGAGAGATAAGCTTTTTAAATACGTTCGTGGATGAAGGGCAAAAGGAGATTTTGCTCCATCCATTGTGTTCGGCGTTTTTGTATCTCAAATGGGAGAAAATCAGGAAGTATTACATCGCTCGGATGTTGTTTTGCTTTATATTCGTTTTGAGTTTATCGCTCTATGTTCTGACGGCTTTGGCACACAATTGCTACAACCATGGAAAGAATATGAATGATACGCAGCCCCAAAATGTGATCGAACTTTGCGAGAAGAAGTCCATGATGGGACACATGTTGAGGAACAATCCGTTTGTGATCGAAATGCAATGGTTTGCGTTGGTTGGCATAACGTGCTGCGAGATTTTACGGAAAGTGTACGGCATTGCGGGCTATCCTTCAGTCAGACAATACTTATCGCACCCCGAAAACATTATCGAATGGGCGGTAATTACAAGTGTGTTTGTAATTTCGTTCGTTTATACTGGAAGAACGTACACTTGGCAAAACCATGTAGGGGCCTTTGCTGTTCTGTTTGGTTGGACCAATCTTATGTTGATGGTTGGACAGTTGCCAGTGTTCGGCCCGTACGTTGCAATGTATACGAGAGTGCAAAAGGAATTTGCCAAACTCTTACTAGCTTACTCCTGCCTGCTGATAGGTTTCACCATCAGTTTTTGCGTAATATTTCCCGATTCGTCCACTTTTGCCAACCCTTTCATCGGCCTCATCACGGTCATGGTCATGATGTCCGGTGAGCTGAGTCTCGATCTACTGGTTGATGACGATCCGGAAGATCCGCCCTTCCTCTTGGAAATAAGCGCGCAAGTAACCTACATCATGTTCTTGCTGTTTGTGACTGTAATTCTAATGAATCTCCTTGTCGGTATTGCGGTTCACGATATTCAAGGCTTGCAGAAAACGGCAGGTTTATCAAAATTGGTTCGACAGACCAAGCTCATATCCTACATTGAGCTGGCGCTGTTCAACGGGTATCTGCCTAGGTACTTGTTGAATTTGCTACATTGGACGGCACTAGTTTCCCCTAAGGCCTACAGGGTAGTGCTGAACGTTAAGCCACTGAATCCGGGCGAAAAACGTCTTCCTAAAGACATTTTAGAGGCCGCCTATGAAATCGCCAAACGGGGCACGATGTATGGCCAAGGGGCGGCACAGAATAGTTTCAAAATGAACAACAACAATATTATGGAAGATCTGAGCGGGCTGTATGATATTGGCGATTCTGCGGCCATCACGCCTTTGCACAACAAAGTCGATCGGAACGCCGATATGATTGACGCATTGGGCAAAGAAATCAGGGAACTCAGACTGGTGCTGAATAAAAACATGAAACTCTTGGAACAATACACGGTGGTTCACAGGAAAAATTCCGTTAAGACGGCTAACACCAGTTAGTTACGCTCTGCTAGTTAATGGACAAATCTGTGATTTCGTTTTCAATCAAGTTTTATTTGTATGAGCTTCATACGTTCAATAGTCGAAATATTTAATTTGTAAAAAATGAGTTT
>NW_026019116.1:7519557-7521305 GCF_020466585.1 Dendroctonus ponderosae
CGGTTCATACTAACATTAAATCATGCCATTTAATATGTGATATTAGTGATTTAGCGGTTGTGAATGTTAACTCGTTTTACCTAATCGTAGGAACTAACTACTCTACATACATTTTATTGTAAAATTAATATATTTCTTTAATAAAATTAAGTGAACAGATTGTTTTGGTGTGTTTATGGGGAATTAAGTGATTTGTAGCCAATGATTTTCAGTTGAATTGTCGAGATGTTCTTGTTTTTTATTCCCATCGAAATATCTAACTATCTTTGACTTTGTTTCAGCTACCTTTACAACGATTTTTTGGTGAGTAGTTTACGAATTACTTAGCTACTTACTAATGAATTAATTAATTGACTAATTAATTTAGTTTTAAGCGGCCTGAATTGCAAATGCCACAAAGTTTTATTCATAAATATTTGCCAGCGGTTAATTGCACATTTTGATTTCTAGATTCTATTTCCATTGATATTTTCGAATATGCAGAACAAAGTTGACATAGAGGCGGAAATGCAAAATGGGGGACCATCGGGGCAGGCCGGAGCTATAAGATATGGCATATCTTGGGCACTGAGAAGTTTTGTAGACCAGGAAACCATGGAAAGCATGAGATTAGGTTTGTATTAACTATTTTAAATAATTCAAACCGTTATCGAATGTACAACAGTTAGAGTTAATCCGTGCGACGAATCCAGACTACTACCCTTCCTCTGAAATATACAGAATGGTTCAAAGCTAGCAGTATTTGAAACGAATTTCCAATATCGTCAAAAAGTTTTTCATCATAAAATCAAAAAACTATAAACGCTACAAAAATTTACAAACAGCATAAAATTGTGAACAAATTATTAGTGCATCAACCAAAAAAAAAATGAGTTGATTTCATCCACCAAATAAAAAGTTCTAGTAGTTTTTGTACCACGACCCTCAAGAATTCTCCACTTGTCCAAAACGGCTGAACTCAATTGTTTCATCAAAATCTGAGTCTTACATAAAAGCAAATTCACAGCGAATTCACCAAAATACGTCGTACCATTCTCCCGATATTTCACAAAAGATAAATTTTTTGAAGAACTGACCATCAATAGCAGAGGAGCCAGACATTTTTTGCTAATAAAAGTTAGGTCAGATCGTCTTCTTTTGATCCAAAGAATATCGCAGCACTCTTCTGATCATGAGCTTACGGGACACCCTGTATCATAACAATTACACGCAGTCAGGAAAATAAATCAAAATTAAATGTAGTGTTATTCAACGTTCAAGGTGTCACAGCGTAAGAGGCGAGGTGTTATAACTCATTGACACAGGCCGGCATCAACACAAAAGTGCCATATATAAAATAGGCATTTTAAAGTATTACTTAAGTGTCTCATAAATATTTCGTGTTATTCGTTCGCACTAAACAAGCATGTTTACTGTTGTTATTTTAGCTGGATTACTAACATTCGACATCCGAGTGAGGGAACGGAAGAAGCCAGGCCAGGCAGGTGCAAGAAGGAAGTTTACATGGAAGAAACGTTAATTGTTAGATGTAAATATACGAAATGAGATGACTGATGTCTTTTCCCTGTTTATTTCCATTAATCCCATATTTCATAATGTCCCGTAAGCACCGGAGCCGTTCGCATTCATTGGCTCACAAGAATACGAACTGAAATACCTTTAATGAAGAAAAAATGTCCAGCTTTTGAGGGACAAAGTTTTGGAAGAAATGTGTTTCTTGTAATATCGGTGGAGTGTTGGGTGTTAAT
>NW_026019116.1:7521355-7527513 GCF_020466585.1 Dendroctonus ponderosae
GTTCAAGGTGTCACAGCGTAAGAGGCGAGGTGTTATAACTCATTGACACAGGCCGGCATCAACACAAAAGTGCCATATATAAAATAGGCATTTTAAAGTATTACTTAAGTGTCTCATAAATATTTCGTGTTATTCGTTCGCACTAAACAAGCATGTTTACTGTTGTTATTTTAGCTGGATTACTAACATTCGACATCCGAGTGAGGGAACGGAAGAAGCCAGGCCAGGCAGGTGCAAGAAGGAAGTTTACATGGAAGAAACGTTAATTGTTAGATGTAAATATACGAAATGAGATGACTGATGTATTTTTCCTGTTTATTTCCATTAATCTCCATGGGTTTGTATATGGAATGTCCCGTAAGCACCGGAGCCGTTCACATTCATTGGCTCACAAGAATACGAACTGAAATACCTTTAATGAAGAAAAAATGTCCAGCTTTTGAGGGACAAAGTTTTGGAAGAAATGTGTTTCTTGTAATATCGGTGGAGTGTTGGGTGTTAATGGAACTTGCGGTGAATTTATTCCTAAGCAAGACTCATGTTTTTTTCATCCGCTTTCGGCAAGTGATGAATTCTGAAGTTCTAGAATTCGATTGCATGGAGAATTTTTTTACCTAACAATCTCTATACTTTTTTCACTTAAAAAACTTAAAAATTAAAGTTTTGTTTTAAGTTGATAATACTTAAATGGTAAGAAAACCAAAACCTGTTTTGTGCAAAAACTGTGAAACTGCGAATGCTCAAGGTTTTATGAAGATGTGAGAACTTGGCTGCATCTTCCATATCTAACATTCTAGTACTTTTTGTACCAAGACTCTTCAGAAGGATCCACTGGTTCAAAAGCGGATGGATTCATCAAAACATTACATAGGAACAAATCAACATCTAGTTTTTGAACAATATTCTACCAAGAATATGCTGGGTTTTGCCAAGAAAATACAGAACTAACGGGGTTTTTTTGATAACCCCAAGTTCATACTAAAATTAAAATTACACGATTTTTGAGATTCTGGGGAAAATATGCAAATATGTTCCAGAAAAGGATAAGGAGACCGCCATATTGCGGGTTGCCTAGAAATCTTAATTTGGCAACATTCCGTTATCTTCACCATCCATCAATGTCAAGTTCAGTGACCTTGACCGTAACACTTATTTAACCTAATTTCGTCGAACTGGCAAAACATTCTACTTTTGAGTCTGGTAAGATCCGGCTGCTTCTTGTTATTTATTTATTTTATTCCTAAAGTAGCGAGTTTTGCCGAAAATCATCATGAAAATTGTGACTTGCGTAGCCCCAGTGAACATAGCTGTTATTAAATATTGTAAGTGGTATTTACAGTATTTAAACACTGAAACCCAACAAGAACATACTGTTTGCAGGGGGCAAACGCGATGAAAACCTAATTCTTCCTATAAATGATTCCATTAGTGCCAGCCTTAGTACGGACATTGTAAGTATTCTATTTTGCTAGTTTGGGGGCCATACAGTTGTTCAACATACATTTCGTCCAAAAGCTTTGTACGGATTTCTATCAATGGGTTTTCTGCCTTATTGGAGCAACGAAAGTTTATCAATCACAAGAGTACATTTTTGAATTACAAGCCTTAAAATGCAGGGCTGAAACTGGTCCCATCGGTGCTAAAAGAAGGAAAGAGGAAATGATGACTTCAAAAAACAAGAAATATTATTGAGACAAAATGGTTTTGCAAACATGAATCCGCCTAAGCTGCAGATAATAAATAAGTGGCCCAACAAATTAAAAGATACAGTGCATTGCAAAAACTTCCCATTCTAAAGATAATCATTATCAGTACTGCCCATTTATGTCAGGTATTTTTAGCCTTTAGTATTGTTTGCTGTTGTACGGAAAAATGGAAATGTATGCTAATAAAGATTTATCTTTTTTTCCAGATGTGCGCCAAAACGACTATCATGGCATCGCCATTGTTAAAAGAGAATAAGTTTTGGCTGAATGGAAGAGAGCAGACGTTCGACTCTCCGAGATTGAGCAACTGTATCAAAGCCAGTAAGATTTTTAAAATTTCTTATAATATTGGATATCTATAGATAATTAATACATTAAGTAAAGAAGTTTTAAAAATATTCACAGCGGAAAAATCAGCGAAACGACCATAATTCAACAAAAGTTTGAAGTCACCTTTCTCGTAAGCCCTGTACTTGATTTGCAACGAATGAATCTGAAGTAGCGATTTTTCAAGAATGCTTTAATTGCCCTGTTGAGTGAACGAGTTGAGAATGATAAGATTATGATGTTTGACATGCTTTCATCATAGAGAAAATGTATTCGTCCGGACACCTTATGGGAAAAATGTTTTGAAGTGTTTTTTCTCCTGCTCCACTGGCTTTTATGAACGAATGGCTACTAATTCGTATTGCGATCTTTCTAATCAGGTTGTACGGCAACTTATACATAATTTTTCCAATTCTCTTTTTAATTCGGAAGCTGTTAGGAGCGCTTGCAGTTCTTGATCTCCTCGTTCCAAAGGATGTTATGTGTTATGTATTAAATGTTCTCCTCACAGGGCGAATCAAAATATTTCAAAAAATCGTTATTACTAAATCACCCTGTTTTACTGAAGAATTGTCCATCAACAAGCATGGATGTGGGAGGCATAAATTATCGCATTTTTAACGTATGTTGTGATTATTTAAGTCAGAGCCCGTTGCGATGAAACGTTGCCACAATTCAACTGGAAAATATCCATTTGTTCAGAGAACAATTTTCCAACGGCAGCTGGCTTAGCATCTTCAGCAGCGGGTTATGCTTGCTTGGTGCATGCTCTAGCCCAGTTATATGAAATTAAAGGGGAAATATCCGATATTGCTCGACAGGGTTCTGGAAGTGCATGTAGAAGTATTTATGGTGGTTGGGTAAGTCTTCTCCAATGATTAAACGGCGAAAGATATCTGAAATATTTGTAGGTGCAATGGCACAAGGGTGACCTACCAACAGGGGCCGATTCCATCGCTACGCAGATAGCGCCTGCTGATCATTGGCCCGAAATGCGAATAATCGTATTGGTCGTAAATGATTGCCGGAAAAAGTATAGCTCTACTTCAGGAATGAAAACGACAACAGAGACATCAACTTTGGTCAAGTTCAGAGCAGAGAGCGTAGTCAATCAGAGGGCAAAAGCTATGAAGAAAGCTATTGAGGACAAGGACTATGAATCGTTCGCTGAAATCACTATGAAGGATTCAAACCAAATGCATGCTATTTGTTTGGATACTTTTCCGCCGTGTGTTTATATGAACGACACGTCCCATGCTATAGTCAATTTAGTCCACAGCTATAATGAATACAAAAAAGGACAAAAGGTTGCCTACACATTCGATGCCGGTCCAAACGCTTGCATTTATCTCCTTCAATCTGAAGTTGAGCAATTTATATCAGTGGTGAACCACGTTTTTCCTAAACCTGCTGATATTGATGCAGTTGAATACTATAGAGGGCTGACTTTACCCAATAAGCAACTTGACAAGGTAACTTGCAGATTTATAGCAATTAGATTCGATAACAATATTGGAATTTTTAGAAAATTGTCGACGACCTAAACTTAACTCCTCATGATACTGGTGTGCTGAAATACATTATATATACCAAAGTAGGAGGTGGACCACAAGTATTAGGCGACCCAAGTGAACATTTACTGCAAGATAATGGTTTACCTAAACAGTGAAAAGAAGCGCTAAAAATATGTATTTTATGAAGTCAAATTGCTTCGTTGTTTATTTTTCATTGAGGTGTATACTTCGCAGGTAAAAAGTGGCATTTTTGTATGGTTGTGGTTTGTAAATTATTATGGAAGGTAATTAAACCAATCTCTAGTAAAATCTATTGCATTATTTTTTAACTTACGAACATTTCCACTTAAAACTACTTTCTGCTTAAAATAGTTCTAACAGGTGATATCTAATATTCCGTGGACTCTGAAACAGAAAAGCTTTATTAATATTATTAAAAATCTATAAATATCCGCCTGGAACAAAGTTAGCACACCCCATGAAAAAGGACAAACAATTGAAAAACGACAATAATAATTCAATTTTGTTTTAAATTATTTTTTTTTCATGTGTTTGAATGCGCTTATTGAGAAAAAGTTAATTATAAACAAAAACCGTAGAAAACTTGATGAATCGGTGTAAAGAAGCAGATTTTTCTTACCACCTTGAAAGTCAATAGAAACGGTAATATTTTTTCATTTACCTACATATGCTTTTATGTATTTTGAGCTGCTGAAACACTTATCTAAATTATGTAAAAACATAAAATGTGGTTTACATTTTATTGAATGCCAACGAAACATAAAAATGCATGAAGCAATGAAAACATGATCATAAATTCCCAAAATGTACTTGTCTTAAGCAAAATACCGATCATGCTTTGATAAGAGATTTTTACTGGATAAATAGCTTCCCATCGTTTTTTATGAAGATTTATTCACTCATCAATTGATTATGACTATTGCGAATAATAAAACCAGGTTTTTATTTCTTGCGGCGAGGTGAAAATGGGACCGTAAAATGTTTTCCCTATTAGATTGGCTAGTAAATCATAACTCTTCACAACACACCCCCACATAACATCTTTAATAAATAGTGAGTGAAAACAGCACTCGATTAGTATAGTAATTTAACACTCAAGCAACTCAATGCATTGCGCTTAAAATGTGATTAGTAAAAACCTCGTGCAGATAAGATTTCAATATCTGATCACTTACTATATTTTCTCTATTCTCTTGCATCTGAAATACATTAAACAAATAAAGTAACCCGTAATATTAAACTTGCGAGATATAATTATGGTGCTTGCAAGCATTTATCATTCGCTCGATTATATAAAAACCATCAACGAAGCAAAAATATTGCTAATCAACCATGAACTTACAGGAAATAAGAACAAAGTTTCACGGAAATTACGCAGAAGGTAATGTCTGTGCTCCTTAAACATTCACAACAAAATCTCAAAGCTCAAATAATAGAGATATCTTAGGTATACAGAGCAATTTAAATTGACGTAGTTGCTGCGAAGGACTGTGAAAGACATTTCGAATTGAAGATCGCATTGCAACTTAACGGTGATATTAACCATTATTGAAATATAGTTATGTATTTGATTTATTTTACTTTAAATTTTTCAAAGGGTGTTATATATTTAATCAATTATAAAAGCGTAATTTGCAAATAAACGTACATTTATTTTCCTCTCGGAAATACTTTTAAATTGAATGATAAGCAGTAGCAATATTTATTGTAACTTACTAATTGCTTTTCCCCCTTCCCATTTGGTGATTTTTACGTGAGAGTCATTGCGTTTGGCAGCATCCGCCCTTAGCTCAGTTTTGAGGGCCTGCCTCACCACTTTAGCGGCGATGTTCGAGTAGTTTATGTAGCTAGAGAAAGAGCAAAAAGTTGCGAAACTTGCCATAATTCCTAAAGTATTAGTTTGGCAAAAAACACACAGGTCTGGCCAATTTCTGGCAGTAATTGAGTGCTAGAATTTTGCACGCATAATTAGTTAATGTTGATTGTAAATTGGACTACTTAAGGCTCTGTGTCAGTTCTTAGGTTGCAAATGAAGATCAACTCAGTTCTAAATATTATTTTGGCTTCATCAGAAAATTAATAAAACCGCAATTCGGAGTTCCTAAGCTGTGAACAGATGAAATTTGAGGGTCCCCGAATATCGAAACAGCTTATATGCCAGGACCGATTGGAAAGATCCAGTCTGTCGTTATCGCCTTTTTGGTGGCTGACTCAATCAAGGGTTTTGTGCCAAACTAATTCAATAACACCACTGCAGGACTACGAACTTTTTCTCAAATTAGAAAAACATTATGTAACTTCCTAATAACACCCAACTTTCGGTACGGAATCGACGATGGTTCCTACCGATATACAAGTATAATATTTGACTTACTTTAGACCGGCTTGTCTCCAGGCACTCATTTTTGTCTATATTTTATTTCGAAACTCGAAAAAAAGGGGAAAAACAGCTTATTAAGACCAAAAGTCTACAAGGAGTTTTGTAATAGAAATAGAACAAGCGAAAGTGCGCCGGTCAGGCAACATTCGATCAAAGTCAAAAGCAGCTGTTTCAAAAGGGAGCGTTCCGTAGTTGGTTCCGTAAATCATT